>NC_141693.1:1576774784-1577144243 GCF_964263255.1 Lissotriton vulgaris
TTGTTTATATAGGTGGTTGTAGGGAATATGGGTCTCACCCCTAATGGTCAAGGTAGTTACAGAGGTATATACCTAACTATAACTAACTAACCAGTATACTTTTATAAGCAGATTTAAAAACACAGAGTGCATAAAACGGCAGCAGTTCAAAATAAAAGTAAAACACAAATAAGCAACTTCAGGCATAAGTCGTGAAGAATTAAAACTTTCCTCGTTATTTTATTTTTTACAAAGATACCCACTCTCTCCACCCAGAACAGGCCCACCCCCTCCCCAAACAAATTGACATATTCCCTACCAATGCCCAGGCAAAAGTACAAGAAAATAAAACCCAGTCCCAACTCCCCACCCTCTCCCACCCAAAATTGGGCTAAAAGAAGGCATTGTCCATTTGGTTCCGGAGGTGGTCCATGATCTGCTCTATCTTACCCAGCCAGCTCTCCATTCACTTCTTCAAGCAGTCTAGCCACTGCAGTATGGGCTGCAGCAATGTCCCTGTAAAGAATAGGACTCCTTAGAATATGTGTTTATATTGTATTTATTGGAGCTCAGTAACCTTGTTACAGCTGCATCTAATTCCAACCATAAACATACTATTGTCCCTTGAAAACCTGTCCTCATTCCAATCCAGAACCATTATCACATCTTCCCCCTCCCCCTTTTGAAAAACAAAAATGAAATAATTTAACAGTGTTCAATTTGACACTCAGGCTTTTTTAGAACCCTGTCAGATTTTCTGAGTATCGTCTACTTTCCTTAACCATTCACTTGTGAGTTTTGTTGTTTATGACTATGCACTATGCCAAGATACTCAATGAATTTTCGAAAGTCATTCCCATTAAATGGTAATCCATTATTAGTTTTTGAAATATTAGGTATTCCCCAAGTAGAGAATATTTCATCCAAAACTGGCAATATTGCTGATGTAGATGTTGATTACACCGCTTTCACAATAGGGAAACGAGAATATTCATCTACTATTGCTAGCAAGTAGTGCCTCGAGTCCACCGGTCCATAAAAGTCTGCTGCTAAACTGGAGCATACAGCATTCAGTAATTCAGACATATGTAATTTTTCCATTCCAATTTCCTTAGTGGACATTGACATATATTATAAGATTGAACAACTACTTCCACCTGTTTGTCCAAACCAGGAAACCATAGTTTCTCTCTTAGGAAATTCATTTTGGCAGAGATGTCTCAATGACTCTCATGTGCCAAGTCAATGACTCCCCGCTGCAATTTTGCTGGAACAATTATTTTGTTGCCCCATAATAATATTCCAGACGAAGATACAGACACTTCAAACTGTATGTTTTTGAATGCTAATAAGTCATATTTCTTTAAAGTTGGACCAAAATGACCTGCATTGTTTATCAATTTCCAATTATTTTCATGTAAAATTATTTTCAGTTCTTGGATAGCATCACCTGTTTGTGTTTCTTTAAATAGTTCTTCCTCCTTCGCAGCACCTGACATTGCTGATTTTACTATGAAATGTATGTATTCTGCTTCTGATCGCTGTACCACTTCTATTTTGCACGGATGCCTAGATTAGTAATCTGCTGGGTTATACTCTTTTCCTGGTTTATGAATGATTCTAAAATCATAATCCATCAGCCTTATTCCCCATCTTTCAATTCTCGTTGGCATCTTTGTTTTTGGGTTCCCAAAAACAGAAATGAGAGCTTGATGATCAGTGATAATTACAAATGGCTTACCATATATAAAGTCATGATAATGTTCACATGCCCAGACAGTGGGCATGCTTTCTTTTTCAGGCTGAGAGTATCTTTGCTCTACTTCAGATAGACTTTTGCTGGCATGAGAGACCACAAATCTTGGAGTTTCTCTTCCAGGCTTATGTTGTACTAGGATCACGCCCAGTCCTACCGTACTGGGATCCACTACCAGCTCAGTGCATAAATAAGGGTCAAAGTATTTTAGATATGCTGCATTTGATATTTCTAGTTTTATTTCTTTGAATGCTAATTCACATTCATTACTCCAGTAGAATCTTTGTCCTTTTCTTGTTAATTCTCTGAGCTGTGAAGTTACTGTCGCAAAGTTTTTAATATACCTTGCACAATAACTAGCCATTCCTAAAAAGGACTGTATCGTCGTAACATCCTTGGACCTTTGTACTGCATTCAGAGCTGATATTTTTGACAGGATCTGGCCTCATTCCTTCAGTCAAAAATATATGCCCAAAGAAAGTTAGCTTGGTATTATTTATTTCACACTTTTTTAAGTTCAGTGTCAACCCTGCTTTTTGAAGCTTTTGACATACACCATCTAATGCTTGATCATGTTCTCCCTGAGTTTTGCCAAAAATTCAAATATCATCACTGTAATTCATGCTGTTGTGCACCAGCCTTATAACATTCTTTATGACTTCCTGAAAAATTTCTGCAGCTGAACATTTTCCAAAGTTTAACCGTGTATATCTAAATAAACCCAAATGTGAAGAAAATATTGTGATATATCTTGACTGATGGTCAATTTCCAACTGGTTATATCCTTTATATAGATCAAGTTTTTTTTTAAATGCAGCCCCATTAATTCTACTGATCATATCATTTAAATGAGGACCAGGATATATCTCTCTCTCAATAGCTGTGTTCGGAATCCTCATATCAACAAATATTCTGACATCTTCAGTATCCTTTTTTTGAACGATTACAATGGGTGACACCCAAGGTGTTGGTTCCGTCACTTCTACAATTATATCTTTATCAAGCAATGGCTTTATCTCTTTCTCTACCCTCGTCTGTATATGAACTGGTATCCTTCGATGTGTCTATGCTACTAGTCTTATTGTTTTATTTATATGAAGAGTAATCATTATATCCTTTAGTTTATCTAATCTCTCAAACAGTTTAGCATATTTTTTTAACAGTGGATGATCCACTGACATGTTACAGTTCATTGTTAACAAACCCATGATCTGACCGGTGACATTGCTCAATAGACAAGGTCCTGGAACTTCACCTTTTAAGATGTGTATGTCTTCTTTGCTTCTTACATTTCCATATTGCAATGTTTCTTCAAATTTTTTTAAGTATAAAACAGGATTCTTAGCTCCCCACTGGTAAAAACACTAACATTCAAAGGACGTAAAAGAGGTTGTTTAAGCATTTTCATGTATTCAGTTACACACATTATGTTACACGTTGCTCCACAATCTAGTACAAATGGAACTTTTTGTAAACCAACCAATAGGTCTACAGATGTGGTCATTGTTAAATTGCAAATTCACAAAATGTCACTAACTTTTTTAGTCTAATGACATAGTCACCCATTGTTTCTTCTTCCTGTTGACAAGTCATGTAAAATTGTACCTTTCTAAATTTAGATTCCTGTGAGGATCAAATTTGTCATTTAAAGACTTCATAAGCCCTTTACATGTAAGTCGCTCTTGTTCTAGTAAAGTAATTATTAAGTCCTCAACATTATCCCCTACAAGATTAAGTAATACATATTTTGCTTGCTCATCTGTATATTTTTTACATGTTGCTTTAAAAAAATGTTCATATCTCCTCCATTTTTCCCATCTCTGTGCAACATTTTCTTGCCCTGATAAATTTAAGGGCAGTGGTTTCCTATAAATTGTGCTTGAGCTGTTTCCTGCAATATCCTCTACATTATATGTTTCTGAATTCACATTAACTGTAGCCTCATTGTTTGTATCTTCCGCTGACATGACTCTGCTCATACAGTCTTACATTTTTCCTTATTGTGCTTTCCTCTTTGTTAGGAGTCCTGTTCCTTATTTAATTTTTTTTTTAGAGTTTCAAATTATGCCTGACTTACAAATGGCCGCCTTTGTTAAAATTGTATTCATTATGATTTTCTTCTTTCTTGTTTTGCCTCTGAACTCCCTTGGTGGCACTTATTATTTCATGAGTTTCTTTTTCTTTGTCTTTCTCTTATTTTATGCTATTTTTCTTTGCGTTATATGCGCTGTCGGTTTGTCGCCTGACGCTGCATATCTGCCGCCTGTCTGACCTCAAGACAGCGCTACCTCTCGATTTTGCGTGTGTTCATGCGCACAAAGCAGTCGTTTACAGTCTGACACGGATCGTGTCCGACACTCAGCGCTTTCTTCTTTCCTCCCCAATTTGACACCAAGAGCCGATCCTGATGTTCATCAGCCTCCGCTTGGCATGTGAATCAGATGACAGCAACGCGATCGACTACAGGCACCTTCAGCAGTCTGTGAATTTCAGCAGGAATTTACAGCAGTCTGTAAGTTTCAGCAACCCGTGGGTTTCTTTCTTCACTCATCACCATTGTAAAGAATAGGACTCCTTAGAATATGTGATTATATTGTATTTATTGGAGCTCAGTAACCTCATTTACAGCTGTATCTAACTCCAACCATAAACTGACTGTTGTCCCTTGAAAATCCACCTCATTCCAACCCAGGACCCCGCACCCGTATAATTCTAGGTGACATCATATCATAATGGATCCTCACATTATCGCAGTCCCCTCAGTGTCAGAGCAGGAGGGGGCACCTGCAGTTCTACTCAGGGCCCCTTACAACTGGCAGTGGCACTAGCAATGGAATTACAGAGAGGCTGGAAGCTGGGTATGACTGGCTGCACTGTTTCAACCTCTTCCTTTTCATCCATCTGGGCCATCAGCCACCGATATTTCAGCTGGATACCGTCCCGCCTCTGCTGCCACAGCTGGGCCGATATCTCCTACCTGCTGGGTGCTACGAGAAGACCAGCTGGAGTAGCTATATTGAGAAAAACAAAAAGAAAAAAGACAAATTGTAAACAATTGTTGGAAAGTGGGTTATTGGTAGGGGCAAATGTAGGTCTGCCACTGGCAATAAGGCCCCTAATACATAATAGGACTCAGCATAGGTCTTAGAAAATTATTCCTATGCTCAAACCTTGGTAACGTGGCTGCGAGCAGACAGGCTTAACTTCAAAGACAGGTATGTAAAGCATTCAAAAACACCATTTCAGTAAATAATTAAGAGACAACAAAAAATAAAATTCCCACACCAATGTATAAAAATAGGTAATATTTTCTATCTTTTAAATGACACCAAAACGAAAATAAATCCACTGTAGGGAACCAGAGATATGAATTTTTAAATATTAGTCACTTTCTAATGCTTAGAAACCAACAGTGCCCCTTTTAGTCATTTAGTTTTTTCTGTCAGGGACAAACCTTTATAAATTGTTCGGAAGAATTTTCTCACCACTGCAGTGGGCCGCCATCTTCAGCAAGCTGGGTCCAGTTAGAACACCTTCCCGGAGTTCTGCTTGCGGGTCCCAAAGTATCCAACACACAATCCAAGGTTCTGGAATCTCCAAGAGGGTCCTTGAAAGAGTGAAACTTCAATTCTGCAATCACTTCAACAAAACCCTTACAAATCCACTGGTACTCCAGGCTTTGAATTCTTTGTGGGGCTGTCCAGGTGAGCTCTGTTAACCTGTAGCTTGCAGGGAGTTCAACTCTTGAGTCCTTTGGCAGCAAGGTAATCGACAGGGCTGCAGTTTTACTTGGTGCAGTCTTCAGAGGTCAGGCCTTAGAGTTCCTTGCACAGCAAAATCTTTTCAGCAGGGCACCTCTTGCTTCAGTAAGTTTCAAGCATCAGATATGGAGGGCTCTGCCCCTCTAAGATACTTATTCAAAATTCTCTGGGTCAAGCACCAGGTCACTGCTGACCAATGAGAGCAGGGCAACTCCTCATAGTTATGACCACATCCTGTAGAGTGTGGCATTAGTTTGTCCCAGAGTGCATCATTCTTCCAAATCCATAATGGCTGATTTTCCAGCAAGGAGGTAAGGGCTGGCTAAACACACCCCCTGGGATGGCTCATTTCCATGGACTCTCCCCTAACCATCTGCACATACCTTCCTTAAGCCTAGCCCTGACTCTGGGTCAAGATTGTCAGAGTGGAGCTGAAACCCAGGCCTCTCCTCTGCCTTTGAAGAGCATAGTTTACGACGCCACCTCCTGGCCTGGCATTCCTATAGACCAGCACACTGCCCTCCCAGCAGCCTGGCTAATGCACATAACTCTAACCAATTAGGGCAGACCACTGAAAGGCTGAATTTGGACTTACAAACAAGAAAGTCTCATAACTTTTTGTATGTACACTTTAGGAGAAATTCAACAATCTAATATTGTTGGATTTACTACTACCATTCTGGGAAGTCTTTGAATGGTCCGGCTAGTCCTCTCCTATCAATATTCATTAATCAATAACTTCCTAACATGTTAACCTATGGGCCATGGGGTTTGCAATGGGGAAAATGACTTGGGCCACTCTTCCAGCACCAGGGCTTATAAAACTATATTTTATAAGTATTTCCCTAATTTCTACAGGACCCTTATCCCCTGTGCAACTAGGGGAGACTTCAAGGGTTCTGAATCTGCAGAAATATTGCAGATCATCCTTACCCAATTTGTCTAGCATCAAAGTCGAATTTGAGCAGCTCTTTAATACAAATTGGGGAGTGAAATGTAAAATTTCACTTTACCCAGGCATATAAAAACTAATTTTATAAGGGCGCTTCTTTTAGATAACTGACCCCCACCCCTGTGATACCTAGGGGTGACCCGGGGGTCCCTAATATGCAAAAACATGGAAGGTCTTTCATTTTTAAGGGCCCCTACCCCCAAAGTCGAGTTTGGGAACAATGTAAGGTTTAAAAGCTGTCCTGGCCACCAGTGCTGCTTTTAAACTGACTGCAGGCTTCAGCACTGCACACATGCTGGTGCAGAGAATCTGCTGGCCTCTAAACTGCCATGCCCCAGGATACTGGAGGCTTCTAGGTAGTTTCAATCCCCTGCCCTATTACATACTAGGGGCTTAAGGGGTAGGTGATGCCAATTACAGGAGTACCCCACCATACCATAGTGTACCCTAGTGTATGTTGGGTGTCTTAACTGTAGTCTAATGTGTTCCTTTTAGCTTGGCACTGGCCCTGGGCCTGGTTAAAGAGAGCCCAGGGTCAGTCAGAGTCAGTTACCACCAGTTCCAGTCAGCAAAAAGTTGGGGGGTGCCCAGGGCACAGGATGACTTTGCAACATAGCCCCCCCAAACGAAAGGTGATGGGTTACTAACCTACACCCTGGTAGTCCTCATTGGCTAAGTGGAATTACCTGGAAAGTCCATCTTCATTGGCATGGGCAACCCCAGGTCTGTGTTCCACTGTAAAGTACATTCCCTGTAGGGAAATGGACCACCTCAACAGCTTGGGATTATCCACCTGAGAGGCCTGTGGTCAGTTTGAACACAAAATTGAGCCCCAAACAAATATGGTCTCATCTTTTTCAGTGACCGCACCACAGCAAAAGCCTCTCTCTCAATGGCATTCCACCTCTGATCTCTGGGAAGAAGCCTCCTGCTAATAAAGGCAACTGGCTGATCAAGGCTCCCTTCATTTAGCTGTGACAACACTGCCCCAATCCCTTGCTCTGAAGCATCAGTCTGAACTACAAATTCTTTTGTGTAGTCAGGGGCCAGTAACACTGGCGCTGAACACATAGCAGCTTTCAGAGTGTCGAAAGCCTTCTGACACTCTGGGGTCCAAATCACCTTTTTGGGCCTCTTTTTAGAAGTCAGTTCTGTTAGGGGACCCACAATGGTCCCATAATTTTGAACAAACCTCTATAGTACCCTGTCAGTCCCAGGAATACCCTGACCTGAGTCTGGGTAACAGGAGCTGTCCAATCCAAAATAGTTTGGATTTTAGCTTGGAGAGGCTGTACATGGCCCCCACCTACCAGGTGGCCCAGGTACACCACGGAACTCTGCCATATTTGGCACTTGCTTGCCTTAATAGTCAGGTCAGCCAGCTGCATGACCTAAAGCACTTCCCTTAGGTGGTTTAAGTGATCCCTCAGGTAGAACTGTATACAGCTATATCATCCAGGTAAGCTGCACTGAACTGTTCCAACCCAGACAAGACCCTGTTCACCAACTTTTGGAAGGTGGCAGGTGCATTCTTTATTCCAAAGGGCATTACCTTGAACTGATAATGTCCCTCTGGCGTGGAGAATGCTGACCTCTCCTTTGCTCCATCAGTGAGGGCAATCTGCCAGTAACCTGAAGTCAAATCAAAAGTACTCAGGTACTTAGCAGCCCCTAACCTATCAATGAGCTCATCAGCTCTAGGTATAGGGTGAGCGTCCATCTTTGTGACTGCATTCAAACCTCTGTAGTCCACAGAAAACCGTAACTCCTTGGATCCCCCCTGAGGGTTAGGTTTAGGTACCAGTACCACTGGACTGGCCCATGGACCCTCAGACGGTTCAATTACCCCCAGCTCCAGCATCTTAGCAACCTCAGCTTTAATGCTGGCTCTGACATGGTCAGACGACCTGTACAGTTTATTTTTGACAGGTAGGCTGTCACCGGTGTCAATGTGGTGAACACACCACTCAGTGATGCCTGGGGTCAAAGAGAACAGGCCAGTAAACTGCTCCAGCACCTGCTTACAGTCTCTGTGCTGCTGGTCTGTCCATTTGGTAGAGAGTACAACTCCCTCCACTGACCCATCATGCACATTATTGGAGAGGAGTTCGGGCACAGGCTCAGTTTCCTCCTCCACACCCTCATCAGTGACCAGTAACATGGTCATGTCTGCCCTGTCATGGTGGGGTTTCAATCTATTCACATGCAGGACCCTGTGAGGGTTCCTGGGGGTGCCAAGGTCAACCAAATAGGTAACCTCACCGTTCTTTTCTAAGATTGGATAGGGTCCACTCCACTTGTCATGGAGGGCTCTGGGAGCCACAGGCTCCAACACCCACACCAACTGTCCTGGAGTATACTCAGGCATAGTAGCCTTTTGATGATACCAGTGCTTCGTTAGCTCCTGGCTGGCCTCCAGTTTCCTGTTTGCCTTGTACATGTACTCCGCCATTCTAGATCTCAGGCCTAGCACATAATCAAGCACAATGTCCTTAGCTTCTTTAAGAGGCTTCTCTAAAGACTCTCTTAGCAGGCTCAGTGGCCCCCTCACAGGATGTCCAAACACCAACTCAAAAGGACAGAAACCAACCCCTTTCTGTGGCACCTCCATATAGGCAAACAGTAATCATGGGAGGAGAACATCCCATCTCCTTCTGAGTTTCTCTGACAACCCATTTATCATGCCCTTCAGGGTTTTGTTGAATCTCTGAACAAGACCATTTCCTTGTGGGTGATAGGGGGTGGTGAACTTGTAGTTGACACCACACTCATCCCACATAGCAGTCAGATAGCTGGACAGGATGTTCGTGCCCCTATCTGACACCACCTCTTTTGGAAAACCCACTCTGGTGAACACACCAAGCAGTGTTCTAGCCACTACAGGAGCATCAATGGTTCTAAGAGTTATGGTGTCAGGGCATCTAGTAGCATGGTCAACTACCACTAAGATATACCTATTCCCTGATGCAGTAGGTGGGTCCAGGGGACCAACAATGTCCATCCCCACCCTTTCAAAAGGAACCCCAACCACTGGCAGTGATATTAGGGGACCCTTCCTTGCCACTGGCCTGACAAGTGACACAGAAGCTGCAAAACTCCTTTACCTTTCACCAACCGGTTCCATGTCTTTGTCTGTCCCAAATGTTACCATAAAACTACCTAGAAATTTGCACTTGAACAGTAAGGTTAGTTTGGAATAATAGAGTTAGAATTAAAGATGCGACCTTTACATAACTGTGCAAAAATGTATGATTGTTCCTGGTTTATGTACTATTCTTCTACAGGAATTATAAATGTGAGAAAACCATTTCACTATGGTTTCTGTGATGCGACACACCCTTTGAGAATAATAAGAGTATCCTTGTGTGGCAAAAATTAGAAATATAAAAGGTAGGTCTCTCAGAAATTAAAAAAGCACTAGATAGATTGTAATAATAGAGCTTTTATGACCTTTCTGCTCTTACACTTCTTAGGGATTAACATTCCTTAATGCACACTGAGACTATTGAAATACAGAATATTGCCAATTGCATTTCAAAGAAGACTGCAGGCATACATCTTGTGAAAGAATAGTAAGTCCAGATGTCTGCTACCTTAGTACCGAGGCATGCCACTTTGGTTGGTAGTTTTTGAGTACTATTTCTTTTCTTTGTTCACTAAATCCTTCTCTCCAAAATATTTTGGAGTAAATGACACTTTCATGACACCCTGAATGTTTATTTCTCCTCACGGCTTGACCTTACTTTACTCGGTGTTGGCTTCTGCTTAAACTTTGGTCTTTAACCTATCTTGAATCACTGAGAGAATTGAATAAATCAATCTATTTTCTTGCCTATTTCAGTTTGGAGACCTTTTGTATAGCTGTGTGGTCATTGGCTAGCTCAAACGTAAACGTGTGCTAAATGTTTTTAAAAAATTATGTTTTAGACATATGCACAACAATTCTTTTATTATGTTTTTTAATTTCAGATCCCCTGGCTTTTTGTTGTGTAAAGAATGTTTGTATCTGCATAGGTCCTGAGGAAGGTGGTACAGAACCCACCGAAACGCGCGTCGACCTTGCGTGGAATCCATATTTTACATCTGATGGTCATAAATTGAGGCAGTAAAAATATTCTCTCCCTGCCCTATTACGCCAAGATTTGTCCAGATACTGCATTTGTATGGTATGTCGTGATGGTAATAGGATTAGAATGAATGTGAATGTATGAGTGGTATCGTATTTATTGTGTCTGTATATTCCTGGGTCTTTTTTCCTTGTATTTGTAATAACTTTGATGGTATTTGTTGTAATATGTATTTTTCACAAAAGAGTTTATACTAAAAAAAAGTATATATATATATTTTTAAGATATGACAATGAATAATCAATGAATGATGAACTTATAAGAAAGATACATGAAAAACAATGATGAAATACAATTTTAAAGAAATGAGATTCATTAGTCCTGATGTTATTGTTGTGCATGAACAAAGTAATATATGTGAATCATGCTAACAATGGAAAGTATATAGGTCTTGAGGAAATTTCTTTAGTACTGGTTACCTTCTTCCCCTCTTTTCCCTGACCTTAAAGTAATATTAGAGGGGTCCCCTCCTATATGTATCTGTCCCAAATGTCCTGCCAAGGGGATATCGTGACTCAAAGTCTCTGTACTTCTGGGGCACCTCCAACCTCCTGGTAGCCCCCTCCTTGAGGTTTCTGGCCTCAGTATAAAGCAGTCCATCTTCCCAGTAGAGTTTGTGAAAACCACTGTCATCCCCCTCCTTTTGCTTAGAAGCAATCTGCCTCAAGCTCGCAAGGGTGGGACAGTCACTCTGTCCCTGACTGAACTACACTCTGGAGGGTCCACCTGCTCCTGTCAGTTCTGCCAAATCTGACAGCTCTATGGTAGTATGTGAGAATGCACTCCTTCCCTTCTCTTTTTTTCTTTTGGACTCAAGGTTTTACTCAGATTCTGAATTAGTCACGCGTGCGAACGGAAGCTGTGAATCGTCCATCACAGCGCTTTCAAAAGTACCAAAAGGGCGCTTCAGTCATGCACCCTTAAGGTCGCACTGCTGTAGTGAACAAGAGTTCTTCACAATAATACTCTTCGGTTAATCATTTACATTTTACTCTCTATTATTCAATATTTTCAATAATCCTTTTATCTCACTCTTGCTGTTTTTCAAATCACTGCGGAGACAACTTAATCGTGCAATGAATCTTTATTGAACATTTTCAAATGCCTCTGCTGCCAATCCAGGCTTTCAACATCGGCACGTGTGGACAATCAAGTTCATTTCATTGATTTGACCCAATGCTTTTCGAGCCTGACTGGCTCTTCGTCAGGGGTTCTCTAAAACAAATGAAATAACAGCTTTACTACGTGCTCAAAATGTACTGACAGTATGCGCAAAAAAATATATATATCCACCCTCTTCTATCCCTCCTGTCACCATCTTACATAATAACCTCCCTACTCCGAAATGAATATAGCAAAGAAATACATTCAGAGAAATAATCGTACGAAAATCTTTAACCTGTGAATAAATCACAACCCCGCAACAAGTGTCTATAAACACAACTTTCATTGACACACTACCCCTTTTCCATACCCCCTCTCTTAGTCTGTATCAAACTTAACGATTGACAATTTACCTCTGAAATGCCACCAATGGTAAGACGACCTCCTCTGTACCCTTCGCTTCCTCTTCTAACAGCTCTTGCTCTTACCCACCCTTCCATAGATTTTCACTATCCCTCGTGTGCCCTAACTGTCGTCCTGATTCGCTAATTCATTTTGCCCATGACCTTTTTCAACCTATGGCTGTGTTTCCTAAAGAACAAAAAAACAAATACTGCTAACTACCATACCCATAATACACTCCCCTCGTATCGTGAAAACTAACAAACAGAATACATTTCATCATGGAATCACCCCACGTGACAGAAAATGTGAATCAAAATAAATTGGTGTAAAAAAAGAACAATTAATTAGAGAAACATGATTAATTCCGTCATAGTTCAGTTTGCTCATAGAGAAAAACATTGTTTTTCAAATCCCTGCGGAGACGACTTGATCGTGCAATGATCATCACTACGGAGACAGAGTTAATAACGGCATACGGAGTGGATTTTATGGAAGGACTGCATTTGAAGAACATCGGCAAATTGTGTTGCCAGCTGATCAGAGATTGCTCGGACAGTTGCATCTAAATGTTTTTTCTCTATAAGCATACTGAACTATGACGGCAAAGGAAAGGGAGTTCGTTGAAGAATACAGTAAAAATGGTTTAGGCAATGGGAGGGACGAACTGAAGCAGGAGAGCCAAAAGCAAATAAAGCCAACAAACCGTAAGACAGAAAATGTGTTACAAACCACAGAGCCAATGGTAATCAATGCATTCCTACGTCAACTTTCTATAAGTCCCCAAGATGTCTTTAACGGACCAACGGGTAGGCTGGGACCCAAAAAAGGAAGAGTGAAGACGTGTGACTCAAGCAAGAGTAGCAGGATGGACGTGGGCCATGTCAGGGAGGGAAGTGGGGGGTGATCTCCTTAGAAAAACCTTATTTTCTACCAATTTAGTACTGTCCTTTTTAAATATTCATCGCAGCCCTGTTTCAGGCGTCCACAAATTTGACTGAACATTCACTGCAGTCATATTTCATGAGTTCACAAACGTTATTAAACATTCATCGTAGTCCTGTTTCAGAGTTCACAAATGCTTTGAACCTTTACAGCAGTACCATTCCAGGAGCTTAGAAATGTTATTTAACATTCATTGCAGTCCTGTTTCAGGGTTTACAGATGTTATTGATTAGTTACCGCAGTCCTGTTTCAGGAGCACAGAAATGTTATTGAACATTCATTGCAGTTCGTTAAGTAGCTTGTCAACATGTTGCTCTGCTTGGCCGTCATCCTGATCTTCAGGGCCAGCCAGCTCTCCGTTTGTATAGTTGCTTCTCCTTGAGTAAACATGTTGTGAAAAACACACCATTGGATGATTATTCGCCGTGCTTACTGAGAATCATGCATGACGTCACTCCGAAGCTGTGCGAGTACTGAAAGCTGCCTATCAGCAGACCAACCCTTCTTTTTAGAGCGGTTCTTATTGTGATGAGGCCCGCGCTACAGTTGTCATTGGTGCAGAATTAGTTTTAGTGGTTGTGCCTTCCAGCGGTAAAGAACCGACCTTGAAGGGAACGGTTCCTAAATCAGAGCATTCATAACCATATCCCTGTACAGCACCCGGCCAGAAATGCAAGCTTACAAGCTTTAACTTCGATCTTGTAATCAATCAATCAATCAATCAAGAGTATTTGTAAAGCGCGCTACTCACCTGCTAGGGTCTCAAGGCGCTGGGGGGGGGGGGGGGGGGGGGGGAGGGGGAAGGGGGCTGCCACTGCTCGAAAAGCCAGGTGTTGAGTTGCTTCCTGAAGGAGAGATGGTCCTGGGTAAGTCATAGGTGGGTGGGGAGGGTGTTCCAGGTCTTGGCCGCCAGGTAGGTGAAGGATCTTCCTCCGGTGGTGGTTCTGCGGATCCGTGGGACGGTGGCGAGGGCGAGGCTGGCGGAGCGGAGCTGGCTGGTTGGCGTGTAGAACGTGAGGCGGTTGTTGAGGTATTCGGGGCCCAAGTCGTGGAGAGCCTTGTGTGCGTGGGTGAGGAGTCTGAATGTGATCCTTTTGCTGACGGGGAGCCAGTACAGGTCCCTCAGGTGGGCGGAGATGTGGCTGTGTCGGGGGATGTCCAAGACGAGTCGTGCTGAGGCGTCCTGGATGCGCTGGAGTCTTTTCTGTAGTTTGGCGGTGGTCCCAGCGTAGAGGGCGTTCCCTTAGTTCAGACTGCTGGTGACGAGGGTCTGGGTGACCGTTTTCCTGGTTCCAGTGGGGATCCAGCGGAAGATCTTACGGAGCATGCGGAGTGTGTTGAAGCCGGAGGAGGTAACGGCGTTAACTTGCCTGGCCATCGTGAGGGAGGAGTCAAGGATGAAGCCCAGGATGCGTGCGTGGTCCGTGGGCTTGGGTGTAACAAACCTGTCATCAGAAGTATCCATCAGAAGAAGAAAAGAACTCTTAAAGTAATCAACTTGTTACATCCTAAATCCAGTACTACGTGGAAGGATAGAGCACAGCATACGATGTGCAACCATTTACAGTTACTTACTTTTTTATTACTTCCTTTCTCTCTTGTCTTTCTTTTTTCTTCCTCTACATCTTCATTTATCCTCCTTGCTGACTTTCTATGGGGCTTTCTTTCTTTTTTCCTTTCCTCGTCTACTTTTCCTGTTTTCTTTCTTTTCGGTTTTCTCTTGGTTTCATTTCCTTTATTTGTCTATTCTTACTACTTTTGATTCCTTTTCATACTTCTCGCCTTTCTTTCTTCTTCCTTTTTATTATGCTCATTTTGCTCCTTTACGTTTCCTTTTCCTTCCTCCTGTTTCTTTAGCTCTTTGTTCTTCAGCAATGCATTTAATTTTTGTTCTGTGTTTTGCTCTTTCGCTTCTTTTGTGCCCTTCCATCCTTTGTTTATTTTTTCTTATTTTTTCATTCTCACGTTTCTGTTCCATTCCATTTTCTTCCTTTGTCTGTCGCCCTCTTTAATGAGTTACTTTTCCTTTCTCTCCCTCCCTTCTTACTTTCCTTTTCTTTATTCCTCTTTTTTCTCTTACATCCATTTCTTATGTTTCTTCCTTTTTCGTTTCTTTTCATTCTTTTCCTTGGGAATACTTAGCTCCTTTAAGCAATCTCTGCTTCGCTTTTCTTTTTATCTTTCTTCATCATTCTTTTTCCATTCATTCTTTCCTTTTCTTTAAACGTGTTTAGGTACTTAAACAATCTCTTCATGCATGAACTTGCTTGTCATGCCTGCCTGATAGGTATACCCGATGGGGATGGCTGTAGAGAGAGGTTTTCATGTGCCTAACAAACTGTTTTATTGCTAATGCTCCAAGTTAAGTTTCTGATTTGCATGTTGGTGGATATCAAGGGACTGCAGGGAAATCAGTTCACCAGTTGGAAATCTTTTCAGGCCTTAGCTTAAAAATCAAAGCATCTTAAGGAAAGCATTTTGTTTATTGCATCACAAAGAAACCACGAGTCCACTGGGAAACACATCTACCAAAGGAAATTCATAAACAAGAGCAAAGGGACAAAACTGATAATTGGGGAAGCCAGAGTTAAACATTTTGAGACACAGCTCTTTTGCCATAAATGTCATATAGTCACTGCAGCTAAATCAGTGCACTCCAGAGGCAATATTTTATTTAGTGAGCCTTTATGCTCCCGTATCAAATCCTTATACTAAGCAGTAGATTCGGCTGTGCTTTGCAGGCCAAAAGTAGCTCGCGGTATATGTAAGGTTAGAAACCTTTGATCTAGAAAATAATGCTTAATGTGAAAAGCGTATGGCGTGGCTTACATTCTGCTTGCAAATGTCGCTATTTAGCATATGCATTTCATAGGCCTCTGATGCAGACATTGCTCTGTTGCAAATAGAGAACATTGAAGTAGTCGATCTGCGATGTAATTGTGGCCTCATTGAGGAGAAGAGCTTAGCGATTGCAGAAGGGCGAAAGAGGAGGCTGCTATTGAGCTAATCTGTTGACAAAAGGAGAGATCACTGTCACATTTCACCCCAAGATTTCTAACCACAGAAATAGGAATGGGTGGTGCTCGTCCAACTCTGTTGTCTACAAAATTCTTAGCCCAATCTTCTTAGTTCTGGCCGAACAGCAGAACTTCACTTTTTGATCAATCAATCAATAAATCAGGACATTTGTTAAGCGTGCTACATACCCGTGAGGGTCTCAAGGCGCTGGGCGGATCGGGGGGGGGGAGGTTTTGCCCTGAGAAGTCGTCTGAAGGTCAGGAGGTCTTGGGTCAGCCGTAGGTTGGTGGGGAGGGTGTTCCAGGTCTTAACGGCGAGGTGGGAGAAGGATCTGCCACCGGCGGTTGTTCTTCGGATGCGTGGCACTGTGGCGAGGCCGGCGGAGCGGAGCTTGCAGGTAGGGGCGTAGAAGCTGAGTTGTTTCTTGAGGTACGCTGGGGCGGTGTTGTGGACGGCCTTGTGTGCGTGGATGAGGAGTTGGAAGGTGATCCTCTTGTTGACGGGGAGCCAGTGTAGGTCTCTCAGTTGGGGTGTGATGTGGCTGTGGCAGGGGATGTCGAGCATCATTGTGCCGAGGCGTTCTGGATGTGTTGCAGCCGTCTCAGGAGCTTGTTTGATGTTCCTACGTAGAGGGCTTTTACGTAGTCCAGCCTACTGAAGACGAGGGCCTGGGTTACTGTTTTTCTCGTTTCGATGGGGATCCACTTGAAGATTCTGCGGAGCATTCATAGGGCGTTGAAGCAGGATGAGGAGACGGCGTTGACCTGTTTGGTCATGGAGAGGGTGGAGTCGAGGATGACCCCCAGGTTGCGTGCATGGTCAGTGGGTGTCGGGGCTGTTCCCAGCGCAATTGCCCACCAGGAGTCGTCCCATGCTGAAGGGGTGGAGCTGAGGATGCGGCCCTCCGTCTTGTCCAAGTTCGGATTCAGTCGGCTGTTCCTCATCCATTCGGCGACAGCCTTCATTCCTTCGTGGAGGTTGGTTTTGGCGGTGTGAGGATCTTTGGTGAGGGAGATGATCAGCTGGGTGTCGTCGGCATAGGAGATGATGTTGAGGTTGTGCTGGCGGGAGACGTAATCGAGGGGTGCCATGTATATGTTGTACAGTGTTGGGATGAGGGAGGAGCCCTGGGGTATGCTGCAGATGATCTTGTGGCGGTGGAGCTGAAGGGTTGATGCGTTGCATTTCAGTCTTCTTCTGTTTATCCAATCCACAACTTGAACAAGGCACTCTTTAAAAATTAGGGGGCTTATTTGCAAGCCCTTTGTGCCACCGATACGTCACTTTTCCCACGTTTAAAGTGACGCACGGGCAGTGCAAGGGGCTTGTAAATAACCCCCTAGGTGTGTGGTATTACCACCTTTGCCAAGATAAGCGCCAAGATATACCTGTGGATATCAGTTGTTGCACTATATTAAGTGGAAATAGCATAACATAACCATATAAGATGAGCGTCGTTGGCATACAAGGTGACTTGAATGCCAAACAACTTGATGACTAAATCCAGGGAAGCCATATAGACGTTAAATGTTGAGTGAAGGAGGACCCCTGCAGCACCCCGCAACTCAGAGCCTTCTTGATGAACTACATATTGCCAGTGCCAGCAGATTGACCTCTGTTGCTGAGAAAAGAATCCGACCACTGAAAGGCAGACCTACAGATCCCAACTTCGACTAACCTCTGAAGCTGGATCTGTTAGGATATTGTAACAAACTCACAGAGATCAAAGTAGTGCTCTGGCCTTGATCCAGGTTCTTTTTTGATCATTTCAGAGACCTCGAGAAGTGTGATTTTTGTGCTATGTCTTGGAT
Organism: Lissotriton vulgaris; assembly: GCF_964263255.1. Taxonomy (NCBI): domain Eukaryota; kingdom Metazoa; phylum Chordata; class Amphibia; order Caudata; family Salamandridae; genus Lissotriton; species Lissotriton vulgaris. Next base: position 1,576,792,640 of record NC_141693.1, read on the forward strand.
ACACCCATATATATAAAGAAGGTGGTCCTAGATACAAATTTTAAACACGACTAGTGATGTGAATATTGCTTCTTCACAGTCAACAAATAGTCAGACTAAATCTGAACTATTTGTTGACTGTAAATAAGCAATATTCACATCACTAGTCGTGTTTAAAATTTGTATCTAGGACCACCTTCTTTATATATATACAGTTACCCAGGTCCTATTGATTTCTTGGGTTTACCCCATTGTTTTCAATGATTGGATAAAACCCAGACTGTGAGGGACGAAATAATTCAAACTGTTAGAGTAATTCAGAAGTAAGTTGCAGGATAACAGGAGAAATGTCTTAGGCAGAAGAACATTGTCTAAGTCCAGCCAGACATGGACATCCCCAGATTGTAAGTGAACTACAATGCATGATGTACTTGCCTTCATTTAAATCAGAGCCAATGTCTGTCAGCCGTAGTCCTTTTGGGAGAACAAGATGGTGGAACAGGACAGCCCAGCCAAGCATCCTCTAGTGGTTTTAGTGCAGTCTTGATAAAGAGGTGTTTGAAAAGGCTGAGTCTGTGTTCTAATTTGAGCAACCACCATATCTAAAATGCATCAACAATTGTAGATTTGATTAAGAAATCTATAATGTTTTTTTGCTACAACAGGAGAAAGAATGAAGACAACTTAACAAATTAATTAAAAGAGAAAGTCGACACAACATAAGGCAAAAACCTGGGACAAGTTCAAAGACCAAGGTGTTCCATGTGAACCTGAATAAAACTTTTTTTCCAAGGACTATGCTTGTAATGCATTGACGAAGCTCTCGGAAATGATGGAAACAAGGAAACCACCTTCAAATGATTCAATTGTACTGGACACAAATGGAGGGGCCCAAATGGAGGCCCCATAAGTTTAGTGAGGACAATGTTAAGCTTAAGTGAAGGCACAAGTGATAACCTCAGAGGAATGACCCATTTAAATCCTTCTATAAGTGCCTTATTAGCTGGTATTTTGAAAACAGTTTGACAACATCTGTTTTGTAGGTTTGCTACAATTGCTGATAAATTCACTCAAATAGATGTTAGGCTAAGTCTGACTTTTGCAGCTGTAAAAAATAACAGTGTTTTGTACTGTAGCTTTTAATGCATGTATGTGCAAACAATTACTTGTAATGCACAAAGCTCTTCCATTTGGCAGCATAGCTTGCTCGTGTTACATGTTTCCTAGCTTCCTTCAAGATTTGCATTCACTCATCTGGGAGGTACAAATGCACGAATTCTAGGATCTCAGCTGCTAGCTTGCATGCTTAGCAACTTGGGATCTGGATGCAGCAGCTATTTTAAGTTTTCTGAAAGCAAGTTTGGACATGACTGTAGCTTGTTGTGAGGCTGAATAGACCCATCGAAAAGCATAGAGAACCATGTTAGTCTCATGTAGTTTGCCATGATGAGAATTGGCATTACATTTGGTTCATTTATTTAACTCATCACATAAAGGATCAGTGGTAGTAGAAGAAAAGCAGAGGAAAATATCATTGACAAGTTGTCTGTAAAGCCAGCAGGGGTATGGATCACTGGATGCAAAGTTTTGTCATTCGACATTCTCATGATTGGTGAACAGGTTGACTGTTGGTGTGTCCTAATGAATGAAGTACTTATTGATACCCTTCAATTCAAGTCAAATTCATGTGTTTGCTGGATACTCCTTTAAACAAGCATTTACAATGCAATAGGTCTCGCAATAATTACGTTTGAGCTATTGGCATTGCTAAATATTGCAACACCAATTGCAACAAAAGTCTATAAATAATAGGCCAGAAAAATGTGTATTTATTTTTGTAGCAATAGTGGCATGCTGCGCTTTAGATGAATATGTTTTAAATAAAGTGCACCATACCGTTATTGCTACAATAGTTAATTGTGGATGCGTTAACAATTGATGTGTGCACTGATGGCTGGTGGTGTGTGTGCCTTGTGGAAGTGTGAACTGCCGGCTGGTGGTGTGTGTGCCTGGTGGAAGCGTGCACTGACGGCTGGTGGTGTTTGTGCCAGGTAAAAGTGTGCACTGATGGCTGGTGGTGTGTGTGCCAGGTGAAAGCATGCACTGGCGGCTGGTGGTGTGTGTCTGATGAATGCGTGCACTGATGGATGGTGGTGTGTGTGAGTGTGCTTTGTTAAAGGGTGCACTGACGGCTGGTGGTGTTTGTGCCTGGTGAAAGCGTGCACTGATGACTGATGGTGTCTGTGCTTGGTGAAAGTGTGCACTGACGGTGTGGTTCTGTGTGTGGTTGTCTGTGTGTGGTTATGTGTGTGGTTGGGTGTGTGGTTGTGTGTGTGGTTGTGTGTTGTGTTTGTGTGTGTGGGTGTTGTGGTTGTGTGTGTGGTTGTTTGTGTGCCTGTGGTTGTGTGTGTGTGTGTGGTTGTGTATGTGGTTGTGTGTGTGGCTGTGTGTGTGGTTGTGTGTGTGTGTGTGGTTGTGTGTGTGTGTGGGGCAGGTGAGGGGGCAGATAAGCGTAATGTTGTCAGCCCTGAGGAGCACACAGTTTATGCTCATATTCTGAAGCATGTGCTTCCAGACTTCCTGCTACCCCTTGACGGTCGGTCCGAGTTATAACTTGCACTGCTGTTAAGCCTCAATAAATCCCAGGCACACTTCCGCTTTGCATCTATCGCCACTGGGAAGAAGCAGTGTACCAGTACATTGATTAATTGGCCAGCTGATGGAGACCCTCCTGTGAAATCTAAAGCATTTAATAAAATAACCCTCATGTTAGCTCTTAAAGTGACCCTCACATTATATCCTCAAATAACCTTCACATGAGATAATAAAGTGACCACCGCACTGGCCACCGCACCGACACCCACGAACCACGCACGCAACCTGGGATTAATCCTGGACTCCTCCCTCACAATGACCAAGCAAATCTCCTCCTCAAATCCCCGCGCATGCTCCGAAAGATCTTCCGGTGGATCCCTACCGAGACCAGAAAGACGGTCACCCAGGCCCTCGTCATCAGCCAACTGGACTACGGGAACGCCCTCTACGCAGGAACCACAGCCAAACTTCAGAAGAGTCTTCAGCGCATACAAAACGCATCCTCATGACTCGTCCTCGACATCCCTCGCCTCAGCCACATTTCCGTCCACCTGAGAGAACTGCACTGGCTTCCCGTCAGCAAAAGGATCACCTTCAGGCTCCTCACCCACGCACACAAGGCGCTCCACAACACAGGCCCGAATACCTCAACAGCCTCTTCCCGTTCCACACCCCAACCCGCCAGCCCTGCTCCGCCAGCCTCGCCCTCGCCAGCGTACCACGGATTCGCAGAACCACCTCCGGAGGAAAATCATTCCCTTACCTGGCTGCTAAGACGTGGAACTCCCTACCCACCCACCTACAGCTGACCCAGGACCACCTCACCTTCAGGAAACACCTCAAGACCTGGCTATTCGAGCAGTAGCAGCACCCCCCCTGAGTAGAGCGCTCTAAATGTACTGATTGATTGACCCTCCGGTGAGACCCGAGAGTTAGCCTCTTGCGATCCAAGGGTGATTATACCTGAGACGTCAAAAGAAGCCGCTGTGACATGTCCAGGAGCCACCTGAATTACCCAACTGTATTTACAACAAGGATATTGTGCTGGATAACTAAACACTTATAAGGTCCAAAGGCGAGACCTATTGGCTATGCCAATGCTTGTTTGGTTTAAACTTTCAGTCATATTGCACAGCAGCAGCTGTTGACTGCAAGTTGTCCGAAATTCAACCTAGCTTCCTGTTTGTCTGGGTCTCCAGCTTGATATGTTTTTCCTGAAACACAATGTGTTAGGATGACTTTCAAATATATTTTTTCCTAGGTAGGCTTATTTGGATCTGTCCTGTGAAGAGGAGAGTAGACTGGACTTACAGAAGCTTATCCTGACTTATATAGGATGGAGTATATTCCTTAATGTAACTGCTGTTCAGTCACCGGGAGACATGGTCAGACATCGTGGCAGTGCTGCTGTACAACATAGATAAAGAAACATCTAAAAGCATTTCAGCCATGTTGTCCACATTAAAAGAACATGAAGGGAAATTTTAAAGCTCAGAAGTGTAAACGGGAGACGGAGATGTTTGTTGGTTGTTAATAAGTATTAATGGGGTAAATAGCACCTCATATGCGGGTGGGGGTCAAATGCGGAGAGAGTGTTGCGGAGCCATCGTACCTCTTGTACCAGTGGTACCTGCGCCCTTGGAAATGAGGGGCAAAGACTTGGGGTGGGAAAGGCCTAAGTGTAAGGGTTAAATACAGCAGTGATCTTGGTTGAGTGGGTTTGTGTGGGGCCCAGTGCCACTGCACCGGGTGCATAGAAGGAAGGCGTGGTTTAGTAAGTGTAGTTTCATAGGCTACAGGGGGAGAGGCGGGTTCAGGGTTGTTGCCTTGCGAAGGAGGTGAAAAATGAAGGTGTTACAACAGCACAGGCACTAAGCATATTTTGTAGTAAGCCATCGAGCCTGGTGCAAAGTGCATGATAGTGCGCAGCGGGATAGGCAGCTTGTGACGGCCTGCAGTGCTACAAGGAGATAGGCTCCTTGGCTAATGTAAAAAATCTGAAATGAAGCAGTAATAGGCGCTCAATAGCTCCCAGAAGTCTCAAGGTCCTGGTGCAACTGCCCCTCCTGCATGAAGTGTGTGTGTCTCTCTGTGTGTGTGTGTGTGCACACACGCAAATGCATGCTGCGTGAATGCGTGTCTGTGTGAGTGTGTGTGCAAAGGACATGGATGGAAGATGGAGTGGTGTGTTAAAGGGCCTTAGAAGAGTGATGGTGTGCTGTTTGAGAAGGACATGTTCCCATTATTTGTAGGTCACAATGCAGCACCCATCAAATGTTTTACAAAGTGCCTGCTTCATTCAAAGCTGTTGACTGCAAGTTGTCCGAAATTCAACCTAGCTTCCTGTTTGTCTGGATCTCCAGCTTGATATGTTTTTCCGAAAACACAATGTGTTAGGATGACTTTAAAATATATTTTTTCCTGGGTAGGCTTATTTGGCTCTGTCCTGTAAAGAGGAGAGTAGACTGGACTTACAGAAGCTTCTCCTGAATTATATAGGATGGAGTATATTCCTATGGAGCTGGTCTTAATGTAACTGCTGTTCAGTCACCGGGAGACATGGTCAGACACCGTGGGGAGCTTAGGCACAGGGTCAGCTTGCATAAGTAACTTCATATATACAAGGGCAGCCAAATGAGAAGATAGACATATATAGGGGGCTTGTATCAGATGGTGAGACAGTGAGAAGCTTTTTTGAGGACAGTGTAATGGTTCTGGGCTGCATGGATGATACGCTTACTTCACATGAACTGATGAAGTGAGAAGGTTGATGCGCACGAGGCGCGAAATGTGGTGCTCACGAACAGAGAATGAGAAGCTTTGGGCACATGAACATTCACAGTGGGGAGTATGGAGCACTTGGTAGACAGTGTGAGGAGTGTAGGGTACACTACAGAGAGACAGTGGGGGAGCTTCTGCACACAAACAATTTGAAGTTTTTCAGGAGCATGAACAACAGCTAGAGGCGCTTAGAACACTTGACCTGATGAAGCAGAAAGATTGATGCACATAGACAAAGAACACAAGGTCCATGTTACTTAGTCTCAGTCTCAGACATATACATTTAGAGGTGTGGGCACATGGGCAGGCAGTGTGCTAGCTTGGGGCACCTTGAAAGACACGGCGAGGAGCTAATTGCATAAGACAAGAAGTTATGAATTGCTGTGGGTACATGATCGGCCACGGTGAGGTGATTGAGCAAAATGATAGAGAATGTGAGGAGTTTGCAGTGCCACGATAAAGGAATTGGCCTCTAACTCACTTCAGCTAGCACTTTTCACAAGTAGTCCCAGGTGACTTTTCTACACGAGTGTAATCTCACGAAAATCATTATTGTGTTTAGTGTGTCTCTTATATTTCGGGTGCGAGTGCTTGGCTCTCAAAATGTAACAAGAAGCCAACATTTTAGAAGGGAGCGGCCGCGCTCGTAAAAAAAACAAAAATAAGCGAAGTGTTGATATTTATCTACAGCGCCTTGATTCAGATTTGTTGGAGCTCTATAAATCGATTTATACTGCTCCTATAAGTGGATTACTATATGACAAGCGGCTGTTTAACAGAAACGTCACCTTTTGGCGAGGCTGCAGAATGCCCAGAGGCCCGGTGATTGTGCGTGATGGTGCAAATGGGGCATTTCCTTGATGCCAAAAGAAGTGTAGTATAACGTACTTGATTGTACCGGCAGGGGGCTCATGGCAGCTGCACAAGGGTATTCTGGGGTGCAAAAGGGGCCCTGAGGCGGTGGGGATGGGGGGCAACGGAGCACAGGACTACTGGGGTGGCAGCGGGGTTCAGGTGGCAGGGCAGATCACCAGAGGGGCTCGGAAAAGCCCAGAGGCAATAGAGTGGCTCGGTCCGAGAAGAGCTGAGGCTGGAAGGGGTTAATATACCACAATGGCTGCATAAATGTGAGAGGAAGACGAAGCCTCTGTGGATCCTTAAAGTGCTGGGAGGGCTCTGGAGCAACAAAGCAGCAGGGTGTGCGGTTTGAGGAGGCCTGAGGCTGTATGGGGAGGAAGGGGCATCAGACGCTGGGGCTGCACATTCATACCCGGGTGAGAGGAGCCATAAGGTTGCAGCAGACTCTGATCACCACTGAAACTGTTGGAGAGGAAGTAGAAAGTGGCACACACAAGTTCGGGGGGGGGGGGTGAGAAAGATGTTGAACATGCATTGGCGGCCGCAAATTAAAATAAAATAAAAGCAGCTGCAAAATAAAATCAAAAGCAGACGCTAAATTAAATTATAAGCGGCAGGGAAATGAAATTAAAAGCGGCCGGGAAATGCATTGCTGCGGCGGGGCGGGGGAGCGCATTCCTTTGAAGTCTGATGCGGGGGCGGGTGAGCGGAGCCTGTAAGAACTTGCGGTGGAGATCAAAGGAAAGGCGAGCGAGCATATAGAGAGTGAGGGGTTGTGCAGCCTGGTGAACTGAAGTGGCAGCAGAGACGGAGCGCGGCACGCACGCACGAAGTGTCTGGTACCAAATGGCAGCTGTTCACAATGCGTGTGGTTGTGCTCACATGCACTGAACCCGATCCGCAGTTTGGGTATACTTTTGAAAGCCTTACTATAATCTCGCCAGCATCCCTAATGGGATTGCTTAGGCGAGACCTAAAAAAATTATTATCATTTTTAAATACACATGCAACCAAAGTGCAATTTTTCCACATAAAGCCTTCTCCCCCCATTGTCACTCCCCAAACCCTCCTGACCCTACAAATATTAGCAGATACCTAAAAAAGCCCACCACATTTGAGTATGCATTCTTGCATTCTTAGCTGCGTAAATCATACAAACAACGGCTGACAAAAAAAGTGTGCAGAGAAGAAAAAAGCCAAAGTGCAAACTGCTAGCACAGCTCGAATTAACCTGAAAATACTCTTTAGACACTTATGTTTTCTCCCTCATGACCCCATACAAAATGTCTACATAAATTCATACATACTAGCACCATTCTGATAATAACCTATAGCTGACAAAGGATATAGAAAGTATCAAGTGCAAAGTGCAAAAGTGCTTATCAAGCCACAAATCCGCAGGGAGTGTCTATTGAGCTTGAAAGTTCCCTTTCATAAACCCCACATATTTCAATATGAATTCATTCATTCTTTGCAACATCCCTCGAATAAACGTAAATTGGCGAAAAAAAATCATAGTTGCCAAATATACAGTACAAGTAACTTGTTCAGCAGAGATTGGCCTAGGCTTCCTACTTCAATCAATTAATCAATCAGAGTACTTGAAAACCGTGCTACTTACCCGTGAGGGTCTCAAGGCGCTGAGGGAAGGGGGTGCAGCTACTGCTCGAAGAGCCAGGTCTTGAGGAGTCTTCTGAAGGCGAGTAGGTCTTGGGTCTGCCGTAGGTGGGTAGGGAGGGTGTTCCAGCTCTTGGCGGCGAGGTAGGAGAAGGATCTGCCACCGGAGGTTGTTCGTTCGATGTGGGGGACAGTGGCGAGGTCGAGGCTGGCAGAGCGGAGCTGGCGGGTCGGGTGTAGAAGCTGAGTCTGCTGTTCGGTTGGCTGGTCCGGCGTTGTGGAGTGCTTTGTGTGCATGGGTGAGGAGCTTGAAGGTGATCCCCTTGTCGACAGAGAGCCAGTGTAGGTCTCTCAGGTGGGGGGTGATGTGGCTGTGGCGGGGACATTGATGATCAGTCGGGCGGAGGTGTTTTGGATGCGTTGTAGTCGTCGTAGGTGTTTGGCTGAGATTCCTGCGTAGAGTGTGTTGCCATAGTCCAGTCTGCTGCTGACTAGGGCCTTTGTCACCGTTCTTCTTGTTTCGGTCGGGATCCACTTTTAAATCCTGCGGAGCATGCGCAGGGTGTTGTAGCAGGAGGAGGAGACGGCGTTGACCTGTTTAGACATGGGGAGGGGGGAGTCGAGGATGAATACTAGGTTGCATGCATGGTCGGTGGGTGTCGGGGCTCTTCCCAGTGTGGTCGGCCACCAGGAGTTGTCCCAGGCTGAGGGGGTGGGTCCGAGGATGAGTACCTTTTTCTTGTCCGAGTTTAGCTTCAGATGGTTGTTCCTCATCCATTCGGCGTCGGCCTTCATTCCCTCGTGGAGGTTGGTTTTGGTGGTGTGCGGGTCCTTGGTGAGGGAGAGGATGAGCTGGGTGTCGTCGGCGTAGGAGATGATGTTGAGGTCGTGTTGGCGGGCCACTTGTGCGAGGGAGGCCATGTAGATGTTGAACAGCGTTAGGCTGAGGCATGAGCCCTGGGGGATGCCACAGATGATGTCGATGGCCTCGGGCCAGAAGGGTGGGAGGTGGACGCTCTGGGTTCTGCTGGAGAGGAAGAACTTGGTCCAGTCAAGGGCCTTCTCTTGGATTCCGGCTTCTAGAAGGCGTCTCTTTAGAGTACGTTGGCAGACCGTGTCGAAGGCGGCTGACAGGTCCAGGAGGATGTGGGGGTGATGTGGGCTGTCTTGGTGCTATGGTTTCGTCTGAAACCGGACTGGGATGGGTCCAAGATGTTGCTGTCTTCCAGGTGGCAGGCCATTTGCATTTTGACAATTTTCTCGAGGACCTTCGCCGGGAACGGGAGCAGGGAGATGGGCCGGAAGTTTTTGAGGTCCTTGAGGTCCGCCTTGGGCTTCTTGAGGAGGGCGTTGATTTTGGCATGTTTCCAGCTTTCCGGGAATGTCGCTGTTTCATAGGAGATGTTGAGGACCTTCCGTAGTTGAGGTGCGATGGCAGCGTCTACTTTGTTGAATACGTGGTGTGGGCATGGGTCTGACGGAGATCCTGAGTGGATGGAGTTCATGACCTTGCATGTCTCGTCGTTGTTGGCGTTGGACCAGGAGGTCAGGCGGTTGGCACTGGTGGTGTTCACAGGGGAGATGGGGTCTGGCGTGGTTGGGGGGTCATGGTGTTGAAGCTGTCATGGATGTCAGCGATCTCGCGGTGGAAGAAGATGGCTAGTAAGTTGCACAGTTTTCGTGACAGCAGTATGTCGTTGGCGTTGGCGTTGGCGCTGGGGTTGGAGAGTTCCTTTACGATGCTGAAGAGCTCTTTGCTGTTGTGTGCATTGTTATCCAGGCGGTCTTTGAAGGAAGATCTCTTGGCTAATCTGATGAGGTGGTGATGTCTGCGGGTGGCGTCCTTGCGGGCTGCTTGGTTGTTCGGAGTGCGTTCGTGAAGCCATACTCCAGTAGTAATTGAGCGCGCTACAAAACCCCATATAACATAACATAACATATCTTCTCCAGTTTCCGTCATGCGCGTATGGAGGTCTGCAGCTCGTCGGTGAACCAGTTTGCTATCTTGCTGCCATTGTTGTTGGAGGGTTTCTTGAGTGGGGCGAGGGTGTTGGCACAATCGTCGATCCACTGTCTGAGGTGGCGGGCTGTCTGGGTTGGTGGGGTCAGTGGGTGGAGATCAGCTGGTCTTCGGTGACTTTGATCCAGCAGCGTGAGGCAGCTGTTGGGTGCGGTGGTGCATGGTTGGTTTGTTGAAGGTGAAATGGATGCAGTGGTGGTCAGTCCAGTTGAGTTCGGTGGTGTGGTTGAAGGCGACCTGGGTGCCTGTGGAGAAGATGGGGTCCAGCGTGTGGCCAGCGGCGTGGGTGGGTGTGGTTATGAGTTGTCTGAGGCTGAGGTTGGCGAGGTTGTCGATCAGGGTGGCGTGGTTGGCGTTGTTGTTGTTCTCGAGGTGGAAATTCAGGTCCCCGAGGAGGATGTAGTCCGTGGAGTCGAGTGCGTTGGTGCTGGCAAGGTTGGCGATGGAGTCGCTAAATTGAGCTCGGGGTCCGGGTGGTCAGTAGATGACTGTTCCTCTGAGGGTGGTGTTGGGGTCGGTGTGGTGTGAATCCAGAAGTGCAGCTGTTCGGCGGTGTTGAGGGGGTCGTCTGCGTTGGTGGCGACCTTGAGGGTGGATTTGTGGACAAAGAATATTCCTCCTCCAATTCCGTTGACATGATCCCTACGGGTGATCTTGTAGCCGTCCGGGATGGCTATGGCGATGTCGGGCGCCGAGGAGTCGTTCCACCAGGTCTCGGTCAGGAAGGCCACATCTGGGGCGGAGGTGTTGAGCAGATCCCAGAGCTCGACAGCGTGTTTGCGTGTGGAGCGGGTGTTGAGGAGTATGCAGCGGAGGTGGTTGGGTCCAGTCCTTGCAGGTTTGGTGGTTCTGTCGCAGGTGAAGCTGCAGGTGACCATTTTCGGTTGATTAATTCAAAACCAACACTGTATTTTTTTAATATGTCCACCAGTGGTCATCAATAAAGGTATCTGGGATCACTGATGTATCTTTTTTAACTCACTTATACTTTCGTTTTTCTTGCACTGCATTTTTCTATCCTTGTCCCAACACGCCTAGTCTACCAGCGTTTGGCTCGGTGCCAGAAGAGCTGAGGTGACAGGGGTTCTTTGGTTTTCCAAATGATGACACTGGCCACCAAGGGCAGTTGATGGGAATCCTTACTTTTCTGCCCTCCTCAGGGTCTCTCCTGGCATCAAGTCGCATTTGCGTCATCGTTCTTTCACTATCACTTATTGTCAGACAGGTAAATGATCTGTTGTAGGTCCTGCTCCTATCTTCGTTCTGTGTGTATTTACTCTCTTTTTTCTCACTAGACCTCCAGTTTCCTTATGTTGTTTATTGGATAGATTGGGGATTGAAACTAGTTGGGTCTTTAAATATTTTCCCTAGGACCCCCTCTCTCTCCCTCCCCGGGAGTTGAGTCATGTGTAATTAGAAGCTGCAGGTGTGGAAGGAGAAAGGTTTGTGAGTCTGTTTCGGGGCGGCTTGGAAGCAGGTGTGGTTACGGCCGGCGTTGAGTTCATAGAGGGTGCTGGCGTTGTAGCGGAGTCTGGTGTTGTGGTGTTCGCGGGGTCCTTTGGGTTTAATTCCCCTTTCGTTGCAAAGTAGTATGACATACTCAGTTGGTCAACTATTCCCAAATAACCAATCTCTTTTTCCTAGCACAAATTCCTTTTATTAGCATATACTGCTTTTTCCAAATTTTTAATTGAAAGTAAACGGGCCAATCACTGCTAAATAAAAGGGGATTGGAATCCCGCCATTCTGAGGCAATGCACAGCCTGAGAGTGGCTATCGCAACAAAGATCTAAGCCCCCCCCTCCTTCCAATGGTATCCTGTACTTCCAATAATATCATAGGGGGAGTTAGTGAGGGATTCCCGGACAAAACTTCCTCAAAAAAGCCCGACATTTCCTCCAACAAAAGACTAAGCCTAACAAATTTAGCAAACATATGCACTGAATCAGCCCCATATTCCACGCAACAAGAGCATCTAGTGCCTTTACCATCCCCCCATTTAGGAATTTTAGTTGGGGTGTGATATAGGAAAATACAAGTTTTAGAAAACTGGGCTTGGAGATTTGCAAAGAGTAAATCAGTTTGAGCATATAGGAAGTCTTGCTGAAAAGCTTTATCAGTGATTCCCAATTTCAGCTGCCATCTCCCGGAATTCTTACTCAGGTCATCTGACATCAGACTGTGGTAAATAAATATTTACAGTCGGAATTTCTATGCGGTAAAGTTCAATAAAATAACTCACTCGGAAATGAGAGGCAGAGTCCGTGGTATCTGAGTTATAAGGGTTTTATTCCATAAAATGGAATGGTTCGAACCATGGTATCATGTTCCTTTCACCACTAAGGTTCAGGAAGGGATAGACAATACTTTATTAACAGAGTACAATATATATAGTCAATGCATATAGTGGTGATGGATACAGAAGGCGTAACAGCTGAGAGAAACGAGATAAGAACACATGTGCGTAACAGAAGGCGTGCACGAGGGCGTACACAGAGGTGTGTGCTAGAAACGTCACATGAAAGTGTCACAAGTGGGTGGATACATAGTGGAATCTTGCAATGTCAGCAGAAATCTGTAGCAAAGATGCGCGCGCAGCGGCATGACGTGTGACTGACGTGAGGCTGGAGGGTGCAGGGGACTTGACATTTAGCACTAGAGGAAGAGACAGAAGTCTGGCATGTCAGATCGACTCGTTCCTAAATCACATCTGATATCTTGTGTTTGGGGAACTATATTATCTAGAAGGAAAGGTCTCTTGGGCAGAGGCTGCTCTATACTGACTATTAATGCGTGCATATGTGACTACGTGTCTGCGTTTAATGCGAGGGGCCATGGGCCTACCATGGTAACGGGAGCAATGAATTACTTGCATGGAGACAGAAAGGCCGGGCCCTTTGCTCTGCAGCCGGGGGATTGTTTATCTATTCTGCTAGACTGGAATGTGTTTTCGAGGAGCTGAGCTCGGCTATACTGATAACTTGAAGGCAAAATACTGTCTTTGGCAGGCAAGCAGGCCGAGCCGGGCACCGCTCGCCACGCTGGGAGTAGGACAGAGGTCAGGGATGTATCCCACATTGCAGCTTTCAGGAGGCAGAGAGCAGAAAGGGCTCGATGGCAGAAATCAGGGCCTAGCTCTGCAGGGCTAGGAAAACGTGAAAGTGCACCATGAAAAGACGGTGGCAAGGCATACTTAGGAACTGAATTATCAATCCATTCATGGTGGATCTGAAAGAGGACATGTTAACATTGGACGCAAATGTATTTGCGTCTTCATAGCTGGTCGAGGAGGGAAATTACATGCACTTTAAGCGCGTACATGGAGACGGTGGGGTACACGTTAGGGGACATTTCTTGACCATAAAAATTCAAATTACCTCATTCCCTCCTTGTCCCCTACGGACCCTTCATGATATATCGATCTTCATTAATCCATCTATCTGTTCATATAACATCATTTGCTCATCCTTTCTCAGGCGGGATGTAGAGCGTGAACTTGAACGGGGGATGCAGGCTGTGGCACACAAGCCACATATCGCTGGCCCACATTGAATGCAGAGACAACAACTGAATACTATGGCCAATATAATCCCTAGGAAAGAAAGTAGCTTCCATCCCCAGGCTGTTATCGTACTCCAGAACCAACCGGACCAAGTCCAGGTGCCTGGATTCTGATGAATCTGATTAGCGATCTTATGAAGACGGGATATGGCTCTATATACTGACGGTGCATTTTCTGGAATGAAAACACAGCAACTCGATCCGATGACTCTACAAGCCCCGCCCCTATCGGCCAGGATGACATCAAGGACGAGACGATTCTGAAGAACAACAAGTCTTATAGCAGACTGTTCCTCCGTTAAGTTACCTAGGGCGGAAGTAGTTTCGTTCACTACTGCTTCAAGGGTTCTGGTCAATTTTCGTATCAATTTACTATTCGAGACAGGTCCTAAAAAAAAAGAATCCTCTATTGAAATCTGTATATTGTTCCCATGCTGTTTCAGTCTGATCTACAATTGGGAGTTCTCTCTTGTGTCTAGTATGTATAAGCTGAGGATTTCTATGGTAATCAGGTGGAGCTAGAAAAACAGGGGGCAGTAGGAATGCAATGTAACAAGTACCATCCCAATCTAGGGGAAACGTATGTATGCGGTATGACCACAAATGAAATAGGAATGACGGGAAGCTTTGAATGTGGACTTGCCCTTATCACTGAATTCGATCACAGTAGTACATTCACTATGACCTAGGTGTATTGAACCATTCTTTTTGACACATAATTCGCCTTTAACGGGTAGCACTGACATAGAGGGCAAGTCTGGTTTGGTTTCAGACTGGACATTCAGAATCATGAGGTTAAGTGTATAATTACCTAATCCATATACTTCGTTTTCTAGATCGGTCCCTGTCCTTTGTGGAAGACCCTCCTTGTCTGGGAAACATGCTTGATGCATGACTGTGTTCAGATTTCCCCATACCCAATTGCCTTGGTAAACTATGGAATCAGTGTCTACAGAATTAATTAAGCTGAACCAGGCACCACAGGAACCATTATGCGTAAACGGATACGGGAAGAGGGGCAGAGCTCCCTTGTATTTCTGATAGGGAGGGAGTCGGCCACATATCCAACAATTTGTAGCATTGCTGGTCTGATGGGAATGGTGTAACATACTGATGAATGTATTGTTGCGCAGCGCAAGTCTATAAGACAATTCGTGTGGAGGCAGTTCACTGAACGTGTGCTCTGCAGTGTTATTAAGAGTAGAGTGTGCAATAGGAAAGAACATATGCAATAATACACTTATGCCAATAACCATAAGACTCAGAAAAAACATAATCAATAACGTAATGATGAAATAGCTCCGGAGAGATTTACAATGTTTCTGTTTCTTGATCTGTTTCTGTCTATCTCTCTCTCTATTGGGGTCTAACTTGTACATGTCAGGAACCTGTCTAACCGCTTCACCTAGGGGAGGACTTAAACAATTAAACTGTCTGACTTACTAGACCTCAATTTTGTTTTGTATTCCTGAGACGGAGTTTTCTCTAACAGGGGGAGTTTAGAGTCACTGGAATCTGGGCAGTCCTTAGAGGGGGAGGAAGAGTCTGGCAACAGTCCGTGAAACTTTTTTATATGGCTTGTGTGGAGCCAGCCCTTCCTCCCTTCCAACTTCACTGCGGTCCTTGTAGTTAGTAGCACCAACTTTGGCTGCTTCCATCTGGGCTCCAGCTGGCTTTTCCTGTCGAAATTTCGGATGATGACAGTGTCCCCTGGACGGACGTCGTGTTGTTTTACTTGGGTGTTGTCCGGAAAGGCTGCGGCAACCTGTGAACGACAAGATTGTAGTGCAGACATCAAGGAGGCAAGGTAATCTGTCAACATAGTACTATCAACATCGGTTATTTTCCTCGGCAAAGGCGTCCCCCACATATTCGGTGGTCTACCAAAGACCACCTCATACGGGGATAGCCCTGTTCTAGAGTGTGCGACCATTCTCATATATCTGCAATAAAAAGATCTTTTGCAGATGGGATGAGAGCCATAGCAGACTGGATGTCAACTAACCGTCTGCAGTGCAATGTGGGGAAAACAGAGGTCATGTGTTTTGGACAAGCGGCAACATATTGGTCCTCTGACTGGTGGCCCGTGGAACTAGGTCCTGTCCCCACTCCCAAGAGCTCCATCAGGAACCTGGGAGTGCTCTTTGACCAGCAACTTACTTTTAAGGGGCATGTCAATCAGGTTGCTGGTACCTGTTTCCGGGCTATCGGGATGCTGAGACGAGTCTTTCCCTACATACCAGACCATCACAGAAAAACGCTTGTGCAGGCTCTGGTCATCAGTAGGGTGGATTATTGCAACGGGCTGCTCCTCGGAGCTAACGAGGAGCAGCTCAGTAAATTGCAAATAATTCAAAACACAGCAGCAAGGGTTGTCCTGAATGCTCCAGCCAGGACCCCTTCCAGTCCCCTGCTGATGAGACTCCACTGGCTTCCAGTTAGGAAGCGAGTCCATTTTAAGATCTTATGTACCATCCATAAGAGCCTGACAGGAGAGGGCCCGAAACATATGATTAAGATCTTTCAGCCCTACATCCCGGGACGACATTTGCGCTCCAGCCAACAGCAGCTCCTGCAGACACCAAGAGTAAAGAAGACCAGACAAGGTGGCCGTGCATTAGCTTATGCCGGCCCAACACTCTGGAATTCTTTACCCCAAGAACTCAGGTCAATTTTCAGCCATCTGAGTTTTCGGAAGAACTTAAAAACGTATCTGTTTTCTGACAAATAAATCACTTCCCGGCCTCGCTACCCTATACTAACCACTCTCTTGTAACAGCACTAATTTGTGGCACAGTAATAGCGCGGAGATACCCCTTCGGGAGTCTAATCTGGCGCTCTATAAGAATATAAAATAAATAAATAAATAAAATAAATAAAAAAATGCAACTGGCAAGGCGACTATCCAGTCTACCCCTTTCTCGGCACAAATCTTAGCAAGACGTGTTTTCAGTGTCTGATTGTGTCTCTCTACGAGACCTGCTGCCTCTGGATGTCGGACGCAGTGGAACTTCCACTGATATCCTAGCAGGAGTGATACCTGCTTCATTAGCTCGGACGAGAATGGCTGACCGTTATCTGAGTACACGACACGTGGCAAACCGTACCGTGGGAAGAATTCACGAACCAACTGTTTGGCAGTGGTCGGAGCAGTGTAATCTGGGACTGGATATGCTTCTGTCCAACGGGAAAGTGCACATACAACTACGAGGACATATTTGAATCCTCGACATCGTTCCATCTGGATATAATCCATCTGGAGGACTTCAAAAGGGTGATCGGGAGGATGAAATCCACCTTGCTCTACAGGAATGCTTTTGCCTGGGTTGAACTGACAACAGATCATGCAAGTACGCACTTTCTGTTTTGCTGCTGCTCGTAAATGTTTATTGTACCAGAGATTCTGTAAACTGTCTAACATGGCTTTTTCTCCTAAGTGTGCTGGACTGTGTGCGGTGTTAATCATAACTTGAACCATAGAGTCGGGGAGAAACCATGTGGCTTTTCCCTTCGTCATCCATCCCTGGTCTGTCTGGATCCCTCCTAGTTCAGTCCATTTCTTTATTTCGTCTGGAGTAGCATGTGTCTGTATGTCAATTACATCTAGTGCGGGATCCTTGACTGTCATGCAATGTGTCGGTGTCGGAACTATTGTCTTTGTCATATCAGCTGCATGTGTGTGAGTCAGAGCTGTGTGTTTCGCGGTTCGATCGGCCAGGACGTTACCCTGGGAAATAATATCTGTAACTTTAGTATGTGCTTTGCACTTCATGATAGCTATGGCTGATGGCAATTGTATTGCTTCTAACAATGCTTGAATGAGGGGACCATGCTGGATCTTGGCTCTGTGAGAGGTCAAAAAACCTCTTTCTTGCCAGAGTACACCGAAGTCGTGTACGACTCCAAATGCATAACGTGAATCTGTGTATATGTTAACGTTCCTGTTCTTGGCTACTATACAGGCTCGAGTCAGAGCAATGAGCTCTGCAGCTTGAGCAGACAGTGTATCAATACGGTGTGTTTCTTTGACTTCAGTTTAAGTGGTCACTGCATATGCGGCCACTAATTCTCCTGTGCTTGTTCTCATACATGAACCATCCACGTAAAGTGTCAGGTCTGGGTAAGTCAGTGCAACATCTGTCAAGTCTCGTCGGGGCTTTGTTACTGCATTAATGATCTCTATACAGTCATGTGGAGCTGGATCTGTTGTGTTCGAGGGTAACAATGTGGCAGGATTGAGTATATTGCAGCGTCTGATTTCTATGTGTGGCTGGAACAATGTCAATTCATAACCTGTCAGTCGTGCTATAGTCAAGTGTTGAGTCTGTGTTCTGTTTAAAAGAACTTCCACAGAGTGTGGAACTTGTACTGTCAATTGGTGTCCTAACACTATGGAATCACTTTGTCTGATTGCTAGGGCTGTCGCTGCAACTGATTTTAAGCACGCAGGCAGGGCCTGGGCTACTGGGTCTAATGTACTCGAAAAATAAGCACACGGCTTATGTGAACCTGCTTGGTCTTGTGTGAGGACAGATAATGCTGTGCCATCACGTTCTGTAACGAAAAGTGTAAAAGGTTTGCTGTAACATGGTGTTGCTAAAACTGGTGCTTGACATAATGCTTTCTTTAATTCATCAAAAGCCTGTGTGTGTTCCTGAGTCCAAGGGAGGACAGTCGAAGTCGCTGCCTCCTGTGTCGTCAACTGTATAAGTGGCTTGGCTAGAAATGCGTACTGGGGAATCCATTGTCTGCAGTAAGAGGTGAGGCCAATGAAGGCCCGCACTTCCTTTTGTGTCTTGGGTTGCGGTAAGTGTGCAATTAACTGAATACGGTCAGGTGTTAGCTGTCTCCCCCTCTTGGACAGCAAGTGCCCAAGGTACACCACTTGCTGAACACGGAATTGTAGCTTCGAAGGGGACACCTTGTGTCCCTTGTCAGCCAGAAAATACAAAACTGTCAGTGATGCTTGGACACATTCTGGTTCACTCCGAGCGGTGATCAACAGATCATCGACGTACTGGAGTAGGGCAGTGTTAACTGGCATGTGAATACTGTCAAGTTGTCTTTTCAAAGCTTGGCTGTAGATGCTGGGGCTTTCTGTGAATCCTTGAGGTGCGCGTGCAAATTTGAAGCTACGGCCATTTAAACAGAATCCGAAAAGATATTGGCTTTCCGGATCAATGGGGACACTGAAGAAGGCGTTCTTGAGATCAATTACAGTAAAGAACGTCGCCTCTGAATCAATAGCAGTCAATAATGATGAGATGTCTGGGACCACAGGATACTGTGGTACAATGCATTTATTTAATTCTCGTAAATCAATCACCAACCGATAAACTGGAGGTGCATTCGGGTCAGTACGTTTAAGAATCGGGATGATAGGGGAATTACAGATATTTGAGTCGGTTTCTACAACCACTCCCTGTGCAATGAGCTCTTCAATGATTTCCAGCAAAGCCACTACAGCATCGGTGGTAACTTGTATTGTTGGATTCGGGGTAATACAACTCCTGGCTTGAGTGTAACACGGTATGGTGTAATGTGCATACAACCTACATCAGTTGGGCCTTGCGCCCACAAATGTTCTGGTACATTTTTCAATCTGACATCAAAATCTCGTAATACATAGTGACCCTTAAAGTCACGCAAAAACAGTCTAACTCCTTCCGGAGAACAACATATCACTGCTCCTAGAGCTTTTAGTGTCTTGATACCCAGCAAGTTTTCTGGACATGATTTCGTGAGCAATAAGTCTGTAGTACGTGACAATGGACCAACTGCTAGGGGAACAGGTTTCGATACTTCATTAACAATAGGCTGTCCTGAAAATCCAAGGGAAACATTCTGTGAGCCTGAGAGGGGTGCCCCTGGAACCTCGTCGTGACTTATTGTTGTTCGACTTGCCCCTGTGTCAATCAAAAACTTTCTATCTTTTCCTAATACTTGACTATGTACATAAGGACCCTCTTGATCTACAGGAACTTCAATGAGAGGCAAGCCAACCTCCCTCTCTAGGCTGTTTCATGAGTATCGCTGATAATCGGGGTAATCAGACTGTGCATACTGGTACATCTGCTGTGAAACTTGCTGTGTCGCGGCAATGGGCTGTGGATGTGGTACCGCTACTGTCTGTACTGTCTGTTGTGGAGCAGGCATAGGCTGTACGTTCTGTGGAATATGTTGCTGGACCTGATGTTGGACCTGATCCTGTCTAGGCTGACGTGGTCTCTCTTTAGTTTTACCTGTGGCTATGTTGTGTTTCAGAACTGTACATTCATTCACATAGTGACCTGGCTGTTTACAATAGTGGCATGTCCCTTTAACGGGAGCCGCCGTATTATTAGACTGTGTCATACCCCTTTTCTGACCGTCAGCTGGAACTGACTGGGCAACTAACATTTTCATTTTCGTATCTTTCATACGTCTCTGTTCGTGATCTTGTTCTTCCCTAATTCTATTCTGGTGATACTGTAACATTTGTAACATTTGGGAAGGCGTATTTGCTTGCCATGTGCTTTCGACTTTCAAAACACGGTTCTTAACTTGAGGCAGGGAATTCTAGACAAATTTTGATACAAAGAGGTGTGGGTATGACTCGCTACTTGTTTTCAGGCCACTGTTAATAATAAAACATTTCTCGAATCTAGAATAAAAATCACTAGTATCTTCATCGTGTTTCTGCTTACAGGCTGAGATTGCGTCCCAGTCTTCCTTTTTAGTCGCTAACAGTCTAGGCAAAACCTGTACTAATAAACCTGGTAATGCTTTAGCTTTATCCCCAAGGCCTAACCCTGGGGTACGACCATTTTCTTCGACTTCTAATGCAGCCCAATCAATCTTTTTGTCTCCCACCTCCCATTCTTTCTCCTTTAGTTTCTCGTAAATGCCAGCAGGCAATAGTACCTTTAACATTTTCATAATATCTGAATACGTGTAATCGCCCATGAGTAACATATCTTTAATTTCTCGGTGAAAACCTGCAGAGTCTTTATCATGACTGGGCACTATTTTCTTCATTTCCAATAATTCCATTTTAGTTATGGGTGTGTATACGAATACACGTTCTAGTGTGTTATCGTCTTTTCTGACCGGATGTACTTCCCGTAAGGGATTCTGTCTGTCGAAGTAAAACATTTTTCTTTCTGGGGTTGGTGGAGCTGAAATAAACTGCGGTTTCAGGAAGGCACTATATTTGTGTCGATGTTCTAGAATTATTTTAATTAAATCGGTACCTAGGCCTCTCCATCTATTCGAGAGCAGTTCTATTAATATATCCGGTAAGGGACCTGGATCAGAATGTTGGCTTTTGAACAACGTAATGAGATGCTGAATCATGTATATACCAGCTAATTTCTGTTCATCAGGGGAGAGGTTCAAAAATGTCTGTGCTACTGCATCATCATTATATGTACTAGAATTGTCAGCCCATTGTACTGCGGACCGGGCTAGTTCTTGTTCATCCATGGAATTGAGTACATGGTACCCCATTCGATCTTGAAGTATTTTATCAGTAGCCTGAAACATATGTTCAGGGGAACTCGGATTTGATATAGCAGAGAGAAAAAGTCTTTTGCTTTCTGGACGTATTGTTTTCTTAAGGGATCTTCCCTTACCTACATATGCTATCATGTCTCTAGTTGAAAAACATCAGAACATCTAGACAAATTGTATTATTTTATTAGAACAGGAGAAGGTCCTTCTCCTGTTCTAATAAAATAATACAATTTGTCTAGATGTTCTGGCATTTCTGGTAGTAACATCAAATAATCTGTAACGCGTCTCAAACGTAGGGACGCTAACAACATGGGTCCTGTCGTACCAGGCACTGTGTCATATCTGCAGTCTGTAAGTTCTCTTCTAAGTTGTTCGGCCGGTGCACCTTTAGGTGTCCGAGCCTTTGCTAACTCTCTCATTGTCACTCGGTGTAACGGTGGGGGTGTTTGATAACCTCCTGTAGCACCTCCTGAAGCGGAGGCTTGAGCATAACCTGGCTGTAGGGTCGGTACCTGCTGTAGCTGGGTTGGATCCTGGACCACGCCAGTCCCAAAAGGATTAGATGGATGCAGTTGTGGAATACCAGGGGGAACAACGAGAGCGGGTGCGGGTAGCGAACCTGGAGGGATCTGCTGTTGCGGACCTGAGGGCTGATGATCAGGGGGCGGGTTACCGTCAGCAGGTGGTACACGGGCAGGTACATTGGCATATGCGGGAGCTACATCATCCAAGTAGGACGAAATAAAAATGTCTGCTGCGGTCTTGTGACGTAATTTAGTCGGAACCAATGGAGCGGGCAGATCTTTAGGTATTTCCGGAGTGGCCTTAGGTAAACCCTCGGCCAAAAGAGGATACATACCATTCACAAGAGTGTTTCATTGTCGGTCTACTTGTTCTGCTTTAACTCGTATTCCTTCTTCAACTAGTTCGTTTTCTCGAGCTTTATCTGAGTCTTCTCTACGTTTTTCTGCTTTTCTGAATTCTTTCTCTGTACGTCTATGCGATTCTTTACGCCACAATTCTATGGCGTCTTTCTGAGATTGCCTGGCTTTCTTTTTCCATAGCGCTTCTTCTACTCTCATGATGCAATCTGCATCCCATGTCCCTGTAACGGGCCATCTATATTTCTCGTCTAGGTTCTTAGTATAATCGACCCATAAATCTAGATATAATATGGCATCTAAGCCGTGTTTGTGATACATAAAATTTCCAGGAGTGTCCCTAGGTGGGACAGGAATCGCTTCCTCTAGTATCCCTTTCCTAGTTCCTAACTGTCTTAACTTTGAGAACAATGGCATCTTGATACTTTGGCACTTGACACTTACTCGAACTTGAACACAATTTTTACACAGAAACACAGTAATGTAGATCAAACAGTCACTCATACCACAACATTAATCACATAGAAACATTTTGAACACATATTGACTATACCTGAATTCTATAACGAAAACAAAATCGAACCGTTGAAGACACAAATTACTTGATATACTGCTAAACACTACAGATACACTGCTAAAACAGTGCAGACCGGGTCTGTGTACCCAAACCCGTCTTGACCGGATACATAGTAATGCACCCGTCTAGATGCGTCCCCAGCAACAGTACTCACCGGGAAGCACGGAACGGAAGGCCTCGGAAACTCGTCTGGACTGGACCGGACTGGACTGGACTCGACTCGTGACGTCACAGGTACGTCGGAACTGGTGGGCCTCTAGACACCTCGGACCTTGCTCTCTCGGCTGGGCTCTGGTCGGGATCCTCCGCACTCCTCACCACCTCGTCTGGATGCTGATCGCAGTCTCCGTCACCTCCGTAGGCCTGAGGGAGATACAGGAAATCCTGCGGGTACGCGTAATTGTCCGTCACGGCTGTGGCAGGGGGCAAAGCCTGCGACGCACCTACCGGCGCGTGCGGTGGGGGAGGGGTCCCTGTTCGGGCGCCAAATTAATGTGGTAAATAAATATTTACCGTCGGAATTTCTATGCGGTAAAGTTCAATAAAATAACTCACTCGGAAATGAGAGGCAGAGTCCGTGGTATTTGAGTTATAAGGGTTTTATTCCATAAAATGGAATGGTTCGAACCATGGTATCATGTTCCTTTCACCACTAAGGTTCAGGAAGGGATAGACAATACTTTATTAACAGAGTACAATATATATAGTCAATGCATATAGTGGTGATGGATACAGAAGGCGTAACAGCTGAGAGAAACGAGATAAGAACACATGTGCGTAACAGAAGGCGTGCACGAGGGCGTACACAGAGGTGTGTGCTAGAAACGTCACATGAAAGTGTCACAAGTGGGTGGATACATAGTGGAATCTTGCAATGTCAGCAGAAATCTGTAGCAAAGATGCGCGCGCAGCGGCATGACGTGTGACTGACGTGAGGCTGGAGGGTGCAGGGGACTTGACATTTAGCACTAGATGAAGAGACAGAAGTCTGGCATGTCAGATCGACTCGTTCCTAAATCACATCTGATATCTTGTGTTTGGGGAACTATATTATCTAGAAGGGAAGGTCTCTTGGGCAGAGGCTACTCTATACTGACTATTAATGCCTGCATATGTGACTACGTGTCTGCGTTTAATGCGAGGGGCCATGGGCCTACCATGGTAACGGGAGCAATGAATTACTTGCATGGAGACAGAAAGGCCGGGCCCTTTGCTCTGCAGCCGGGGGATTGTTTATCTATTCTGCTAGACTGGAATGTGTTTTCGAGGAGCTGAGCTCGGCTATACTGATAACTTGAAGGCAAAATACTGTCTTTGGCAGGCAAGCAGGCCGAGCCGGGCACCGCTCGCCACGCAGGGAGTAGGACAGAGGTCAGGGATGTATCCCACGTTGCAGCTTTCAGGAGGCAGAGAGCAGAAAGGGCTCGATGGCAGAAATCAGGGCCTAGCTCTGCAGGGCTAGGAAAACGTGAAAGTGCACCATGAAAAGACGGTGGCAAGGCATACTTAGGAACTGAATTATCAATCCATTCATGGTGGATCTGAAAGAGGACATGTTAACGTTGGACGCAAATGTATTTGCGTCTTCATAGCTGGTCGAGGAGGGAAATTACAGGCACTTTAAGCGCGTACATGGAGACGGTGGGGTACACGTTAGGGGACATTTCTTGACCATAAAAATTCTAATTACCTCAAGACTGTTAAAAGAATATTATAAATAGCCCCTATTCATGGCAAATTGGTAACAACCAATTTCTCCATAAGTTCACATTTACCAATCCCAGAGGGCCCTCCCCCTTACACTGTAAAAAGATCCTAATTAATAAATATTTAAAGAATTCCTTATGGCTGAGGCCAAAATTCCTTCTTTAATCCCAGTATGATATAACCCCATCAGGGAAAAAAAAGCTCCTAGTTTATTTATGCCAGCTGTAAACCAGGTTCCCAAGTAATGGTCCCCAAATATCTCTGGTAAGTTCTCATTATTTCTAGTTTGAGTATAGTAATAGCCTAATTCTAATTGCCGCCACAAGCAGCCCAAAGCTTTTGAGCCAAGCAAAAGTTTGAATGGAGAAGGAAACTCTGAAATTTGATCCTTGGAGCAATCTTGTAACAGTACGGGGCAATGTTGGAAAATAGTTGCCCAGTAGTACAACTTTAAGTTGGGGAGCGCCCATCCACCTCCGTCCTTTGGGAGTGATAAAAACATTATAGATCTTCTGGGCTGGAAATAAGCCCACAGAAATTGTGCAAAGAGATTATAACATTTCTTAATTATTTGGTTGGAAAATTCTAAAGAAATATCTCTAAAACTATAAAATTTTCAGAAAAATCTTTAAAACGTTGCATCGACCAAATAAAGAAAGGTGCAGGTTATTCAGCCTGTGCAATGACCTCTTCGTCTCGGTGGCTAGAGGGACTCTATTTTCTTCCACGATCAAGTCAACATTAGACAGAATATTCATTATGAGCTATCTAGCCTTATTTACCACCCTAGGGTCAGCCCATTCGATTTTCTAATTCAAAATAATCTGTTTCTTCTATTTATTTAGAGCGTGACCCGAGACATCCCCAAAGCATTGAGCTTCTAGTTCAGTCACCTCAATTGAGCTGACTGGATCAGGAGTTAAAAGCATTATATCATTGGCATATGCCATAATTTAGTATTGTATCCATGCCTATGAACTGGGCAGATACACAGGTTCATTTCTAGCTTTTTGATAAACGGGTCCATATACATTGCGAAGAGCAAAGGAGGACAAGTACACCCTTGGGGAGTCCCCAGTGACTGGAAAATTGGAAATTGATCTGTCAGCACCCCATTTATCAAAATACTAGTAGTAGGTTTAATGTCGAGTGCCCTTATAGCCTGAATAAAGCCATGGCCAGTCCCCATTTTCTGTATGATGGCCCACAAGAATAGCCAGGAGACCCGATCAAAGACCTTTTCGGCATCAAGTAGAATCAGCGCCATCAGGTCTCCTGTAACCTGCGTTGCATCACACAGCGTGATGGACCTCCTAATATGGTCAGTAGTACCACTTTCAGGTATAAACCTGGCTGCCATTTAGAAACCAGTCTGTCAATTACTTGCAATAGGTGAGAGGTTGGTATTTTAGAATAGATTCTGGAATCCCCATTAATTAAAGTTATTGGGTGATACAAGCCCAATTTCTGGAGAGGTTTATCTTTTTTAGGGAAGACAATACTTTTTGCAGATTACCAAGACTGAGGAGGAACAGTGCCAGTAAAAATTTGCTCTATCATAGTTTTTAAAATCTCTTTGATTTGATCAATCAAGACCTTATAAAATGTAAACGATACAAGGTCTAAACCGGCAGCTTTCCCTTCTGGAAAGCTAGTCAGTGCTATGACAATCTCCTCCCAAGAAGGGGACCTTCTAAAGGTTCAAGGCTCTCCTCACTCAATCTGGTCATCAGAATAGGGTCAAAATATTTATCAATTGCATTCTGTCTGGTCATTTCATCATCAACCCCTTTCTAAGTACACAATGCTTGATAATACTGAAGAAAAGCTGCTCTAATATTGTCCGCCTCCGTTACCACCTCGGCCGTTGGGTCTCTGATTGATCATATCCCGCTATTAGTAATTTGTTGTCTAGTTCTCATGGCTAGATGATGACGGATTTGTTTGCTAAATTCATAAGCCTTTTCCCTGGAGGTGGCCCACTTGGAGGCGGCTTTCTCAGCCAAGATTTCCCCCAATTGCTGCCTTAGCAGTTGCGACCTCCAATTGGGCTGTATCCACTTCTTTCTGTTGCTGGATTGCTCAAATAAGCTTTTCTTCAGACCTCGACAATTTCTTTTGAATTTCCAGTAGCAAATATTTATCTTCTTTCCTCTTCCTTAAGGAGAATGGATGCGCTTTCCCTCGTATGCATGCCTTTAGGGTTTCCCACACCACCTCTATTTGTGCAGAGCCTATATTTTTTTACAAAAATTCCAAAATCCACCCTTTCCTATGATCACAGTATTCCTTATTATATAATAAGGCTTTCTCATAGCTCCAGGCAGAAGCCATCTTGCTGAGATCTTTCCCCGTTATCCCTAGGATTAAAGGGTTATGATCCGACCTAAACCGGGGGACAAGCTCAATATTAACATCCTGAATCATAGAAGCGCACTCTAAAAAATAATTCAATCAAGCGTGTGACTGATGTGGGGCAGAGTAGTAAGTATACCCATAGATGGTTGGTCTCAGGCTAGACCATACAAGCCCATGGATATGACATAGGGCTCTAAGAGTCTGTAGAACTTTGGTTATCTGACCATTTTAAACCTGATACCCATCAATGGCGCATTCACATGGTAGATTAATATTCAGGTCTCCACAAATTATGATAGTTAGAGGCCAATGTACCAGCTCGCTTGTAAGCTAGACTAAAACCCCTGGGTCATCTGCTGTGCTCCTGTAAACTGAACATAAAGTAAACGAGGACCTAGCCAAAGGCCTACATTCAGTTAAAACCCACCTCCTGTGGTGGTCCGCCTTGGTTTGGATGCATTGAAGCAAATTACTACAAGCCAAAATTGCTACTCCTCAGATGTGTGCGCTCTGTGATGTCCCTCTTATCATAGTATATCCCATCATATATAAAAGTGCCTTCTTTGCCACTTCAATGTGTGTCTCTTGCAGGTAGACTAAATCTGCTCCCAAAAGTCGCAATCCCTGTGAAACTTTCTGCCTTTTCCACAGATCGTTTAATCCGCAGACATTAACGATGACAATCTCTATATTTGGAATTCTTACATGACTGTGTTACTCCCTACCACACCAAGACTAATATACACAAAACTCCCACTTGTCGTCAATAACAAACAGCATACCAGAAAAATGAAGGAAAAAAAAGCACTTCTATTTGTGCATACCCTCTTCATTGTGTGGGCCCCTCCTCTTTGCCCCCCACCCTACACCCCCTAGCCCCTCCCATCCATCCTACCCCCTCCAAAAGCTGAGCAATTTGGACTCGCCTGAATGATGTACGCCTAACTAGTGACCCCGCCAACCGACCCGAGCATGTTGATCAAAGAAAGCATTCAGTCATTCGACCAAATAAAGTCAGTTTCTTATTTTTCTGAGGACAGCAAAATTAATGCCGAACACTGAAATATCATGTTCCACTTACTCTGTTTGTTCCAGATGTACATACAGTTCGAAAATTGCATCGTGACTGCCCCTCTATTCTCTTGGGGTCCGTTTCCTCTCAACCAGTTAAGCGTCTTGTAGACATTGGGCAACTGTGGTGGCCAAATCCATTATCCCGACTTGTAGATGACAGCCGGATTTCACTCAGAACGGAGTTCAGGAACCACCATGTAACTCGACTTCACGTATAGGAATATGGACTATCAAAAATCATCAAAGCATGTATATTTTGTACCGATTGATTGACATGGTGCTCCACAAATTTTTTTTGCACAATACGAGACTTTCGCCGAACACCGGATTATCCGGAGGACGTTGGAATAACTGACGAGTTATTTATACTAAAAACTTGAAAGTGATACAAATTACTGTCGTGCATTTGAAAAATCTGAGGAAATTAGAAAAATTTAAACAAATTGATTAGCCTTGAGAAAGCCCTGACGCAATCTGCCACATAGGGTGAAACACGTGTCGGCTGTCTTTCCTCTTTCCTCTTTGTTCAATAAACAAAATTTGGATAAACCTAACGAAACTGAAAGGAATTATTAAAGAATGGATGAGATATGACTATGACTTTTGCTAAGACCAAACTAAAGTAAGGAAGGATTTACCCTTATCATCAATTGATTTCAAAGGAAAGGAATACATACTCACTCTCAAACTCACCATAGGATAAGGAAATGTTCTCACAGTTATATAATGTTTTTTTTCTTTAGATTGTTCGTGATTTTTTCTCTGCCATGGTTCCGCATTGACCTATAAAAGATACGTTGAAGGTCACACGTATATTTTATCACGTGGTAAGGTTTCACCCACATGTTAGCAATCAGTACATAGCGACCTCATATATTCATCTATTGTAACGTGACACCTTCTATTTATTATAGAAAATTAAGTATAGTGACATCTACCCTTGATAAAGACTCTGTTGTTCCAGTCTTGGACTTGGAATTTACAATACAGGAAACTTGTAAGTCAAGCCCCAGTTTAGCATATAACATAAGAGGTGATAAGCACTATGGGGACTATGGAGCTTTGGCATAAGGGTACCTACAATTTACTATACTGATTGTTAACCTTTTTCTCTCACTGACTATCTATCCTATTTTTCCTTCTTGGAACCCCTCAAAGTAAGTATGAGAGACTCCAAGTAACTTGCACTTATGAGAAGGAAGTCCACACTCACTCAGTAAGTAGCACAATCACGGTGAAGGGGTTACAGACTATCTATCTCTGGAGTGTTGACACTGTTGTGCAACGCAGTGGTCTGATTAAACATATAGGCCCCCATTAGGATGGCGGGTGGACTTTGCCCGCCCGCCACCCTTGCGGAAAACGGGACCCCCCCGTAAGCTGAGCGGCGGTCCCGCACTGCAGATTAGAATGCTCTCGCCACAGTGGTGGGCGCATCATGCATTTTTAACATTGTGGCGGGCGGTGCTCTCAGCACCGCCCGCCACAATGCTAAAAATGCATGTATGCATTTGCATACACAAAGCGGCAGGCACCGCGCGGTGCCTGCCGCATTGTGTATGCATATGCAGGGGGGTACCAAAGGTACCCCCCATGTGCACCCCCACCCCTCCTTCACCATGGATGCCAGCAGGGCCCCCGAAGTGAAGACCGCATGCCTTTCAATGCCGCCACGGAAAGGCATTTGCTTATGCACATCATAATATGGCAGACGGTGTCTAATAGACACCGCCACCATTTTAAACCTTTTCCGCCCCAGTCGCATGGCGACAGGGGCGGAAAAGCGGCGGACGGTCTTTCCGTCCGTCGCGGTCCCCCCCGCCATCCTAATATGGCCAGAGAATTTAGGTGCGGATGGCGGGCGGATTGCCCCCGCCAGGCTGGCGGTGGCTACCGCCAGCCTGGCGGGGGCAATCCGCCTGCCATCCTAATGTGCCCCATAGTCTCTATAATAGTTTTAGTGTATTGGTTAACAAACTCCATTATTTATTGTTTCCAAACTTTCCCCTGTTTATTTGCCTGTGTGACACTGTGCCCGATTTGGACAAGGTCCTGAAGAAGGTGGTTCACGTTTTGTGTTAACCCTCCGAAACACGCGTCGACTTCGTGTGTCCAGACCTTATTTTTTTTTTCATCTTGGTGGAAATGGTTTACATCCAGATGTGTATAGGTGTCTTGTATGAGTGTGAACGATTGTGAGGAATGTATGAGTTAAAAAGAAGGTTTGTTATTTAAATGAGGGTCAACAATATTGTATTTAACTTTGTATTATTAATTGTTTACATGTACACACATTATTATAAAAAAGCAAAAAAAAGTTTTTTATCTATTAAAAAAAATGGCATTCAATGCATTGGAGAAAAAGGAAAAAATAAGTTAACGAAAATAAATAAATATGACTTCATAAAATCAAATATGTTGTTGTAATGTTATAAATATTTCATGTATGGCACATATTGATACCCATACCAGATTTAATCTCTTGTAAAAGAAATATAGGTCATTGGGAAGTGTCTTTTTGCTCAGTTTGGTCGGTTCAGTTCCCCTCTTACTCCCAGACCTCATTCGTCTTCCAGAGGGGGTCCCCTGCTCCCTTAGAGCAAAATTAAAATCAGCATGGGAAATTGACAATCACATTGCCCAGTTTCAACTTAATTTCATTGAGATATTCCTGATTATTGATTTCTGAAGTAATACTGCGGGAAAGGCCATTTAGATTAACTTTAAGCTTTGCCGGATTCAATAAATAGACTTGGGCCCCAATAAGTTGAAAAGGGACAAATATTTGATGAAGGGGCCATCTGTGCTCAACTGCATGAGAGAAGACTGGTTTAACAAAAAATGAAACCCCTTCATATACTTTTTTTGAGTTTGGGCGAGCTTGTTCGTAAACCGCAAAAGAAAGACCAGATCGGGAGGCCGCTCCTTCTTCCGCGCGGCAAGCGCCTGGAACGACCTTCCGCTCCACCTCAGACAGATAACATTGCATCCCATCTTCGCAAGAAACCTCAAAACCTGGCTCTTCGACAGACCCCCTTCTTGATGGACTGGAACCTGCAAACCACCCCCCACACCTCCAGCGCCTTGAGACCCTTACGGGTGAGTAGTCGTGCTTAACTAACACCTGATTTGATTTGATTTTGGAAATGTTTTGCGTTTTCAAGGTGCTGATGTCTACTTCAAGGATCTTGGTGCGATTTTGTATCATGGCGACACGATCAGCTATGTCTGAGCAAGTTTTGTTCAGCTTCCTAATCCCCCCTGGAGTTTTTTTGCTGCCCCTTTTGCCTGGCTGTTAATAACTCTGGGTTTAGTGGGTGTAGCAGCTATACACAAAGGTCTACGGAATTGCGAACAAACTCTGTGGAACTCCGCTATGCCACCCACCTCATCCCCTCCTTTTAACAAGTAAGTTAACATTAATTAAAAATACATTTAAAACCATTTACATCTGTACTGCGATTTCCCCAGGCTGCCCTCCTCCTCTTCCTTGCCGTATCGCTAATCCTTGAGATTCCTGTCCAGCCTCCTTATGTTAAAAGGCACTTTAGATTCCAAAATAGCAATCAGATACTCACAGCACCGACCGTGGGTATCTGATTGCACTAGGCCAGGTCAAAGTCAAAAGTTAAGGCCAACTGCAATGGAGTATGGGTCAGATACAGGGTACAGGTTCATCCTAGGGAAAAATTTACCTTGTGATTTAGTGCCCAATTTATATGTTGGTGGTGTGTATACTCCTTCGCAAAAGAGTATAAACACCGCTAATATAATGGTTTGCCTGAATTAATTACCGGCAGTTCAGAAATCTGGCTACGAGGTTGACTACTCCATCAGAGCCAAAAAAGCCAAAACTCAGGATGGGCAGACACATAGACATTTTTTACTGCTGGTCACCGCCAAGCAAACCCTGGCAGTAAGGGGCAGTATAATGTAAATAATGCCCCCCCACCATGGGAGGTAATTCCCATAGTGATGGGAGCATTATTTTTTTATTTTTAAATTGATAAACCTGTTTTTTTATTTTCTTTTTCAAAATAAAGAAAAACTGTTTGGTGCAAGTTTGTGTCATTCTGGTGCAACCCTGCACCAAACAGCAATATCCACTGACAAGAACCGCTGTGATGCCGGTTCCTGCTAATGCTTTGTAAATTACTGCCATCTTGGCGGTTATTTAGAAATTTGGTGGATTGTCCCTCTACGAGGGTGATGGAGTCAATTAGTCCATAGCTTTGGCTGAACAACCGACCATTGGCCATAATATGAATCAGCCCCTAAGTCTTTTTTCTGGAGGATTTTTCTCGTTAGTTGTGTGGGCTAACCACTAATCTGAAGATGGGCTTGACAACGGCGGATGCTGCTTGGCATTGTTCCTGGTGAAATTCTCCATGCTAGGATTTAAAAGCTTTTCTGGAAGTCGAGCTGCTTTCATCAGGGCAAACTATCAAGTTGAATCTGATTGGAGATGCGGCGACAGCAGCTGTGGTTCGGTGGTGGTCTAGTGGTAGCCACTGGTTGTTTTCAGGAAAACGTTAAAAATCATTTCTAAGTTTCCAGTTTTGCAATCTTGAGGGTTCCTGGACAGTACACTCTACCACCAGACAAGGGTTCAGGACCATTTAGGAACCATTTGGTGAGGTAGGACTCCATCTCCCAGAAGCTTCTAGCCAGCAGGGTCCAGGGCAAACCTAGTTGGAACTGGAAAGCAGGGCTCTCTTTTGTTGCAGGCTTCTTTCTGCTTTTTTGTTCCTGGAGCTGAACAGGAAGCTAGCAAACTAATTCTTGGAGTCCACTCTCCTGCCTTGCATTTAAGTGAGACCAGGCAAAGCCCTTGAGGTTTCTCACCACAGGTAAAACAGCAGGCTCAATAATTCCTCTGAGTTCCAGTCCTTTGGTTTAGTAGATGCAGTCCGGCTTCTGCCTTCCACAGGCCCAGCAGTGTTTTGAGGAAGGTAGGAAGGATGCAACTTTTATGCCTGGCCTTGGTTGTGGGTAGGGGAGACTCCCTCACAAATCAGAGTAAAATTGCCACAGGCAACCCTACCCACTCTTACATCCCTTCCTGAGGACTTGCTACCAAACAAACCCACAGTGCACCTCTCTGCCCATGTTTTTGGAAACAGCATTAGTGTCGCAACTTGGGGGCATATCATCAAGAGGGGGCGATAATTATCGCTAAGCGTACTTTGCGCTAGAATTATTATCGCCACCCAACTCTGAATTTTATCACGGAGATAGTGTGCTATCAGCAACACTTTTCTCCACAGTGATAAAATTCAGAGTGCAAGCTGCCTAACTGTGTGATTATCGCTGGAAATACAGCGATAATCACACAAATTTTGGCGATAACTTGCTGATAGGGTCTCACATACTTAGCCATGATATCCACCTTCCATAGGATATCATGGCTAAAGTCAGTTTCAACGCAGGCATAAGGAAAGTAGCGATACTAGAGGTTATCGCTACTTTTCTTGTCGCTATGCTTCTTTGCGTGAGGCTTGATAATAAGAGAAATGTCGCTTAGCGACATTTCTCCCGCTATCCTGGGGAGGAACGCCCACTTTGCATCTCATTAGAGATGCAAAGCTGGGAGTTGAGGGAAAGGGCGAAGAAGCATGGTTTCACGTGTTAGCGTGTCCTTGCTAATAGGGAGGTAGAATTATCGATGTTTTTCGGCTGAAAACGGCCGCAAAATCGGTTCTAATTTTTTAACGCACCCTTGTTGATATGCCTCGTAATGCAACAATTCCGGCCATCGCTAAAAATGCTTTTAGTCATAGAAGTCAATGAAAATGTCAAAACATTCACTTATAGAAAAACATATAGAAGGTATAAAATAAAATTACAAATTGCCAAAACAGTTTGCGTAGTTTAACTAAGTAAATATAGTTGTTCCTTCAAGACGTAATATTGTACTTGCTTTAATGTTTGCATTCTTATAAGCTTCATCAGCCTCACTAAACTTAGGGTTAGGGCTGCTTTCATTTTACAAAACAGGCGCGGGAACTCCAATTCGGAGTGTAATCCTACAGTGCCATATTTCTTGGGGTCCTTAAAACTGAATGCATGATTGTGTTCTGGAGTCTCTCCATTCAGAGCCACAGGCACGTGCTCTAAAGTTCACTTTCAAATAATAAGGTGGAGAAGACCTTACTGTAAAAATGTCTCTACTGTTAGAGGGGCTTCAGCGAGCATATTTATGCAAAAAATGGAACACACCTCCTAAACTTGAGTATGCTGTGTAATTAGACCGTTAAGGCGCATGGCCCATTTGCCTTCTGATTGACAGACTAGTCCTAGATAGCTATCATCCTTCATGGTATCTAAACTAATGTGATTGACATACCAATTAAGATTTATAGTTGCATTTAGCAAAGACAAAAACCTTGATTTTAGCAAGTTTAGGTGAAGGTTCACGTGACAAATAGCCATACATATTGTCTAATAGCTTTTGTAACCCTTTGGGGTCAATGAAGTCAAGCTTGTGTCTTCGTTCTCTCCTTTAGAGCACCTTTATCTGTCCCGATAAATTCTCTAGAAGGTGGTCCTACTCTATCTGTGTGCCCAGACCTATTTTGCACCCACGCTTATGCGTATCCCCATTGGGGTAAATCAAAACACACCGTTTGAACTAATCCCACTACTCTGAGTTTTCCTCCCCCGCTCCAATCCTCACTTTTGATGATCTTGTCTCCACAGACTTGTGAACATAGTCCTTTCACTATTTCGTCTCTAAAAGAGAAAAGCTCTTCACGTATGTATGGTTTCTTCTCCCTTTTGAAAGTTCTGTAAATAGCAAAGCTTACTGGCCTGAAAACACTTATATTAGCAAGTAGAGCGAGGTAGGAAGACTCAATGAAATGGGATTACTGGTAAGTAATCGAGAAATTAACTCTTAGTTCCCCTCCCTCAGTGCAGCCCAAACTTTTGAGGAACACCAAAAGCTCAGATTTTGGACAATAAACCACAATGCCAATGATATTGAAAATAAATGTATTCAACCCACGTCAGGCACCTGTATGCAGTTACAAGTTGAGATGCTTCTTATAGAGTTACACAGTTTTTCCTTCCTTTTCTGCTCCCCAGGCAAGACACTCCCTTTTCTGCATGCTAACAATCAATCAAAGATCTGATCTACTTAAAGATGCATTATACAGTTTTAACCCGCTCCTACCTGAACCGAATTTGAAAAACTGTGGATCTGTTTCCCAAAAGTAAGACTCTCTCTCCATATATGTCAGAAATTAACTTTTGACATCTAAGGTATGGAGATAATATTACCCCTCAGATTATGGATATGGGAACATTGAGATAAAATTTACTCTTGTGCATGAAAATGGGGTTTGATCTAAAGTACCAAGGACGGGACTAGAGAGAGAATCAACCTATTTGATAATGTTCTGAAACAAGGTGCCCTGCAAGACAGAGCTACCAGCTCACTCGTTCTTCTTGCATGGGTACAAGTAAAACAGCTTTCGGTGTTAAGTACTGCCGGTACACTGACTGCAAAGATTCAAACAGATGTGCTTGAATGGCATCCAAAAGCAAAGATTCCTATCTGCTATCAATTTATTACTAGCTGGTCTGGCTATAGAAAACCCCTCAAGAATTGTATATATCTATGTATATATACGTTATGTTTATAGTGCAAACTTAGCCAAAGGTCAGTGAGTAACCGGTGAGGAAACTGAGCTGTGGAAGAAAAATGCATTGTGATGTAGTGTTTTTTAAACAGGTGGGTCTTCAACTTTTTACTAAATTGGAGCAGTGTTGAGGCGGTCTTGATGAATACAGGGTTATTGTTCCAGATCCTGGGAGCATTATGAAACAGTAGGCACTAGTTATCCTATTCCTGCCCAAGATTCCCTAACAGCTCTAATGTCTGACTAAGGAAGGGTTGCAGCCAACATGCTTAAAGCACACCCTTTTTGCAAGACGGCTAGCATTTTCATCTGACTACAAGAAATCGTGTTACAATTAATTTTGAAATGAACCCAATCCAAACAATAGATCTGCAGGGCAGAGGGTGCTCTTGGGGCTTGGAATGCTTTGGCCAACTCATTTGACAGGCCCTTCTTCTGTAGCCCTAGCATTTCAAATTCAAAGCTGCCATTTTCAGCTGCACGAGAACCTCCCTGCTCAACGCTGGTGATTCTAGAGGCGAGACCACAAATGGTAGACTCCATTCCTCTTCTCTCCACATTGGACAAAGAAGCGGAAACAAGAAGAGTGGGGTAAATAAAGAACCATTATCACCACCCTAGAGTTCTCCCTCTTTATTCACATTACACCTCTGGTTTAAGGAAAAAGTGATCACACGCATAGAGCAGTTTCCTCAGCCACAGAGAAGTACCCCATACTGGCCAACCTCAGCGGCTCACAAACCAAGCCAGGAACTTCTTCAAACTACCTGCACCATTCATAAAGCCATTCACCATGGAACTCCAACTTACTTGAACCGTAAACTAAATAGCTCGGGTGGATCAATTCTTTCCAGAAGCTCCAAGCCTTTACTCCTCTGTTTAGAAAAATCCCACACAATGAGTCAATGCTTTACAGGCAATGCCCGACCTAAACTCCATCCCACTATCCCTAAGATCGAATCCCTCTCAAAACATATTCACGAAAGAACTCAGAATTTACCTCACCAACAAGTTTCCACAACCTTTAATTTCCAAACTCCGCCAACTATTCGGGACTGCATATCAACCCTGAAACATCCTCAGCTCCGTTCTGAAGTGTCAACCTCTCCACGTGTATACCATCAACTTACACCTCAACCTCCCCCACCCCCTTGCACGCAACCTGTTCTTTCTATTGTAAAGTGCTCTGAAACCATTAGGGTCTGATTTGCACTATATAAACCTGCAAATCAAAATAAATAAATAAGTGAAGTCATCGACTCCCAACGACCCCACTTTTTTGAATCTCAGAAAAAACGTCCGGCATTGAGAGTTCTGCTTTGTGGCAAAAAGGGTAAATTAGAGAGTGACCCATCCTCTGGAAAATGTCTCTGAACATTGCAGGACTAAGGCAATAATCCTGTGGGGATGGAAATATCCGGCTCAGCTTGTCTGCTGCCACACTTGCCACTCCATTGATATGAATTGCAGTGTGAGAGTAAAGATTCAGCTCTGCCCAGTGAAAAATGTGTACAGCTGTATTCACCGGTGATTGAGAAGAGGTGCCCTCTTTCTTGTTAAGAAACATTATCTTTTTAGCTCTTCACTAATTAATGCGCATTCAGCAGTGTTCTTTGGACTTTTGGAAAGATTATGACTTACCAAAATAAACACACCACATCATACCGGTTGTTTATGCAATTTTTTTTTTTTAACAGCAGCCGCACATATTCGCAGTGTATCGCACATGCCCTCATAGTCTTATTCTTAGGTGCATAGGCAGAAGACTCTAGTCCTGATGAAGCCCTTCTACTGGTGATCAGTTTGAAACATTGCCAACACACCCTTGGCTGTGGTGTGATTGCCTCAGTGGGAATAGGGTCTGTCTTTGTGTACATATAATGAGATAGATAGAGCCGGGACCTCATACAGGCAAAGCAGGAGCTCTACCATTGATCGACATCCCCACTCATCCAGAAAGAGTTGGGGTGGGTGGGAGCTGGGGAAAGGCTTTCCTGCACCGCAGTGACCACTTCTTCCCCTGCATATGACAGCTCACCCCCTCAAACCCCCAACAATTAAGTCAATAATGTTCCAGTCTTCATGTCCGTAGTATTCTTACGTAAACGCTGCCATCCACTCGCCAATAGCGAAGTCTAAAAGACAGACTAGAAAACAGAATTTCCATGAAGGAGGAGGAACCATATATATGCAAAGGGCTTGCCTCTTCCAGAGAAGAGACAATAGATGGGCTAGGGGCACAGGTTTATGGGGAAGTTAGGCTCTTCAAAAATGAGGACTGGAGTGAGAGAGGGGGAGAAGAGGTAAAGAGAAATTTCTGACATGTATGTGCCACACAAAAACCCTTCCCACATAAACCAGACTGTTATCACACACTTTCCGTCCATCCATACACCTGGCATCTAATGCTTACACATCCTATCATTCGCTTCAAGGCAGTGGCGGCCCGCATGGTTCGCAGGTGATGGGGTGGGCACGATGGGGTTTGGGAGGGTTTTCCCGCACGGGGGTATTCCATTTTTTTTAAAACTTGCCTTGAAGCCGGGTCCTGCTTTTTTCTGTTCCTGCCTCCGACTCTGACAGGAACAGGAAGCAGGCAGCCAGGCTCCCACCCCTAAGCCAATCACAATGCAGCAATGTGATTGGTCTGAGTGCTTTTACAGACACTCATCCAGGGGCCGGAGGAGTGGGCATGTTCTCCGTGTAGGCTGTAATGCAGCCTGCATGGAGAATGGGGAAAGTGTGCATGACTGGTTCGGGCGGTCCGAGAGGGCCGACAAAACAGTCATTGTGCACTTAGGAGTGGGAAAACCGCTCCTCCTCTGCCCTGCTCCGAGAGCAGAGCAGCCCCGCCCACTCGCCCGCCACAAAGCAGCAGGACACGTAGCATAAAATGATAATAACGCTCAGTTATTATATTTTTACGTTTTTCACCGCCAAAAAGCAGTGGGGCGACGCTCCTCCTCCATAGCGGAGGAGCCGCCTCTTCAAGGTGCAACGATGAAACCAGATAGGAGCACAATTGAGGTCCGCACATTGAAACCCTGCTCATATAGGCCACATGACAGACACGCGCACTTCCATCCAGAGGGAGCATTGTGGCACCTGCCTGAAAACACGCTTCAAAGTCTGGTCAGTGTTATGAGGCACTAGATACATGCAAATACATTACAAAACTATTCGAGTCTAGAACTTGTTACAGCACGTGACATTACACTGTTCCCTGTACCTCACCGTCAGCCCGTCTACAGAACTCCCAGCAATCCTTTTAGGCTGCTAACCTAAATGATTTCCTCGCAGCTGTCCACGGCCAGCCCTCTTACAGCAGCACTGACAGCTCTCCACGACGGGTGCGCTACCCCTGTTTTGGGGGTCACCCCTCGCGGTTGGCTGCATAGCCACTGGAGCAGAGGCGGCCTCGGTGACAGGCCTGAAAGCCCTGGGAGCTGCTATAATTTGCATTTTAATAAAGCGCACGCACAGACCGAGCACATCCATTTGTCCATCTCCGTCAGAGCCT
The DNA here is from genome assembly GCF_964263255.1 of Lissotriton vulgaris. Classification (NCBI taxonomy): domain Eukaryota; kingdom Metazoa; phylum Chordata; class Amphibia; order Caudata; family Salamandridae; genus Lissotriton; species Lissotriton vulgaris. The sequence goes on from NC_141693.1 coordinate 1,576,831,305, forward strand.
CAGTTCTTTATTTCATTCTCGAGATGTGCCTGGAATCCGAAATGCGACTGCGGGACTGTGTGTCAGCCAGGCCCAGCGGGCCAGGCATCTGCTGTGAGCGCGCGCGTGTCTCTGCGAGCTTCTGCTTGCGTCTGCGTCCCAGCGTGCGTGTGTCTGGGTGTACATGTGTGCCTTGGCCTCCATGTGTGTCTGCGCGGTTGTACGTGCGTCTGCGTCACAGGGTATGTGTGTCTGAGTGTATATGTGAGCCTCCATGTGTGTCTGCGCACTTGTGCGTGCGTCTTCGTCACAGGATATGTGTGTCTGACTGTATATGTGAGCCTCCTTGTGAGTCTGCGAGATTCTGCGTGCGTCTGCGTCACAGAGTATGTGTATATGTGAGCCTCCATGTGTTTCTGCGTGCTTCTGCGTCACAGGGTATGTGTGTGAGTGTATATCTTTGAGCCTCCATGTGTGTCTGCGCGCTTCTGCCTCACAGGGTATGTGTGTCTGAGTGTATATGTGAGCCTCCATGTGTGTCTGCGAGATTCTGCGTGCGTCTGCGTCACAACGTATGTGTGTCTGAGTGTATATGTAAGTCTTATGTGTCTCTGCGAGCTTCTGCTTGCGTCTATGTCTCGGCGAGTGTGTGTCTGAGTTTATGTGAGCATCTAACCTCACATATAAATTCGTATGCCTGTGCGCTTCACTTGTGTCTAGGACTTTTCTGAATGTATATGCGAGCCTCCAAATATGAGCGTGTGCGGGTATGTGTGTGTGTGTGTGCATGCACACATCTGGTTGCATCTAAGCCCGAGGATGTGTGCCTCTGTGTTATCTGCGAGTCGATGTGCGCTCGCGCATCTGTGCTTGTGTTTTCCATGCATGACAGTATCTGAGTGCATGTGTACCTGTGTGCACGTGTCTTAGAGTATGTGTGCACTTGTGCCCCTCTCTGTGAGTGCGGTACCGGCTTGACTATGATGTCGTACCACCAGTTATGTTTATTGCGCAGTGTTTCAGTCTTCAGACTGTGGGGTTTGTGTGAGTGCGCGCACGTGCATATGCTGTCAGCAGGGTGTAGGCAACCATGAGAACGCTCCATGTCGGCTGGATGAATTTGCGAATTTCAGCCCCACCCATAAGTATTGTACCATGTGTCAGGTGTACTGGGGTACTGCTGGTACCCAGGTGTCTGGTAAACGAGAATTATGCCCTCCTTCCACTGGGTGAAACGTCGGACACCGTGAGGAATTGGAGTCCCGCCTGCGCTTGGTGAACAACCCAGAAGGAATGTCGGGCCTGAAGACTGTACAGACCGGTTGCAAAAATTAGCTGCATATCGCACACTGACTCCTTGCTACCTTTTTGCGATCTGAAATATTCTAATAGGTCACACCACAAAGTCTCCAGTCGCTGGTGTCAGAGAATTCCTGCCTAATGAATATTAATTAGACAAGTAGCTAATTGCAACCCTTGGTGATTAGCTACAGGCAGAGATATATAATGGCCTGCAAAGAACAGCAGAGCACCATGGGGCAGATTTACAATGAAAGTGACTCAGTGCATTCCTCAAGCCATTTAGCTGCACCGCACTGAGTCACTTTCAAAGCACAGGGATGCGACATATTTACAACAATATGCTGCATCTCTGTGCATTCCCCTGTGCTGGTGTACAAACTGCAGCCATGCGCCGGGGCAGGCACCTTTACACCATGGTGCAAGGATGACTGCGTCGTGGGGAGATTGTTTTTGTGCAGGAAGGGGCACCTTCCTGCACAAAAACAATCACTACAGGCCTTTTCCTCTATCCATGCGTGCTGTAGAATGCAGCACGCATTGAAAGAGGAAAAAACGAGGAAAAATGAGAATTTTCTCCTCGTTGCGCCTCCCTACGCCTCCCATGGGGAGGGGTAGCATTCACACGCATTTCCAGATTCATGATTCCTCGTAAATCTGGAAATGTGTCTCGTTCCATGGTTGTTGCGTGGGAACACCCTTAGCAACAATTATCGAACGCCCCTTTCACGCAAAGTGCTCCGTGTAAAGGGGCCATATTTATAAGGATAGGAAAAGCCACGCAGGGAGGCTTTACCTGTCCTTGTAAATATGGAGCAGTAAAATACGGCACAAGTACATCGCAAAAAGTGACTTACTGGTGGCGCTGGGGGCATGTCTGTGATTGCATTACTCAAACTACCTGTGCGTCCTAAGGGAATGAATGGGCAGTAAAAAAAGATATATATATCCTTTGAAAATATCCAGTTGAGCAGGCAATGGTTCTCTGGTTCAGGACGGATTCAGTCGTGATCCAGCCTCTCCCCCCGCCCCCACCCCCCCAAGAACGCTGGGCACGATTCCCAAAGGGAACGCTGTCTAACTGGGACAACTTTCCCTCTGCGTGGTGGCTATCAGTTCCTTTGAAGAGCCGGTAATATTTAATTAGTTTGTTTCTGCAATTATGTTTCCAATCTGTTGATACATCTCATTGTGTATCTCAATTAGGAGGGGACGCTCTGTCATTCCTCTCTTATTGTGATTAGGGATGAGTTGTTAAATCCATTTTGCGATTTGGAAAGGCATTACCGAATTATAAAATATGTTTAATACTTATCAAAACACCATTTTGATGGCAACAAGTTTTGTAAACCGCTGGGTCTGAAAATGGTAATGATTTCGCTCGTCTGGCCCATCTTGCCGATAGGGGAATTTGCTTAAAATGAAAACAGAGCAATAATGATCTTTTTATATTTAAAAAAAAAAGAAAAAAGAAAAAAAGCCCACTAGAGAGCAGCAGCACACCAAGGTAACTCACTAGAGAGCCTCGGTGCAACAAGTGTTCACAGAGGCAGTGGTGAAGTCAAATGCCCAGTTGTTCTCCGTGGTCATTCCCAGGTTTCCCGGGGTGTGTGCGTAAGGACCAGAACCTTTCCAGGGTTGTGTCTAACATCTGCAGTCCTGGCCCAGTCTATATGGGATCCCCGCGGAGAGTGCAACTGGGTCAAAGCCCCCCCCCTCCCCCTCCCCACATGAATAGAACGCAGAAACACTCTCCAAGGTAAGCTGCAGATGCTTTGCATCAAATACACATAGCTAACAGACAAATAGTGCTCATAATTGGAGACTTTAATCTGGGAGAGGTTCTGCAATTAGGACTCATGGCTACTCGACTGGTGAAAGACACTTGTGAAAAACGTGGCTGACTAAATCACACGAGATAGGCCACAGGCAGAACAGGTACGTAGTTCCAAGCCCCTATCCTCAAGTATACATCATATGACAAGGCAGCAGTGACCCTGTATATAATGTGCTGAGTATAAGTGAGAGTATGGTTGGCTAGTAAGTATTCCTGAGGCCGCGGAGCGCATCAGTAGTGAAGTGCTAAATGTAAAGTATCGGGGATGCACCACGAGCAGGTGTCTTTTTGGTGCCCCCAGTAAGAGCGTGAGAGCGGTTCTAATCATCCATGCTAGGATGCTACCCATCTAGGCTGATAATTTACACCGCACGCTCATCTGCGTTGCCATGGAGACAGCCAGGTGTGTCGTCCACTTAGAAACCCAAGAGGCTCATTACGTTTGGATGATTGGCCAACTTACCCATCAGAGACTCTGGCTTCTGCCCCACCTTCCCCCAGTGAAGAACCTCCCACCATAACCAGAGATCTTCACCGCCTGTGTCCAGCATCCTTGTTTGTTTTTCTGCAACAAACTTCAAAAGTGGGAATTTGTTTCAGGCAACCAAAAATGCAATAACCCTAATGCTCAGGGGTGCTTCCGTGAGCTTCCGGACCATTGATTGTTTTCCCTGCCCTAGACCGGTTCTGGGCAATGAAATCCAGCGATTGTCACCCCGCCCTAAATAGGGTGGGGCTTTCACCACTCTGATCTGGGGTTTCATTACTGGGCAGGACGCTGACGCAAAGGCTTCTGTATCTGTGTTGTCTGAGGCTCCAGTCGTGGAAACCCTTAAGTTGCACTACCTCTAATTGGAATGGGGAAACCACGAGGTTGGTGGGCGCAGTATCTGACATATTTTGACTGATGCCCCACATTTTACCGCTGGAAGGGTATCTCCAGCGGACCTGTAGATTCACGTTGCTGGGCAGCTATCGCCACTAACCGTAGGTGGAGAACTCTGCCCCGCCTGCGGAGTGTGCAGAGATTGGCCTACTCCGTGTTTTGCGGAGAACGCTGAGTAGGCAAATCTCCGCACACTCCGCAGCGGAGCGGAGCTGGCCCGCCATCCACCTCCACTCCCTATGAAGATATAAGTTACCAGTAATTTAAAAAAAACTAAAAACCACTTACCTCTTTACCGCGGCGTCCCCGGTCTGCCCTCCTCCTCTTCCTCGCCATATGGGTACAGCTTGAGAAAACTGCGCCCGCCCGTGCATGCACATTTCTTGGTAGAGTGGCACAGACTTGAGTACAGTGGAGTAGAGTAGGGTGGGATAGAGTGGAGTAGAATGGAATAGAGTAGTAGAGCAGAGTAGAGTGGACTAGAGTGTTGTAGAGTGAGGTATCTTAGAGTGAAGTGTAGTACAGTGGAATGTGATTGTATGGAGGGGCATAGAGTGATGGTGCGTACAGTGGAGGGGTGTAGCGTGGAGTACAGTTGACTTCAGTGACATAGAGTAGTGTAGAGTGTTGTAGATTGTAGTGGCATAGAGAGGGGTAGAGTGTCGTAGAATGGAGTGGAGTTGAGTGTCATAGAGTGGAGTGATGTAGAGTGGAGAGGCATAGAGTGGAGTGTCGTAAAGAGGCACTGTATAGAGTGGAGTACAGTGTTTTAGTGGGATGGAGTGGAGTAAAATGTCGTAGAGTAGAGTATAGTGGCCCTGTGGAGTATTATAAAGTGGTGTGGTGTATCATGGAGTGTAGTACAGTGGAGTAAAGTGGTGTGTAGAATGTAGTAGAGTGGAGCAGCATAGAGTGGTATAGGGTGTGGGAGAGTGGGACAGAGTGTTGTAGAGTAGAGTGTCATAGAGTGGCGTAGAGTGGAGTGGAGTGGCATAGAGAGGAGTGGTGTAGACAGGAGTAGAGTGGACAAGAGTGGAGTGGCAAAGAGTGTTGTAGAGGAGAGTGGAATAGAGGGTCATAGAGTGGAGTAATGTAGAGTGATGTAGAGTGTTGTGGAGTAGAGTGCAATGGTGTGGAGTGGAGTGTCATAGAGTGGAGTAAAGTGCCATAGAGTAAAACACACAAGATGATGGACGGAATGTTGCACAATGGCAAAACATTCACCCCCAGTCACAGATCTGGGTTTAATCCATTGTTATTTTGCTCACCAAGCCATCCCAGTTCAGACATGGCCATATGCTAATAAGTCTTGACCCTGTGCCTCATGGGAACAGTCCAGACCGAACTGCCAAGCCATGTCTTCCCTGGACCGGAATCAAGCATCCTAGGACCGGTTTCTGGCTATCAGCTTTCATCAGCCAAGATAGCATGACTCCAGTGGCTTGGTGAGAACAGGACCCATGTCTGGGCATACCCTTCCCACATAGGGTGAACAGCAAAACACACAAGATGATGGACGGAATGTTGCACAATGGCAAAACATTCACCCCCAGTCACAGAACTGGCTGCAGACAGCAGAGCCTCACAATGATCAGTGCTCAGTCAGATTTATGGGTCAGACTGGGTCACAGAGATGAAGAATTGAAGCACTGAAGTATTTAACTCTTAATTAGAGCACTGGAATGTTGAGCGCTTCTTTGAAAACAATAGAGTGCTCTAGGCTTCTAATGGCCAGTAGAAGCATGGAGCATCAACATTCCAACCCCCTCCGGCTCCACAAGGCCTTTGTTTTAAAAATTAGAACATTCTGCCATCTATGGGTGGAATGTTCTAATAGCCTTAAAGCCCCCAGTAGTAGGCTCTACCTGCCATTTAATGTGCACTCCCTTGTTAAAGGCCACTGGCACGGGCCTTTAATGGCCGGTAGAGGCCGCTCAGCGGGCTCTAAGGCTATAATAAAATTCCTTGTCAAGCCAATATTGGAGCAGAAAAACAAAATTGTGTTTCTGAATGCTTTTAAATGGGGGAAAATTAAAATGAAAAGTTAACTTAATGATTAACTTTTCATTTATAGTTTTCTTCCATTTCAAAGTGTCAAATTAACAAGCAGCAGGCCTTTTGCTACCAGTGGACATTGTGCTACTGAAAAAAATCAGTTTTGTTCAAATGGGAGAAATTTAAAGTGAAGAAAACTTTGTCTGATAAGTATTAATGTCTTTCTCCACCTTCAATGCAGCCAAATACCTCTACTGGCCTCATTACGATTGTTGGTTATGGATATGGCTCACCGCACAAGCTCCCATTGAAAAATGGAAGTCTGCGACCGCACCATGTCTGGTCACATCCTAATTGCGGGGTCGGCAACTCCGACCGACATTGTAATCAGGGCCTTAATGTCTTATGAAGCATGTATATTCACTTAACATTCATCCCATTTAAACAAATGCATTTATCTGTTATAAATATGGCACCATGTCTACAGGTCACTGGGAGTAAATTGCTCTGTGTTTATAAATGTAACCCATGGAATCGGGAGAAAGTTATGAGTTTTATGGAATCCATATAAACAAAGTTAACTCTTCACTTTAATTTTCTCGATACAGTGCCATATTTATAAATGAAAACGACAGCCATTATTTTAAGCTGAAGAAATTTAAAGTGCAGGAAAAGGTTCCATACTTTGAATATTGTTGCAGAGCATTTTTCGGCACATTACATTTCTCCCCTTTGTGTTATACAGGTAACAGTGCCACAAATGGAGAAAGGTATGTCCTGTGCCACAAGGACATAAATACAACACAGTCTCTCAGTCACCCGTACATATACATCTCATTCATAACCACATATGTTGATACATCCCCAAAGACCATGCTCTCACTGATACACTTGGCAGCATTGTCATAGAGCCCCTAGACAAAGTATTTGTCCAAACCATAGCATCTGGATCTATGGACATTAGACTTAAATCCAAATAAACTGGGTGTGGGGGATCTGGTAACCGCGCGTGAGATGCTTACCTTTCAGTAGCTCACAATGATTTTCACTGATCAGAAGTAACTCTCACTACAGAAAAGATTGGAGACCCTTGATCTAATGAATTGATTTGTGTTGAACGCATTAAAATATTTGTTTCCAGCACATTTGAACATTTTTAAAAAGTACTTCATTTGTACTTTCCTAATTCTGATACATTCTGAAATATTTGCACAGTTCATTTGCAGATATATAAATTTTTCTGTGTGCTACAAAAAAAAGCCTTTCCTTTCCTAACCCCAGATTGTTACATAAATCCTCTCACATTTGACCCCTGTGTTTGACTGCACAGCAAATGTGACAAGATAAGAACAACATTTCAAGGCAAGGCCCCAAAGGAAGGACAAAGGCATGCTGGACAGCCTAAAACAAATAACACCAGCAAATAGAAAGCAAGCAAATTTGAGTTACAAATGACAAAGCAAACGGTATTAAATTGGCCAAATGCATTATGAGGTCCACTTTCAGAATGCCCCCAAGAAGTCTTTGGCAATCAGACAAGGCTTCGACCTGAAAACACACTGGTACCTTTGATGTTTAAGACAGCATCCTTCATATGCACCACTTTCCCCCTCTTAAGGTCAAGGGATTACCTATTGGTTACTTATGCCTGTTCAAGCATAGCACAAGCCCTTTGAGTTCTCTTGCAGGCATATCCCAATATTAGAGCTTCATGAATAAGGCATGTGCACAACTTGCGTCCTAGTCTCCTCCCCCACAAAACTTTTTTCTGATGGGTTCAACATCAAGTGTATATTCAGGGCTTTCTGTTCTAAGTTTCACCCCGCTCAAGGTTGTATTATGTTCCAGAGCTCAACTGTTATCTTTAACAGTAAAGTTTCATCTTATCACCCTCAATCTTTCATAGCTTATATAAACTGCCCATCGAAGCAAGGAGGACATTTAAATTAGGATGCTGAGTCTATGTCTATGAATCCATGTATCTAAATAAATCTGCATGCTTAATCAATGTTCTCATCAATCTCATGTGGAAAAAAATACTCCAAAAGAGAAACTCTTTACATATAAGTATCAATATCTTGAATTGCCCAAGCACAAAATGAAACTTTTTGAAGAGCTGCAGTTGCTTTTTGGGACGCTCGGCTGGAACAACCCTTCTTTTGTATCTCCCTTTTGTATATTAACTAAGAATATCTTTTAATGTTTCAAGTAATCACTGTGTGGTAACTGTTCCTAAAACAAAGACACATAACCAACTTGGTTACATATGAGAGAAAGTAGAGAATGGAAGGGAAGGTAGTCTCTATATGTGGTTCCCAGTTGATGAAGGTAGGGGAATTATTCCTTTAGAAATTAGTGCTCTCACACACTGTTGTGAGTGTCATGCTTCATCATCGGGCATTGCTCCTAGTGGGGGTGGTGCTGCTGTCCCCCATGGGCCCCGCGAGAGGGCTCTTTGTCAGAGATCTTTTTCAGGAGACGCTGCAGGTGTGTGGGCCTAAAAGGGTTGATGCAAGTGTGTTAAAATTACCCCGCCGGTACCCTAAGGTCAATATCTATTTGTAGGTCCGGAAGGTAAGGATAAAATAATTATACAGGGGCAATGGAGCACCTCTATTGAAAAATACCATAGAGGTCAGGGTATTACTCTGTTGCTCTCAGTGCCCGTGTGTGAATGTGAATGTGTGTGTTGGTCAATAAGTTTTGCGCTGGGAATGGGTCCCTAATGGATCCCTGTGTGCTTTGTCAGGACTGTGTGGAGTAAAATAGTGAAACAAAAATAGGAATAGGGAAAAGACACCCTATCTTCCTAAGATACCTCTTTTCAGGTGTAAGTGCGTGATTTGCGCTCATAGGAACATCCCTTTTGTGTTCCTGTTGTTACCCCTTTAAAAATAATGGAGTGCCTCCTCGGAAAATCCCCGTGGTCTTGAGGTGGACTATATTAAAGCCCCTTCGTTCTGGTCCGTTACCCGCCCTGCCGCTGGATGGACCCCGCATATTATACCACCTGTTACTGTAAAGTGATATATGCTGTATTCTAACTCTATATATACATCTAAATGTATAGCTGTTGTGGAACTCTATTTAAAGCTGATAAATATATGAATAATTATGATGGTGGGGGATCAAGTGTCTTCACATAGTGCATTGATCATTGTGCCCTCAAGAAGCAGGCTATCCACTGGGCTTCGAAAATGTCACCTCAGCGCACAGACTAAAGACCATCTCTACTTGAACGGCATCAGGACATGTGGATGATGCTATTGGGTGTGCTGTTGATAAGGGGCCACATCTGGTGTGGTTCAGTGACAGAATATCAATGTACAAAATGTAGGGCCTCATTAGGATGGCGGTGAATCCGCATCCTCTGGCTAGCGGAAGCCACTACCGGCCCGGAGGATGCGGATTCACCGCCGCGGCCACAGAAAACACCCACTGCCAGATTAGGATGGCGGTGGGACCAGCGGCGGACGGCAGGTCCATCCGCCGCTGATCCGCGGGGTGTGGCGCGCTATTTAGTGGCGGTGTCTGCAAGATACCGTCAGCCAAATTAAGATGTGCAATGTAACATGCTTTTCCATGGCGGCTTTTCTGCCGTGGAAAAGCATATGGTCTTTGGTGTTTGGGGGCCCGTCGGGGGCCCCCAGGGTGTCGGGGGGTGGGGGGTGCACATGGGGGGTACCTATGGTACCTTCCAGCATTTACATGCATAAAGCGTGTAAATGTAAAACATGCATTTTTAACCTTGCGGCGGGTGCTGCTTCAAGCAGCACCCACCGCAAGGTTAAAGATACAGGATGTGACCGCCAGGGTGGCGGTCACATCCTAATTGCACCAGAGGGACCGCCGCTGCCCTTGCGGACGATCCCTCCACCTTGGGGGTGGCGGACGGACGCAGGTCCTTCCACAATCCTAATGAGGCCCATAGTTGTTAAAAATATTGATGAAAAAGTATAGTTGTACAAAATATCGATGTATATATATATATCAATAAAATCAAATAATACATATTAATTATGGTAAATAATACAATTAATATAAAAATTAAGTAGATTAATATACATTTTAACAAACGTAACAAATAAACTTGATAAAAAAACTTAAACACATACATCATAATTAATATATATATGTACTTTGAAGCAATGAATACACTATTAATAAAAAATATTGTATCTTTTTAAAATATATATATAATTAATTATATTATAATATTATATATATATATATATATATACATATATATACATATATATACACACACACACATATATCAATAACATAAAATATTTAATTAAAAAATATTTTATTATAAATTAAAACATTAAACTACATGGAAATCTTTAAACTTGAAATTCCCACTACAGTCAGTGCAACAGCAGGGAAAGTGTTGGATAGCAAAGGGGTAAAAATTACTATTCCCACTTCAGTGAGTGCAATAGTAGGGAAAGTGTTGGATAGTGGAGGGGTAAAAATTACTATTCCCACTCCTGTGAGTGCAACAGTAGGGAAAGTGTTTGATAGCGGAGATGTAAAAATAACTATTCCCACTCCAGTGGTGAAAGTGTAGGATAGGGGAGTGGTAAAAATGTATTTTCTCACTACAGTTAGTTCAAAATTGAATACAAACTAAATATTAACAACAAAAATATTTAAAAAACAAAAGAAATAAAAAAAAATATTTTACAAATTAAAATATAAATATATTTAATATTTTAAATTTTAAAACAAAACATATTATTATATGAAATACATATGAGAAATATCTACAAATATTACATTGAATAACATAAAAATTATTTTCAAAACAGAAATATTTCTAATTAAAAACTATTTAGAAACAATAACGTTAATTATTACATAAATTTACTTTTTTAATTTTCTACCCTATAACACCACACAATTCACAAACCACATCTAAATAAAAAAATTGTACTTCCGTAATCAACATAATTAATTACTAATTAAAGAAATACTATTAATTAAAAAACAAATTAAAACTCATAAAAACTAATTAACTTCCAACACTTTACCCCCTATAATCCCCACAACGCACAGCTAAGTTTAAACTGTAAAAAAGTTAATTACAAAATTAAAACTTATTTTCAATTAAAAAACTAATAGACTTCAACAAGTAATATTAAAGTAAGTAAAATGAATTTACTCCCCTCGATTTAACCCATAGTAAAACCCACACACAAAAAATATAAACAGATGCCCTAATTAAATATCAATTAAGGAATTCATAATGATTATCAACTAATTATTAATTGATTAAATATAAATTACTTCCCACCCTTTACCCCTATAAACCCCACAACCTGCACCTGCAAGTAATTTCACAATTTCCATAATTAATTTTCAATACATTTATTATTATAAACAACTAATTATTAATTAATCAAACAATATTTCTCACCCTTTACCTCTATAAATGCCACATCTCGCACCTACAGTTTTCTACACGATTATCATAATTAATTACCAATTAATTATTTAATAGTAATTAACAGCCAATTAATAATTAATTACAAATAAGTTACTTCCCACAATTAACACTATAAAGTGTGAATTAAGTAAATATTATTAAATAAAAAAAGTCATTAACTTATTATAATTAAATTACTTCTTACCCTATTCCCCTATAAACCTACAACCCGCTACAAAACAAAAAAGTGCTAAATTTTATTAAAATAAAATTGATAACTAGTAAAATGTAACACATTTATTAAAAAACATAAACAATACTTATACAAAAAAAATACATTGTATACATTTAAATATAAACTAAAATACATAACACTTATTAAAATAGATTTTTTCGAAATTTAAACAACTATATGTTTGTAAATGATATTAATGACTTCTATATTTTTGAAAATAATATTTCTTACCTTAAATGTAATATTCTGGACCACGATATTCTTCCTATCGATATTTCTGTGTCACAAATTTTCCAACTCGGTATTTGTGTAGGGCGACATTTCCAACTCGATATTCTGTCTGCATACCGTTACAATTGTTACTCCTTTTCTTGTCTCAGGGTTAACCACTTACTTGGTTAACATTTGAAGGTGACACATAAAGTCCCCCTGCCTGGATTTCCGTCCTTTTAAATACGGCCTCTTTACACGCAGCACACTGCGTGAAAGCTGCATCCTCATTTCTTTTTCTATATGTGCTGCATTCTGCAGCACACATAGAATGAGAATATCACCGTTATGAGTGTTTATGTGCGGGAAGGTGTCCCTTCCGGCACATAAATGATCATTAAAAAAATGACGTTTTACGAGTTCTATGTGTCCTAATGAAGCACAAATAGAAGTTGAAAAACACCATTTCAGATTGTTTATGTGCAGCAAGAGACATCTTCCTGCACAGAAACAATCTTCCCCGTGACGCAGGCATCCTTGCAGCATGGTGCAAGGGTGCCTGCGTCAGCGCATGGCAGCTAATTGTGCGCCAGCGCATGGGAGAGCAAAGGGATATGTCATGTCCTTGTAGATATGACACGTCCCTGTGCTTTGAAAATGCTGCAGCGTGGCTCAGCCAAAGGGCTTGCGTGCTGTGTTGCAGCACTTTCTTGTAAATTAGGCTCCTACTCGCTAAGGTTTCTCTGGCTATGGCATGTTCTGGCCTTCCTCTGGACATTTTGGCGTTGGTGTTCCCAGCCATTACAATATATCTAGGATGACCCCACAGCTGTGTCATCACCCCTGACACCCCCTTTTACATCGCTGAGGAGCATCTGAATGAGAGAGCCACTCGGCGCTTACATCTACAACGTGCCCCCATTTTGATATCAGTCTTCAGCAATGAAGTGCATTGCCTTGGTGTCAAGCACCCAATTGCAATGCAAATGGAAAGGGGCGACCATTCGGTCCCCCCGAACGTATGGTGGAGTACCACGATCCCCCCGGGAAGCCATCTTGGGCGGGAGGCGAGTCTCGGCTGGTATGCCCGAAGCGGCGTAGCCGGGGCGTGCCTTTTTCCCGCCCTAGAATGGGCTGTCCTAGACACTGACGCGGCCGGCCACGCCCTAGGAGGCAGGCGGGGGCGGGTTTACACCCGCCCTGAAGACGGATAAAAGGAGCAGAAGCCAAGAAAGCATCCTCTTGTTCCTGTGCTCTGAAGCTGCACCTCCCCGCTGCACGTGAGCTCGAGACGGAACGAAGAGCCAATTTTGAGCGTTGTAATCTTTCTTTTGTCTTACAGATATCCCGTCTGAGAATGCCCAAGAAAGTCGGAAAGCGGGTCGGTACCGAGCAGATGCTCCGCATGCTCATGAAGGAGATAGCCGATTTGAAGAAAAAGGTGGATGCTAAGGACGGGGAGGGAGGACCGAAACGGCCTTTGCAGGGAGCAGTCCCCGGTGGAAGAAGCAAGAGGCCCAGAAGGGGGGCACTCGGGGGGGACACCCCGGTTCCCGATACCCCACGTGAGGAGCCAATCCCGGTGCCGAAAGAGGGGAATCCAATCCCTGTGGTGGTCACCCCCGCGAACAGGGAGGATATGCCCCCCGAGTTAGCGGCACAATTGGCAGCGTGGTTGGGAAAAGATAGCGAGGGCGCCACGGCTGACGACGCCCGGGCAGTAATGAGGCAACTGCTGGAATCTAGGGAGGCTGCGAAGGCACCATCTTCTGTTCCCCCACAGGTTCCGGCGGCTGAAAGTGCAGCAGGCCCAAGTTCGGCGGCAAGTGCAGGGTCTACTTCAGGTAAGCGGCCATTGCCGATTGCGGGGGAGGGGTCTGTACCTTCTCGAAGGGAGAAGATTGCCCAGCATGTTCCACTGGAAATTAAGGAATTGATTTGGGCGGATAAGTATGTAAACATGTTTTCATTGCTTACCGACCATTACGAGATAGAGCATGTGAAGAGCCAAAAGGAGCTCATGCATCCGAGTGTTTGGCGCGCAAAAATGGCCGCCTTTAAGGTTGACGAGAACATTGGTACTTGGGGCAGAGCGTGGGGCATATTTACCTCCATCATGGGCGAGCGCAGGCCCGAGTTGCTGACCGAGTTACCTATTTATCAGTCACGTATTATGGAGTATTCTGTAGCATATGGGGGCAATCAGTGGTTCTGCTATGACAATCTTTTTAGAAAAGCTAAGGAACACGACCCATTGTTGACTTGGGATTGTTACGACTCCGTGTCATGGCAAAAAATGGAGAGTACAGGAATGTTGAAGGTACCATTGGTAGGGAGTAACGGGGGGGAATCTTCCCGCCAAAACTCTGGGATACCCTTTCGGACGGGTGCAGGTAACGAGTACCACTCGAAGCCGAGTGGTAACGCAGGGAAAAGGGGGATCTGTTGGAATTTTAACAGAGGGAAATGTACGAGGCCCCAGGGGTCATGCAAGTTCAGACATGAGTGTGGGGGGTGTGGGCAGCCATCCCATCCTGAGTCCTTGTGCAGAGCCAAAACGGGTGATAAAGGTGGTAAGGGAGGCACCAAACAGGTCTGATATAGTCCGAGGGGCGCCTTTACCTACCCCGATTGATACCATGGCAATGATTCCTTGGCTCAACGAATACCCGGATCATGCTTCCGCTGGGGTGTTGCGAAGCGGGTTCTCATATGGTTTCCGCATCCCAGTGGGGGATTTTCAGGGTGTAGCAAACTGTAAGAATCAACTGTCGGTCTTGCAGCACGCGGCGGTGGTACAGGTAAAGATTGGGAAGGAGGTGACTCGAGGTCGTGTCGCCGGTCCTTTCGATTTGCCACCGGTTGCTAACTTTGTTTGTTCCCCTCTAGGGGTGGTCCCCAAGAAGGACCCGGGTGAGTTTCGGCTGATACATAACTTGTCAGCCCCACGTGGTCTTTCCGTGAATGACGCGATAGACCCGGAAGTGTGTTCAGTTCGGTACGCATCTTTCGATGAGGCCGTAGCCATGTTGAATCGCCTGGGGCCCGGGGCGCTGATGGCGAAATCAGACATCGAGTCAGCGTTCCGGTTGCTCCCGGTACACCCAGACGATCAGCGTCTTCTTGGTTTCATGTTTCAGGGTCGCTATTACATGGATAGATGTATGCCAATGGGGTGCTCGATTTCATGTGCCTATTTCGAAAAGTTCAGTTGTTTTCTGCAGTGGGTATTCACAAGGAAGACAGGTTTTCAACATGTTATGCACTATCTCGATGACTTTCTCTTTTTGGGGGCAGCCGAGGATCCTGAGTGTGGACAGGCTTTACATGAATTTTGTGTCTTAATGAATCGATTTGGTGTGCCATTGGCGCCAGGTAAGACTGTGGGTCCCTCGACCTTGATCGAGTTTCTGGGGATCGAGCTCGACTCGGTAGAAGGTTGTTTTCGATTACCCAAGGAAAAAGTGTTGAAATTCAGGTTATCCCTTGAGACATGTATTCGGGCAACAAAAGTAAACCTGCATCAATTGCAACAGGTGGTGGGTCAGTTGAATTTTGCCCTAAGAGTGATACCAATGGCGCGCCCCTTTTCCCGCTCGATTGCACAAGCCATGGTCGGCCTGAAGGAAGGACGTCACCGCACGAGACTCTCGGCAGAGGTTCGCCAGGACATGCGCATTTGGTTGGCATTTCTGGCGGATTTCAATGGTCGAATTGTCTGGAACAAACCAGCGGTGTCCTCCGAGGAGCTGGGGCTTTGGACAGATTCGGCGGGGAGTATAGGTTTTGGTGCCATATTTGGTACACAATGGTCGGCTCAAAAATGGCCGTCATGGTGGCATGAGTGCGGGTTGACGAGTAACATTGCTTTTCTCGAACTTTTTCCTATTTTGGTGGCCCTGAAAACGTGGCCCGGGGGTTTCCGTGATCACTCTGTGGTGTTCTGGTCTGATAACATGACCGTGGTTGAGTGTATCAATAGTCAGGCGGCACGATGCATATTGATTCTGAGACTGCTCAAGGAAATTGTGTTGTTATGCATGCAACTGAATGTAATGTTTAGGGCAAGACATGTGCCGGGGGTGATGAACCAAGCGGCTGATGCGCTTTCTCGTTTCCGTATGCAGGCCTTCTGGGGTTTTCTGCCCACAGCGGACCCGGTGGCGGCACCCTTTCCCGAAGCTCTCTGGTCTCTCGGTGCTCCGAACTACAAAACCTCGTGGGAGAGAGTTTAGCACCCAGGACGAGGAAGGCATATGAAGGGGCGTTCCGTTCCTATTGGGCCTTTTTGGGTACTGCTAGGGGGGAGCTTTGGGGTCAGGAAGAGTTTGTAGTGAAATTTCTGCTCTCTTTACATCAGGCAGGCAAATCCGTAGCTACGGCCCAGAGGCATCGGGCCGCCATTTCCTTTATGGCAAAGGCTCATGGGATCCAGGACCCGACAGCGTCTTTCGTTGTGCAGAAAGCGCTACGTGGGTGGCAACGCCTTGAGGGTCGCAGAGTAGATGAGAGGCACCCGATAGGTTTGGATAGGCTGACCCTGTTATTGTCTGTGCTCCCGGCAACGTGTTCATCCCAGTATGAAGCAGTGTTGTTCCGAGCCGCATTTGCACTAGCATTCCATGGGGCTATGCGGGTAAGCGAATTAGTGGCGAAGAACAAGCGGGATACGAAGGGGGGATTGTGCCGGGAGCACATTCAGGTCAGGGGGGAGACGATGACGGTCTCATTTGTTAGGTCCAAATCCGATCAAGGAGCAATCGGGGACTGCGTAATCATTCAGAGGATCCCCGGGTCTTCCATGTGCCCTGTGGTATGCGTAGAGGAATATTTGGCGCAGAGGGTTGCAGCATGGGGGGGGACCTTCTTGAGACACGCTGACGCCACCCCACTGACGAGGTTTCAGTTCCAGAGGGTGCTTGCGATGTCCATTTCGGCCGCAGGCTTGAACCCCGGCGAGTTCGGGACCCATTCCTTTCGGATAGGGGCTGCTACTGAGGCTACAGCCAGGGGTCTGAGTGTGGAACAAGTAAAACGTGTGGATCGTTGGTCCTCGAACTGTTATAAAAGGTATGTGCGGTTGCACATGTTGTGAAGCTGTAATGATATACTCACGCTTCTTGTTTCTGTTTGATTTTCAGTTACGCAAGCTTACGAAGCGGGGCGGACTGTACAGTCGACCCGACTCCTGGGGACCAGCGGTCAGAAATCACCGTCTGCGAATAAGGAGGTGTGGGTCGTGGGCCACTCATATGTGAGGCGTGCCGCGGACGTATTCAAAGCAGGTGATATGATTCACGTGGCTGGGGAATACGGGTACAGGGTGTCCTTCTACGGAAAGGGCGGGCTCTGTATTGACCAGTTTCAATCCTTTTTTGAGGGTTTGTTAGAGCGGACAAGGTCACCGCCGTCTATAATCATAGTCCATCTTGGGGGTAACGATCTGGTGGCCACTGGTAGACGACTTCTTCTTGAGGCGATGCTTTCCACAGTAAGTTGGTTGGCAAGAAGAGTTCCAGGGTGCACAATTGCATGGTCCCATATGATCCCACGGAAAGTGTGGCGGGGGGCTATTTCGGTTACTGCTCTGAATCATTCAGTAAAGAAAATAAATAACAAAGTGAGTAGATTGTTTCGTTCAAGTACACTATATTCTGTTTCGCATGATTGTATCAAAGGGGACAGTATGTATTTGGGGGACGGGGTTCATTTGTCCCGGGTGGGGAATGAGTTACTCATAGGAGACTTCGTAGCCTGGTTAAGGAGTTTACAGCATGACCTTTAGGTAGGAGTTTTGTGGGGGGTCCGGATAGCCGGTCAACTATCCGGCCTGTGGCGGTAAGGTCATGATCGGTGAGCAGTAATTGGAAGATCCCTATGGGGGGGCGTCACCCATTACGGATGGGAGCGCTCGGGGGAGGTGGCCAATTGGCCCCTCAACGGGGAGGCGGTCCCGTCTAAGGATAGGCCGCCGGAAGGAAAGGAAAGGTGGTCAAGGCCCCTTCCTGGATAGGAGGGGCTACGGCCCCTCCTGGGGAATTTCCCGGGGCCAGGACATCTGCGACGGCAGATGGGTAAGTTGTGTGGGGTGCGGGAGGGGGTTTACGCTACCTTTTTAGGCACCCCACACGAGTCCTCGAACGACCGTTAAATGGCGTCGAGTTCATTGGGGCCCCCGTCAAGTACAAAGGGAAATTGGTAGATGCACTTGAGGTACGCCTCTGTGCGGTCGCTCCTCTCACAAGTGAGGGGGGTATTTCTGGTTTAGGGATCTGACACCGGTTACGACCTTGCCGTTGGCCCTTAACGTTAGGATGTACAATTTCAAGTCAAATGTTTTGTAGGATGTTAGTTCGGCTAGGAGAACCTTTGTATTAGAGATCTGTTAAGGTTAGCCAAACATCGTAATGTGGAAATGAAATTGTACATAATATGAAACTGTTATTTTAATGTTTTGATTTTGTTTCATATTTTAATAAATACGGCCGGGAAGGGTAACTCCCTTCCCGCCTTCCAAAAGTTCAAGAACTGTTTCCGGTTTCCCAATTCTTGGGGATTGTGTTGAGAGGGGGTGGTGGGTATCTCAGCCATACGACGTGCAGCCATTTTGGTAATTTGTTTGTGAATGCTACTCTCCCATGATGCCTTGCACACTCCACTGTAGGTTCATTTTGGATATTTTAAAGTGATTTATCCTTTCACTGTGACAGTTTTCTTTTCCGGTTTTGGGGTTAATTTAACTTTTAACATTGACCCACGCATTCTAAGTTATTTTATACCTTGGCTTTATTAACGTTGCCTTCACTGCTGCTCTTCCAATGAGCCCTTAACATTTGCTCTTTTTTCTCCCCACTTTTGCTCTTCATATCAGCATGCAACAGAGCGGCAATCCACCTCCACTCCTCCACAACCTGGTGGACAGAGTGTGAAATTCAGTGAGTAGTTTGGGTTAAAACCTAACTACATGTTAGCTGTCGATGGGGATATTTTCTCAGCTAAAGGAATGCTGCTGCATCTTTTGGGTGTTGGGGGCATAGTTAGTTTTAGAACACTTGCCTCTGATTAATCCACCTCAGGGTGTGCTAGCCCAAGGCCTTGATGTTGAGGCTGAGGCTCTAGAAAGATTAAATAACATTTTACAGAGAAACCTCATGTTGTAATGAGCTATTTCATTTGTATTCTTGTCATTAATTAATGAATGAGCCTGAACAAAACCATATAGCAACATTTAGAGCATTAGCATTTAGGTGCGCGTTTGGATCGAATCACTGATCAATATATAAGAGATCAAATCATCATGCATTCTTTTAGTAAAAAGATTGAAGAGCAGTGGTTAAGACATAAAAATCCATCCTTGTCAGAAGTGATTGAAACAGCCAAAGGCATTGAATGTTCAAGCGTATCTTTCAAAGTGGATTTTGTTAAAGACAAGGATAAAATGTGCTTCAGTAAATGCAGAGTCTAAGGTTCCTAACGGAAAGTGCAACAAGTGGGAAGGAAAATACCATCCCAACAAGGTCAACTGCTCTGCTTGCCAAACAGAATGATTTATGTACGAAAAATCAGGCCATTTCATTTCAGTTTGTAGATTTCAACCTATAGTCAGTGTGGTTTCTGAATGAAGAAACGATAGTCCAGCTCTTTCTACTGAAAAAAAGAGTTGTATTTTGGTGGTTGAGAAGTCTGATACCGTTACCAATGTTGAAATGGGTAACATCGACTTGATACCATGCAAACTACCCAACTGTAAAGTTGTGATTGATGGTACTACGAATGTGATGCTGGGTTAATTCGGTTCTTCTTTCACTTTTATTTCACAGGCACTCCTCAAGAAACAGTGTAAAGACAGAGGGCCTTATTATGAACTTGGCGGTCCCTGAACCGCCGTACTCACGTCCTGAATGGATTGCTGCAAACTTGGCGGCTCCGACCGTTGTATTACGAGATGGGTGGAATGCTATTGCAAAGACCACGGGTGAACTGCCAACACTACAAGTACACCGCTGGGGTTGCGTTTGAGGAAAAGCAGCTGCAATAAGGTGGTACTGAGGAGTTTCACTGCCGTCTATATTATGAGTTGGCTTTCCGGCAACCGATTGCGGTGGTTCGGACCGCGAGCTTTGAGTAGGTGGATACAAAGGATTTGGGGTGCATACCTACCCCTCTCCTGTTCTATTCATCATAGTTTGATGTGGATACATTTCTTTGTGTTCCCCTTCCCAGCAGCATCTTCACCCCAAAGAATATGACCCTGTTTGTGGAAAAATACAGGTGAGTCCATTTTGTACCATTTACCTATGGACTGGACTGGCCAGATATGGGCCAGACTCTGGCAATGGGTGGGTGGTATTTTTCCACATATATCATGCATATGTGTACATTCGACCCATGTGCAGTTGAAATGTACACGCAGGCATTGATAGATATGGAAAACCATTGCCCACTGCCACAAGGTCGCTGCAGCCACACCGCTGCATGTGGTCAACCCATAATATGTGGTCTGACGACCACCAGTCTTGTGGTCTTCTGGTGGCTGCGGTGTTTGGACGGTTGGACTGCCTAACTTACAATCATGCCCTAGGTATTGAAACTGTGGCTTCCAAAGTTTTCAATTACAGGAAAAATCCCATTTCTACTCTAGGCTTCTTTGTTGCTTCTGTCTCATTTGAGTCTTTTACTATTTTATGGAAATATATTTAGCCAAGGATGAGCAACATGTATTGGGATTGAAATATCATGGACATTTTAAGCTGGTGCTTGGCCATACTGCAGATCTCTGTATCTCCTGTATGTTAATCACAGGAGGTATTGCGGATGTAATTGCATAATACACTGGTGTTTTTCTTAAAGAATTAAGAAATGTTATTGGGTTCAGGCATACAGTTGAATTAAAAGATGTTGCTGTTCCCGTGGTGTTCTGCTAAATATTGCATATAACATATAGTGATACCAGAATATCGTGTCAGATATATTGTCAGCTCAAAAATTTCATGGGACAAAATTTAGAAGATAACATAGTTTTTAGGCCCATACTATCGTTTTTTCCAAATATCATTGAATACAATACCATTTACTATAGTTGTATTAAATATTATATTTTAATGAATTTAATATCTATTATTTCCTATACATTATTATTAGGTATTAACATTATAATTTGTTTTTAATATAGTTTCAAGTAGTTAATATGTCATTTAAAAAGATTTAAATTTAATTAGTTATATTCTATTGAGTAGTGGCTTGTTGGGGTTGTGGAGGATTAGGTTGGGAAGTTATTGTAATTATAAAAGATTGTTTTTTTTTTAATGATGTTTCCAGTTAATTAAGCTAATAACCGATAATTATTTAAAGTGTCTAATAGATAAATTATGTTTAATTGTTTGTTTTTCAATTGGTAATTTATTGATTAGTGCATTTAATAATAACATTTTGAAAATGAACTTTGTATTTATTATTTATTATTTATTTTAATTGTTTTCATCAATCATTTAATATGAATAACTATTTATTTATAACGTTTTGGAGAGTTGTGGGTAGTAAGGAGGTAAGTATATTTATTTTAATATTTTCAATTTGTTTTTTATTTGTTATTTGTTTGTTATATAAAATTTGTTTTATTTTCGTTACATTTAATTTTATTTAACTTTGTTGTATATATTTCGATTTTAAATATGTATTTTTTAAATTTTGTTATGTTTTTGTCAGGCTCCTTTGTCTGATCTTCTTCGGGACTGTGCTGAATGACCTACAACCTCCCCTACACAACTCTCCCAGAGCCTGAAGTGTAAATAAAGGCGACTAGAACAGTTCTGCCGGGGAAGGAAAGGAAGGGGACAGCGGGGAGGGAGATCTGTAACGAGAATAACAGGTAATTAGAATACACCCCCTAGAACCCTCTTATGAAAACCTTACACTTCCTTTTTGGTGTTACATAACCTAGTGTCACCCCTACCTGTAAAGAAAAATATGATAGAGTCTGAACCTAGGAGATGAGACTGGAGGTGAAGTCAGGTGTTGCAACCAACTGCAGAGGGAGACACAATCATAGAACATGTAACTCCGATTCCCATGTGAGTTGCACTCATACACCCACTTTCATTCTGCATACCAAACAAAGTCCATTTTCATTCCTGAGGTTGACACTATTTCTCTGACTTGATACCCCTTTCTCATTTCTCCTGTGCATAAATGATATAAAGAACAAAAGGAACGTGAAGATCATCACATAGTTTTGATATCAAAAGGTGAAAAAAATAGTCAAGTATTCTGACACAATAGCACCGCTTCCGTGCCCTTCTGATGTCTAATAATCCTTAGACGTTAATGTCCTCATATATCCAGGGTATGCAAATAGTGGTTCTGTCGGATTATACTCAATCTCTTTGCTCAATAGCTACTCGGCTCAGTAGTTTTTCATATATACTTTTTCTTAAAAAAACCTGAAAATACTTTTATGAAAAATGCACACACCAAACGTTTTTAGGCAAAATTGTAATTATTCAATCACTATGCAAAGCTTTTTTTAATTTTTCAACATTAAAAGATCGGTTGTACATACACATTGAAAATGTAATAACAATAAATAAGTGCTGCAGTGAATAAACGTGATCTGTGACTAATGGTGACTGTTATAGTGATACAGTTTAGTGAAAATGCAATTAGAAACAAAGGTCCAGCAATAACTTTAATTTCCTCAATCAGTATAGTTATTCATATTTTTCTGTTGAGATGCAGTGAGGACCAATTGGAGGATTAGCGTCGACGTTTCGACCCAGCGGTATGGTGCCGATTTATTAGCAACCGTTTCGGGTCTTCATCAGGACAAAGGGGGGACAACCTTATGGAAGGAGACAGAGGTGTCTTAGTCGTAAAAGAAAAAAAGCTTTGCAAAGTGATTGAATAATTACAACTTTGCCTAAAAACGTTTGGTGTGTGCATTTTTCATAAAAGTATTTTCATGTTTTTTAAGAAAAAGTATATATGAAAAACTACTGAGCCGAGTAGCTATTGAGCAAAGAGATTGAGTATAATCCGACAGAACCACTATTTGCATACCACGTAATACCCAGGTTCTGAGGGTCACTGGGTTACCCCATTAAAACTAATGGCTCATATATCCAGGAGCACAACTTATGAGCGGTCTTTTCCCAAATACATACTGGACTGTATCCACAAGTTCATTTACAACCAATGACTGAGAAGGTCTGTTCCCGACCTCAAACAATGTTAAGCACAAGTGTCTCTCCCTGCAATGAGGCAACAAGGGTTCGTCTCGTGCAACAGGGAGATAAGGACTCCGTAAAGCTCCCAGCACTCGCTAACCGCGAGTGGTTACTGCGATCTCAATTAGATTCGTACCCGATCCAAAGTGGGGTACTGAAGTCTTAATGCCACTAAATAACAGCAGGATGGGTCTTACCAGTAGAGCAGCATACCAACCTCCTCTGTGAGCGAAGCAAGAATAATCGGCAACACCGTCTTCTTCGACGGGCTACTTACTTCCTGATTCAGCGCGACTCGCGCTACGTCCATTACGTAACCCATGGCCTGCCGGGATATGTAGTTCTGATCTCTTGTTGCGGTGCCGTATTACATCCGCGATCCGCGGAAGACACGGCACATGACAGTTTTTAATAAAAAAAAATAATAGGAACTCAATGAGATATCTAACCGCTCTAAAGTACAAAACTTTACCCACTGTTGCTAAAATTGGAGTGGGAATATTAAATCAAACCCAATACACACGCTACCACACATCGACCACGAACATCCTTCTGGTCTTGTAAATATGATTGTCAAGCACACATGTCTCTCTCACAATTCAATGTACAATTAATTTATGACTTTGTATCATAACTGTTTCTAGTAACTTGCTGTACACTGTTCAGGTTCACTGAAACTGCATGACACATGCGTTGTTCTAAGTTGAAAGATATGCAAATGTTAAGCGTTCTGATACCCAATTAGGGTCATGTTTGCGCTATATAAAACACCAAAGAAATAAATAAAATAAATAAAGTCCAACACTTTTCCTGCTTTTGCTTACGATGGAATGGCAACTAACACTTGCACTAATGCACAGCCACGGCCCGTGGAGGGAGTTTCGGTGGGGCGGAGAGGCGGGGAGGGGGAGAGGCAGGGTGGGGGGTTCTAAAAACTGGAGTATGGATAATTGAAGGTAAGTAAACAATTTAATTAATAAAACAAATTTCGTAGCGCGCCCTGCATCACAAAATGCGATGCAGGGTGTGCTACGAAATTCGTTTTATTTATTAAATTGTTTACCTACCTTCAATTATTCATACTCGAGTTTTTAGCATCCCCCACCCCGCCTCTCCGCCCCATCGAAACTCCCGCCACGGTCCGTGGCTGCTAATACTGCACAGATTGAGTAGTTTTACAAAGTATACCCGCCGCACTCATGTCCAACACTTTCCCTGCTTTTGCTTAAGTTGGGTGGGGAAGAGTAAATCTAATCCCTCCAATGTCCAACACTTTCCCTGTTTTTGTTTTAGTCGGAATGGGTGTAGTAAATCTCTCCCCTCCAAGGTACAACACTTTCTCTGCTTTGTTTACATTAGAGAAGGAATAGTAAATAAAACTCCTCCATAGTTCAACATATATATGTTTTATGTTACAAATTAAAACTATTTACATTTAATTATATTATCATTTTGTGCACCAAACTGGGGTTTTTATTATATCTGTATGCCATTTGGATTGGCTTTCGGGCGAGCCAAATAAGCTGCCTCTTTTTTTCAAGAAGTTATGTTTATGTTTATGCAATATGGTAACTTGGAATTGGCAATAGTCTTTCAAGATGATATTTTAGTGTCTGCAGACATCATTGCGATGTATAATTTCAGGTTGGCCCAAGTGTGTTGGATGTATGACGTTATAACGCATACCATTACAACTACCTACCATTACAACGCGACCATTACAACGCATACCATTACAACGCATAGCGCTTAGAGGTGCTGGATAGTGGTAAGTATAATTTACTATTCCAACTCCAGTCCCCGTGGACACTAGGGAAGGTGTTGGATAGTAAATTAAACTTATTCCCTATCCTAGAGCGCCCCCCAGCGCAATGCGTTGTAATGGTATGCGTTGTAAAAGTTGCGTTGTAATGGTAGGTAGTTGTAAAAGTTGCGTTGTAACAGGTGTATACCAAGTGGGTTACTAGCACAATACATGACCCTTGAAATGGAGAAGCTTTCATTTTCGACTGAGAAAATTAAGAGCCTTATTTATGGAAACAGTCACATCCCTGCGGTAAAACAGCGAGGCAATAGTTTTCACTGCGCCCTCCTTGCGACATGATGGATGCATCATATTTTCCGAAAGATGCATCATGTTGCAAGGAATGACAGATACGTCAGTGTTACTGATGTATTTGTAGGCACAAAACTGACGCATTGCTGGAGTTGTGTCTGAAGCGGGACACAACTCCAGCAATGCAGGGGGGAGGGCTATGATTATAGCACTGTGTCACCCTTACGCTTGACCTGAGGCAGGCATAAGGATTTGACGCAGTGGAGCCCTAGAAGTGATGCAGTGAAATTGATAGATTTCCTCACACTACTTCTTCAAGGCTTTCTTGCATCGAAAGCCCACCCTGCAAACAATATACCTGACAAAGGTATAAGGTGCCGTGGGTCTTTAGAGAGTGATGCATCTGCGTAGATGTGTCGCTTTGTAGATATGCTGCAACATGGTGCATTTTTACAGCACAGGTGCGTCACAAAAAGTAATGCAATGGGGGCGCAAACGTGTCACAAGGCCTCATAAATAATGATCTGAGCATTTGGGTCATTACTTGCTAATCCTGGAATTCTGTTCAAGCCCATTGGAGATATAAAAAGGCCACCCAAAAAAGGATCAATTGAGATCTTTTTTAGGCTTATGCGAACTCTATTCTAAATTTGTTCATATTTTCAGTTCTCATTCTTTTCCACTCAGACAATTGCTTAAAAATGTGTTTAAATTATCTTGGGACATTTAACAGGTAAAAGCCTGCAGTGATTTAAAAATGTCTCTTATTAAAACACCACCTTTGCCTCAGTATTCCCACTCTGCTCACTGTATCGTTTCCATTGATGGCAGAGGGGGAGGTATTGACATGGTTTTTTCCCAGAACAATTTTTATAAAGGTAAAATAGTCTCATTTGCCTCAAGATCCTTGTGCATGACTGAGAAGCGATAATTTATCAAACGGGAAGCAATAGCATTTTCCTTTGGTTTTCTTTCTTCGTTCATTTTAGCATATGCTTCCACTACAAAGAAAACCGCCAACTTGTTTTTTTAGACGGCAAGTGGGATTTTTTTTAAAGCCAACCCTCTTCACTGCAAAAATTCACAAAGATCAGTGGACATTTAAGGGCTAGTGTAGCCTACCCCAATAGCTGTGGATTCCCCAAGTGGACTGATGCACCAGATATTCAACCTGTGATTCTTATGTCATCATTTGTTCCAACTTTGCACTCTCCTAGTGAGCTGTGTACTAGTGTTGGATTGGAATTAAAAATCGGCCCGGGCACCCTAAAAAAAAGTGACCCACATTTGCATATTACCTTTCCGCAAAACACTTCTTCGGCGAAATGTTATTTAAAAAAAAGGGGGGGGGGGCAGATAATGCATGGATTAGGTGAAACACACCTGAAAACAAGTGAGGCAACTTCTGCTCAGGCCCCCCCTGCCCCTGTTCACTATGCATACATTAAGGGGCTGGCCCAGCGAGAGAAAGGGAGTGACACCTCTGCCCATTGATTAAAGGAGGTAATGGACGCCCATCTGCCTCCAGAAAGGCCACTCGGGCACCCACTGGGCCGCTGACGGTATCCGAACAATGCATAAACCACCCAAATCGTCCCTCCAGACTGCTAAAAAAAGCAGCCCACAGCTGGAACTGGACACTGGCTCCTCGGGCATTGCGCGAGTGCCCGCGTTACCAATCCGACCCTGCTGTGTACCTATGTGCGAGCCTTATACCTCTGTGAGCGGATAGCCACATTGTTTTATGAGTGCATTGTGAGGGATGTGTCTATCTGAATTCAGAATTGTGATTGCAGGCTAAGTGGTCTGCTGGTTAAAGTTGTGTCTGTGTGAGTGCAGAGTGAGGCATATGCCTGTGTGAGTGCAGCATGAGCGGTGTGCCTATTTGAAGGCAGCAGAGTGAGCTTGGATCGCTGCATATTATGTCTTTGTGGGCATGCTCTTTACAAGGGACAAACCTGTTGGCTTTGGTAATACTTGTGAGGGTTATGGTTTTCACTACAGAAATGCAGTGGAGGGAGTGGAAATACAGTGGCTTGTGTATGAGATGGTAGTGAACTTTGATATGACAAATGCAGACTATGTCAAAGAAGGTTGATGGTATGGTAGCACAGCTGACAGACTATGAAATCACCCTAATGAGGGGGCCCAGTTTCTCTGTATGAAGGTCAGTGGCAACCTAGCTATGCCACTGTTATCTCTGGTTTTACACTAAAGCAGGGTCACTTTGATCTTATTAAAGAATGTGGCATCTGGTACTGGCATAATTGTGCTGTATGACAGAATATTTACAAAAGAGAAATGATTAGATCAGGTTATAAAGAATGTGAATTATGATTATGAATTGTATTAATGGCTGACCTCGAGAAAAAATGTTGCCTTCTGAGTTACAAGTTTTTGGGAAAATTAAAAAAGTTTTCTTTAAGTTGTTCTTTGTTCTTGATGGTTTAATCAAGGAATGATTTATTGTATGTCCTGCAGACATTTGTTTCTGTTTCATTTCTAATTCTCATGTAGGGTATTTGGGAGAACCTCTTATCAAGAGAAGAGTTAGAGAGCATTTTGGTAGCAATACATTGATTTTAAAAATTATGATGTTAAAAGATGCTTGATGTGTGTTAATTCTGAGAAATCATTAAAAAAAAAACGTTTATCAAGAACAGTCAGGCTTGCCGGAAGGATCATGGGAAAATCTGGCTTTAGAATTACTTGGTCCATATGAAATTTGGGGCTATATTACATACAGGGCCCCAAGGGCACAACTGGCATGTGCACTGGTTTTCTGTTCCCCCAGGGAACTGTAGTGTTACAGAAGGAGCGAAGAAGATTGTCCACTTCTATAATACAGATACACATACAGTGCTGGCACCACCATATTGAGAGTGTCCCTCATTTGCATGAGGGCAACACACCTCACACCCCGATTCACTGGCTGGCCAAACCAACACGGCCAAGTGTCAGCCCAAAGAAAGCATTTAAACTGCACCCAGTACCATGCTTTCTGGAAAATGAGGCAGAAAAAATAGGAATGTATTTCACACTCAATGATGAAAGTCTCCAGGAGACGCATACTGAAAAATTATTGACACAACATTACAATCAAACATTAGTCCAATACCACTATTTACACCAGACCACGTCAGAAGGTAAAGAGGTTCTCACCTATAACTCACTAGTGCTTCTTTAAACACTACTTTTCAAATACAACACTGACCAGCTTTATTATATACAAACTAAAAAAGTGCACCACAAAACAATTAGAAATGTACACCTCCTGTTGTACAGCTCACCTGTCAAATCTTCCATTTATACTAAATGATAACTCAGGATAAACCTGGGGCTTTCACCCCACACTTCCTAACATTTACATTCCCCAGGCACTTTCCCTTGCAACGTCTCGTGATGTGGTACTTTTTTTCTACTTCGCACATATGGGGTACACCCCATGGGGCTTCTCATGACAGGGCACTACTCTTCATCAATTTCACACAGCATTGACTATTCCGCCATGCAACTCCCCACAACAGGGTCCTCAACTTCACAAACCATGGGATACTCCCCTATGCAACCGCTCGGGGAAAGGGTGCTGCTGTTTCCCCAGTTTACACCAATACACACACAAGTGTACTACACTCATATCTCTCGCAAAGGGGCAGCATTCTATCCCACATCAGTGACACATAAACATGCACCAATAGCACACATCCACACAACAAAACACAGATTGGTACTACAATCTTTTACCCAGACTGCAATTAGATTCCATATGCAGTTGAGAGTATAATGCCCTCACAGTACACTATCAGGTGGATTAGTTATACTCTCCAAACCTATTTCACAGCACCCCATAACCATAAGATAAATTGCAATTCCCAAATAACATAAGTCAATTTACATGGAAACTTACTAACCTGACACATGCATTACCCATATCATATGTATGCCACATATCAATACTAATATTCTCTCTCTAAATATATGACAATTTTTTCATTGCGTCTGCTTTGAATGACACACCTTACAGTTTAGAAGATTAATGGCATTGATGGCACTGTTATTTAAGACTGATCTTATTTCTCTGAAATTAAATTCCATATAATTTCAAGATTCATCAAAATTGATGGAAGATGCCTGAAATGAAAGTGGAAGGACTTTTATTGTCTGTGTCGTGGTTTTTCATGGACAGAATATCAAGTGGTAACAGACATAGCTCGGTTTATTAAATGGCTTCGTACAGTGCTTGCCTTTTGCTCTCATGCGTTTCATTCGTGACACGTGATATAAAATTGTTGATACATTTATGTATGCTTCCCCAACTGAAAGACGCATATGTCATCTGCTGTGTCCCACCACAGCTTCACAATCTCACCATGTCACTGTACGACTGTGCACAGTGGCTCCCTCGGACTTTGCCCGTACCAGCCTGGTCATCATCTCAAGAGGAACGCCTGCTCTGCTCTACTCTACGCCGATGCTTACACAGTGCACCACTTTTGATCAAGGGCATTGCTCTTTAAAGTTCCCCATGGAATAAATACATAAAATGGTCCCCTGATGAAGGGGATGACACATTGGTGCTTATGATGTCAAATAGGGCATTGTAGGCTTTTAAATAAAACTGAACAGCACTTACACATAAATAAACCAATCACTGATAAGCAAGTTTTACAAGAAAGGAGATTTATTTTAAATATCCAGGTAATGAAAAAATCACTTATTGGTAATTCTCAGAACTCAAAACTTCAGTTCTCCCTGTCCCAGTCCCACTATATGAGAAGGTGTGCCTCCTCATAGACCGCACTATTAGAAATCCCTCTACCGGACTGTAGTATCTACACATAATAATACTTTTATAATGTTAAGTTATGAATCTGAATGTTCTGGTGTGACTCACATGCATTCCAAAAGGTTCTCTCAATGTGTTCAGATGTTCACTGGAAAGTGTTGTGTTCAGTCGTGGGTCTCTACTTGAAAATAAAAAGTAATTTATTTATTCTCCAACTGGTTTACTTTGTTTAATGCGATCTTCAACCATTAAGGATCTTACTACATATTTTGGCGACGAGGATGGGATAAATATGATGACGCTTCAGCGCTTCCATAGTTACAGTGCAGCTACTCATGCTACTTATTCAAAAATCATTTGGCAAATTTGAACAAAAAAGTGGATCATTTTCTCACACTTTCACTGCTGCTCTGCTGGTAATTTAACAATATTAATATTAACAGGATTCAAACTTTGGAGATTTAAGAAGAATACATTGTTTGTTTATTGTTATTACATTATATCTATTGTTTGGTTTATTATGGAAAATTCGACAATTAGCATTTTGCCTCCTACAAGTTTTTTGACGGTTCCTGGTAAGCCACCTACTCCATGGCACAAATGGTTGAGGGTTTTTACTAACTATTTGGAGGCTATTGATGCTTTGGAATACTTTGCTTCTAGGAAGAGAGTAATTTTGTTTAATCATTTAGGTGATGCGGGACAACAACTTTTTGACAGCTTACCTATGGCGCAAAATCCATCTTCTGATGACTCTTGGAATGTTTATAAGGAAGCAGTGGCTCGCTTAGGAAAACAATATAAAGATGAGCCGTCCATTATGGTTGAACGTCATGTTTTTGTTAAACGGAAACAATTACCTGAAGAGTCCATTGAAGATTATTTGGCAACTTTCAGAGTTCTAGCTACCAAATGTGAATTTGGATCTTACCTTGATACTGCACTTCGGTATCAGTTAGTGTTTAACTGCTTTAACACAAAAATTCAAGAACGTATTCTAACTTGCAAAAATCCTACGTTGGATGAAGTCCTAGTTATTACAAAGAGTATAGAATGTTCAGTCACATCGTCAAACATTTTAGCTGAGTCTTCTAATACAGATTCTAATACCAAAGTCATGAGTATTAATCAAGAGATTGTTTGTGATGCCAATGTTAATGCTATCACCACTCACACTAAAGAGAAGAAAAATTTTGATTGCAAAACTAACATTTTCTGTTACAGATGTGGCTCCAAGTTCCATGTCGGCAACAATCCAAATTGTCCGGCTCAAGGTAAAAGATGTAATAATTGTAAAATAATTGGGCATTTCTTCTCTATGTGTAGAGTACCAAAAGATAAGAGAAAAGTTAATCTCATTTATACTTGAGATGAAATTTGTAATGCTCTTAATGTTGCATCTTTATCCATTCACATTAATTCACTTGATGTTAATAAGGTTAAAGGACGAAAGTGTTTATTGGTGCAATTACAATTGATGTCATGGCTGATTCGGGTTCGCCAATCACTATTTTAGATGTAAAAACCTTTAATACCTTGTGGCCCAATACAATATTATTTCCTACTGATGTTAACCCCAAGGCATTTGGAGAATACGATATTATCATGCGGCAATATTTGCTGATACTATTGATTTTAAAGGTAGAATCATTCACACTAAAATTTATGTTGCGCTGAATGGAAGAGACATTTTAGGTTGGCGAGATCAGGCTGGTTTGGGTATAATATTGAAACCTAGTCATTGTGAACCTGTTATTCTTGGGGATTTACCAGTATTATCTATTTGTGAAAGCGAAACACATGATCCTACACTATGCAAACTATTTGATAAATACAAAGCTGTTTTTAATCATCCCGTAGTTCAAAAAGTACGCCCTGTATCCCTCTCAGTTAAGGATGACCTTAAGGAACATCTTGATCAATTATGTTCTCAAGACATAATCTGTCCAGTTGAATCATCTAAATGGGTTTCGGCTGCCGTCGTAGCTCGCAAACATTCTGGTGATATTCGTCTGTGTGCAGACTTAAGAGTTTTAAATCGCAATATTGTAATTGATGCTGTTCTGCTGCCTAAAATTAATGACATGCTAGCTAATATAGGTCACAGCTAATTATTTTCTACCATTGACTTACAGGCGGCCTACCACCAGATTCATTTATCTGCGACATCATAACCCCTAACCACTTTTGTGATACCATTTAGTGTTTATATGCACAATAGACTTGCTTTTGGCTTGGCATCAGCAGCCAGTATATTTCAAAGGCTGATGGACAAGATTTTTGATAATTGTCCTGGCATTCAGGCTTTCCAAGACAATATTTTGGTTCATTCGGAAACATTGGAACAACATTATATTTTAGTTGAGAAAGTTTTGAATATTTTACAAACTCATGGTTTGACTGTCAATATTAAAAAATGCAACTTTCTGGCTCAGGATGTAGATTATTTAGGTCACAATCTAACCAGTGAAGGTATTAAACCTAAAACCTCACTATTAGATGCCATTCAAAATGCACCTTCCCCCTTGGACAAAGACTCTTTAAGAGCATTCCTTGAGTTAAGTGAATATTATGCTCGTTTTGTTAAGGGTTATGCTCTATTTGTTCAACCTCTAAGAACCTTGTTGAAGAAAAATGCTAAATGTGTGTGGTTTTCTGAAACACTAGATGCTTTCACTTCTGTCAAGGAATTCATTATCAATGCTCCGGCTATCAAACCTTTCACATGTGGTGTTCAATGCGTTATAACGGTTGATGCCAGTGCTAGAGGACTTGGTGCTGTCCTCAGTCAGATGATTAATGGAAAGGAATGCATGATTGCATTTGTTTCTCGCACATTGTCATCTGCTGAACTCAATTACAGCCCCATCAAGCGTGAAGCTTTGGCCTGTACTTGGTCGGTAGAGAAGTTTCGCATGGACATTTGGGATACAAAATTTCAGTTATTTACTGATCATAAACCCTTAATGTATATGTTAAGTGACAGTTCTTCTAATAAAGCATCTTCTTGTCTTGTCAGATTGTTTGCTAGACTTCAAGAATTTAATTTTGATATTAAATATCTTCCGGGTGGTAAGAATGTTCGGGCAGACTGCTTGTTACATATTTCTCTTTCTACTCAGCAGTCTGTTTATTCAGAAGATGATTTTGAATGTGTATTTTCAATTGAAGATGTTGTACAAAATATTACAATCACACAAGAAGAATGCGTCCTCAAGTTTGAGGAAGATGATTGTTTACAGAATGTTAAGAAATATTTGATTTGTGGATGGCCTATGGATAGAAGTTTATCTGTAGAAGAATTGTTTTATGCTCAAGTTGCTTCTGAGTAATCTTGTTCTAATAACATATTACTGCCCCAGGACAAATTTATTCCACCTAGAGGCATTAGAGACTATATTATTTCTTTGTCCCACGAGGGGCATCCAGGTACCACTGCTACAGTGAACAAAATGAAACAAACTTATTGGTGACCTGTTGAATGGCCTACTAGAGCTTGGAAGAAAATTGGGTTGGACTTTTCTGGTCCCTTTTCAGTTTTCAATTCAGAAAAAAAATATGTAATTGTTGCTGTTGATTATTTCTCAAAATTGATTTATTTTGCTTTTCTCAAATCTGCTGATGCCAATTCTGTTATTTTATTTTTTCAATGTTTATTTTATACTGAAGGTACTCCTGATGAGCTTATAACTGATAATGGCTCACATTTTACTGCTCATGATGTTGACTCGTTTTTAAACAAATTAGTTGTTAAACATACTTTGGTTCCTTTGTACAGCCCATCTTCAAATGGACTTGTTGAGCGTGCAAACTGTTAAAAGATGCTGTACAAACAGCTGTAGCTAGTGGATTAAATATTCCTTCGTTTTTGTTTCACAAAATTTGGAACTACTATTGTACTCCTCATAGCACCAGGGTGTATCACCTTTTATTTTGTTGAGAGGTCATACACCAACTTCTAAACTCAATCCTACTTAGTTATTAGAGAACTCATCTCACACTTCTGTTGGTTTAAACAGGGTAGGGAGATTATGTTATAAAAAAACAAGAGAGTTTCAAACAAGAATATTATAAATGCATGCATGTTACAGACAAACCTTTATTTCCAGGTGATTGGGTTATTATCGGAAAACCTATAAAAGTTTGTAAAGGTCAATCTAGATTTTCTTCTCCTGGTCAGGACATTAGAGTATCTCGCATTGCAGTGCTTCTGCAGGACAGAGGTTGGTGGAACAAAAATGCTCTTATCAAAATAACCAATAAACAAGCTGCCATCATTTACGAGAACAAGCATGATAATAATGTTAATGATAATTCTAATTCAGATTGGTTTGGTGTTGGTGACAACATTATTTTACCTACCAGTCAAGACTCTAATTGTTACTCAAATCATTCCGTTGATTCTACTTCATCATCCATTGGTTCTACTTCATCATCTGGTGAAGGTGATTCAAGGGTGATTTCTTCTCATTCTGTTTCACATTCACTACCGTCTCATAAAGGGGAAGGAGATGGTTGGGGAGAATGAATGGCATTGCAAGGGTCAGATCTGCACTACTTTGTTTTCGTGATTTTGTCATGAATTAATGTATTGAATTGCATTTTCCTGTATTTCACTTATCTCATGATATTTTTT
Organism: Lissotriton vulgaris; assembly: GCF_964263255.1. Lineage (NCBI taxonomy): Eukaryota > Metazoa > Chordata > Amphibia > Caudata > Salamandridae > Lissotriton > Lissotriton vulgaris. The sequence goes on from NC_141693.1 coordinate 1,576,865,877, forward strand.
GTTGTATAATTTTTCCTTTTCATATATTTTCTTTTCTTAGCTGTTAATCTTATTTATTCTCCTGATAAGAGGGGGATGTGTAATATGTACACATATTAATACTTTTATAATGTTAAGTTACGTATCTTTAAAGAATGTAATGATTTTGAATGTTCTGGTGTGACTTATATGCATTCCAGAAGGTTCTTTCAATGTGTTCAGGTGTCACTGGAAAGCATTGTGTTCAGTCGTGGGTCTGTACTTGAGAATAAAAACTCATTTATTTATTCTCCAACTGGTTTACTTTGTTTATTGGATCTTTAACCATTAAGGAACTTACTATACGGACCCATCCCTCCACCACAAAAGACCCCTCCTCCTTCAATACTAGTTGAGGAAAAGTGACTCCAGGGTGAAAAAGAGGGATCCTGGACTCTGACGGGGAGGACTACAGTTTAGGGTAATGAATATTACTCCAGAGAAAATTTCAGTACCACAGAACACAGGGGCATATTATCAAGGGGGTTTATCTCCGCTTTTTTGGCTTTAAAAGCCAAGAAAGCGGAGATAAAATTATCTCCCTATTACCAAGCTGTCGCTAACACCAGTTAGTGACAGCTAATAGGAGATAGCGACCATCTTGGGCCCCGCTTTGCATGTCAGTGATATTTATCACTAATGACATGCAAAGTGGGCGTGCCAAGATGTTAGCGACTGGAAAGAGTCCCTAACATCGCTATCTCCTATTACCAACTTTTGGAGATATTCGCGCTAAGCACGAATATCTCCAAAAGCTAACACCTGCCCTGAGCAGTTCTTAGCCATATTATCCAATGGGAGGTGGATAACATGGCTAAGAGCATTAGCTCGGTAATTCATGAATATCGCTGACTTTTCAGCGATATTCATGCATTGCGGCCGTTTTTTATCACATTTGCGATAAACCTTGATAATAGCAAGGTTTATCTGCGATAAAAATCGGCGATGTGCGGCGATAATTTTTGTCTCTAAACAAGTTAGAGACAAAAATTATCGCTAGTTGTTGGTAATATGCCCCACAATTATAAGAATAACCCAATTCTGGAATATACAGGTACATGCATCAAACTCGGCATTTGCGATTCCTTAATAGCGATTTTTAAGGAATCGCAATTAAGGAATCGCAAATGCCTATGCATCAAGAATTCGCTAAATAAATTGCGAATCCTTAGAATTCCTTAATTGCGATTAGCAATTTGCGAATCGCAATTAAGGAATCCCTTCCCATTCATTCCTATGGGCCTAGAGGCCCATAGGAATGAATGGGAAGACAATCTCAATTAGCGATTCGCAATTAGCTAATCGCAAATTGAGATTGCGATTTAAGGGTGCAGAGGTGTCCAAAGGACACCCTGTTGCACCCCTGAAATCAAACAATGCACATATGTTGTGTACACACATGCCCTAAGGGCATGTGTGTGCACAACATGAAACTTACAAAAATGCACAAAACTGCATATTTTTTACATTTCGCTAAATTACCATGAGGTCCAACCTCATGGTAATTTTTACTCTCTAATTGCGAAATCGCAATTTTTTAAAGTTTCATGCATTGCTTTTAAGGAATCGCTAAATTGCGATTCCTTAAAAGCAATCGCACTTTCAAAATTCGCTAAAATAGCGATTTCATCACTTTTAGGATGATGCATACCAAATAGCGATTTGGGATTCGCAAACGGCCGATTTTAGCGATTCGCACCGTTTGCGAATCCTAAATCGCTTGATGCATGTGCCTGATAGTGTTTCCCATAAGTGTCTTTTGATGACCAGGTTGTTGTCCTACAAATCTGTAGGAATCCATTCACTTCTGCCTGCGAGGTTTCCACATGTCTTATATACCTTTCTTGAACACAGCCTGGTAACTAAAGGTGCATACAAGAATATGCATTGATGCATCCACCATCTGATGGTCAACATAGCTTTGGTTTTTACCTCTATTTGCAGGCAACAAAGAAAGAATTTGTTTTATATTTTTTTTGTGTTTTCTAAATAAACTGCCAAATCTCTTTTAACTTCCAAACCACAGGGATATAATGCCACACTGAGTTTAAAAAACTGGGAGCACCAGATAGTACTAGAGAGGATGGATGGAATTCACCTTGGGAATTTAGGGGAATTCTATATCAAATTTCTTCAGAGAACACATTTTGTTAAGGAAACATGAAACAGCTGACTTGGTCATGTCCTTCCACGCTTTAAGAACCACGCTCGTTAGAACTTCACTGAAAGCATCTGCTTAGCATTGTGTTGGATTTTGGAATGCCGACTGTGATGTAGCAAAGTGAACATAATATTGCTGGGCAGGGTTTTGAAATGAGAAGTCAGTCTTCAGTTGGGATATTTGCCCTCCTGGTTGTATCAGGTAATTTTTGTAAGGAACTTACCTGTACTGGTATCCCTAAATATTGTTGAGTGACTCCTTTGAACAGGAACCTTGTAGAGGCGGCAAGCTGGTTTCGAGTACTGTCTGTGGCTCAACCAGCTGCTAGTCTGACCAGCAGGGCGAGTGTTTTGGTATTGTTCCTTCATTGTGTGGATTTAAATACTCTTTCAGCAATTGTATTGGAGGGTCAGTGAGCCAGTCAGCAATGTTGTCAAGTTCCTGGATGGCTGTCTTTGAAGTGAGGTGGTGAAGATCCAGCTTTACCCCTGGAACGCATAGTGGTTCACACCCGGCAATTGAAACATTGCATTTTGGGGCATGTGTTGTGATGTCACAAATGTATATGCCACCTTTGTTTGGGCTCATCTATCGGCTACGTTTCCAGAGCATGCGTGGTGACGTCGCTGATGCACGACATCTGTGCCATTTTGGGTTGGGAAATGTACCTGTCAACAGTGAGCTGCACACCAATTATTTTGTACAGTGCTGATTAATGTGGTGATATGCAGACCAGTCTGTCAGGTGCTTTCCTCTGACCCTATTGCTCAGTGATGATTCTCACATCGTATATCAGCACTTATAGCATAGATATATTTATCATTACTGTACTGATCACAGGTGCTAGAACTTCAGTGATTTCCCACCGGAGGGCAAGACACTGATAATTGCTTTATCAGCATATTTGTTATTGGTATTCTTGAACAGCACTGATAACATTGATAACAGGGATCCATCATCATTGTGCTGATCACAGGTGCCAGAATTTCAGTTATTCATACACCAGAGAGCAAGGTACTTACATCTGCTTTATTAGCACATTTATCATTGGTATCCTTTCTGTGCTGACTGACGTACATTAAGTTCTGGTACTTTGCTGTGTGTCCTCAGTCACCAACATGCAGCAAAATATTGTACCTATGCCTGCCTTTTTGTCATCACCTGGGAATCCTCCTGTTGAGTGGAAGTGATGGATAAAAGTGTTTGAAGCTTATTTGGAGGATTTTGATGGGGAGGTATTTACTCAGAAGAAAAAGTTTGCTTTTTTGAGTAAATTCTTGGGTGTGGAAGGTAGGAAAGTATTGAAATATTTGCCTGCTTTAATTCTGTTGGGGAAGTGTGATGCAGTAAATGAATATGCTTCCACTGCAAAAAAGCTGTATATTCGTTTCAAAGAAAAAGTTACATGTTATAATGGAGAGGCATATATTCTACATGTGATGTCAATTGCCTGGTTAGTCTGTGAAAGGTTTGTCAGTGATTTAGGAATTTTAGCAGAGGCATGTGTTTATAAGACATTTTAAGCTGAAATGATCAGGGATCAGTTTGATGAGAAAACCAACAGAAGAAGGTTCAAGAGAAGGTGTTAACAACTGAGAACTTGACGTTGGAGAAGGTTATAAATCACTATTGAAGCAGTGGTGTTATACGGGGACACATGGCAATAGGTACAATAGTACATATCATTCAGGCTGATGATATGTCTAAGAGAAAGTTGAAAAAACAAAGTAAAACAAAAATTTTTTGAGTAGTACATGTGTGGTAGTAGGAAACACTTAGGTAATTATTCTAGTTGCCTTGCTATTGACAAACTGTGTACAAAGTTTAAGAAAAAAGGGCATTTTGCCAAGTGTGTAAGTCTAAAGTTCTACAGTCCAAACCTCCATCTAAAAACATTCTTATGGTTAATGCTGTGGTATGGCAAGATTCATATGAGGATAGTGTGGTTATGATGACTGATGCAGTAAGCACAAGGCATTTGAATGGATGTGAATGTGTTAGACTTGGAGTGCTATGGGTGGACATGGACTCCATTAAAAGATCCTATTGTCAAACTGATGTTTCTAATGTTTCCATTACCCTAATGGCTGATCCTGGTTTTTTTTAAACTCTTATTAGACCAGAGAAATGGAAGGAGTTTTTATTATTTCACCCTTAAAATGTCACATTAGACCTATCCTGTTTTTTTTACTCTTATTGGACCAGAGAAATGGAAGGAGTTTCATGATTTCACCCTTAAAATGTCACATGAGACCTATTGCTTATCAGGGAAAGACAATTGAAGTTTTGGTAGAATTCGATACTACTTTAAGCTTCAAATGAAACAGTACTAAATTAACAATTTATGTGGTCAAGGATAGGTCATATTCGCTGGGATGTCTGGAACAGAGGAACTTAGGAATAGTTTTGGATCCCAATAGCCCTGAGGGAGCTATTTTGAAAAAGGAGTGCATGACGGTGTGACACGTTGACAAAGGTGTATGGGAAGTATCTCTCCCAGTTGTTTCAGTGAAAAGCTCACCAAGATCAATGATTTTTTACCTCTAAATGTACTGAAGACTGATGCATATCAAGTTCTACATATGGCGCAATAGGTACCACTTGCCATGAGGGAGGAGCTAGAGACAGAAGTGGAAACTTTGTGTCAACAAGGTATTATTGAGCCGATTGAGAGTTTGGAGCGGTTATCTTCAGTGGCATAGCAAGAAAAGGTAACGTATCTCTGAGGATGTTTATTTATTTGGGAAATTTGAGAAATTTGAATGATAGAATCTGGGTGAATAGGCATCCTCCTACCTAACATTTCAGAAATGTTGAATTCTCTCAAAGGTGCCAACGTTTTTTCAACACTAGATATCACATCAGTTGATTACCAAATTTTATTGCATCATGAGTCTCGCCATTTGATGTCATTTGTTACTCATGGAGGACTCCATAGATTTAAAAAGATGCCATTTGGTTTGGCTTTGTCTTTATCTGTTTTTTCAAATGGTGGTAGGTGCCATATTCAAAGATGTATGTAACAAATCTTAGATGTTTCCAAGATTATATTTTGGTATTTGGGCAAGATATGGTTTCTCATGACAAACTGTTGAGATCTGTTTTGACGATCTTCAAAGAAAAAGGTGTCACTTTGAAAGATAATAAGTGCATATTTGCTGTGGATTGTGTGGATTATCTTGATTAAAAATTGTCTGCACAAAGACTAGAACCAATGGAAAGTTTGGTCAAAACCATTGTGGAATTTCATGCACCTGAGAATAAGGATCAGTTGTGATCATTTTGTCGAATGTTAAGGTTTTTGCGCATGCTTCATTTCCATGTGTAGTGAGAGAACTCGTAAACTCTGGTCACTGATGAAGAAAAATGAAAAATGTGTGTGGAATGAGCAGCTAAGTAAGGTATGATTCGATCAAGAATGAGCTGGCTAATGCTATTCTCTTCAAACCGTCCAATACACTGGATCCGTATGTGGTAGTTACGAATGCCTGCCAGTACAGATTGGGTGCTATGCTGCTACAAGTGCAAGAACGGAAGGATGAAGAGTTTGCTTTTGTGGCATGTGCTTTGTGGGGGGCTGAAAGTACTTACTATGTCATAGAGCTTGAGGCGTTGGCTTGTTGATGGGGTGTGGACTACTTTAGGAAGCATATGTGTGGATTGAGTTTACCATTCAGATGGAGTGTAAACCTTTGTTCAATTTGTTTACAACCAAGAGTGTAAAAACGGTTTCACCCAGAACTGCCTGAAAATGTTTTTGCTGATTGGTTGTCTAGGTTACCACTCAAAGTAGAGAATGAAGTAGAAGATGTTGATAATGACGATTTCTGCATTTCCATTTCTGAGGAGGACTGCAACTTGGTTGTGACGGGGGAGTTGGTTCACAGGCGGTTTTGAGTTGATTAAGTAAGGGGTTGCAAAATGATGGGGCTAGTGAATTTCTTACTTCATTAAATCATGTTCGTTCATAACTAAATGTTAAGGATGGCATACTTTGGAGGTCAGATTTACTGGGTGTTCCTCAGGTCATGTGGGAAAATATGTTAAAATTGGCACATGAAGGTCACATGGACATGAGGGTCATGAAGAGCAAAACCAGAGAGATATTTTGAAGGACTGGTGTGGATAGAAACATTGAACAATGTGTGTGGAATTGTGTAGCTTGTGATGTAAGTGGTAAAACCCAGGTTACTTATCCTAGTTCAGTTATAGCTATACCTGTACCTGAGAAAAGTTGTTTTAAACTGAACTTGGACACCATTCCATCATTCGACCAATGTATGTTCTTGAAGAGTGCTGTAGGTATGGGGATTATGGCACACAATGGCCAAAATTAGAGTTTGTTAAATGTATTAATACACAGGAGATTATTGATTTGAAAATGGAGCTCAAGTATTTGTGGTGGGCAATTCGGGCTACTCCTTATGCTATCATGGAGCTTTCACCTATATCATTGTTAAAGAGTTGAATGGCAGCCACCAAGTTGGCTTGCCTTTGCATGTGTGATTTGTTTGTGTCTAAGAAGAATATTTGTGGGTTGACGAAGGAAGGCATTAAGTGTTGCTCAAAGAGGGGGATTGGGTCAAGGTTAACTTATCTGGCATAATATCCAAGGTCCATAACATGTTTTCTTGTGCGATGAGAGTATTATGTGTTAAAGATGATGGTAAATGTTGGAACAAGGAGAAGCTATGCAAGCAGAGGTGGGAGTTGGTTTCAAAAAGCAGTGCATCTGTTCGAGAGTCATAGTTGATCCCTCGAAGACTCTAGAATTTTGAGGACTTCAATTGAGAGGAAATCAATGGTCAAATTAAGCCACTATGTGTAATCTTTGAGTTAAGATCAAGCTCTGATGGGTATGGATGTAGGTGGGTTCTGGAGATTGGAATAGTTGTCCGCCTTCAGAGGATTTGTGAAAGAACTCATGGAAGAGAACCTATAGGTGTAACTTTCTGAGAGCCTCCAAAAACTATTTCAAAGTGCTATATTGATGAGCATGTGTTAGGATTTATTTTGTTTTGTTTTGTTTCATTTTATTTTAGTTTTGTAGGGAAAAGATGTGTTGGGTCTTGGGATGAAGAATGTGATGTAACAAAGGGAACATAAGGTAACTGGGTAAGGGTTTGAAACGAGAAGTCAATTTTCAGTTGAGATCTTTGCCCTGCTGGTTGTATCTGGTAGCTTGTATAATAAACGTACCTGTACTGATACACCTGAAGACTGTCAAATGGAAAGGGGCGACCATTCGGTCCCCCCGAACGTATGGTGGAGTACCCCGATCCCCCCGGGAGGCCATCTTGGGCAGGAGGCGAGTCTCGGCTGGTATGCCCGAAGCGGCGTAGCCGGGGCGCGCCTTTTCCCGCCCTGGAGTGGGTTGTCCTAGACACTGACACGGCCGCCCACGCCCAGGGAGGCAGGCGGAGGCGGGTTTACGCCCGCCCGAAGACGGATAAAAGGAGCAACAAGCCAAGAAAGCATCCTCTTGTTCCTGTGCTCTGAAGCTGCACCTCCCCGCTGCACGTGAGCTCGAGACGGAACGAAGAGCCAATTTTGAGCGTTGTAATTTTGTTTTTGTTTTACAGATATCTTCGTTTGAGAATGCCGGGCAAGAAGGTCGGAAAGCGGGTCGGGACCGATCAGATGCTCCGCATGCTCATAAAGGAGGTAGCCCAGTTGAAGAAGCAGATGGCGGTAAAGAACGGGGAGGGAGGACCAAAGCGAATCGTCGGACCAGCATTGCCGGGAGTAGTCCCTAGCGGGAGAGGCAAGAGGTCCAAGAGGGGGGCACCTGGGGGGGAGGCCCCGGTTCCCGATACACCGATAGAGGAGCCTATCCCGGTTCCGAAGGAGGGGCATCCGATCCCCGTGGTAGTCACCCCCGTGAACGGAGAGGATATGCCTCCCGAGTTGGCGGCACAACTGGCAGCGTGGTTGGGAAAAGATAGTGAGGGCACCACGGCTGACGACGCCAGGGCAGTAATGAGACAACTGCGGGAATCTAGAGAGGCTGCGAAGGCACCATCTTCTGTTCCCCCACAGGTTCCGGTGGCTGAGATTGCAGCAGGCGCGAGTTCGGCAGCAAGTACAGCACCTAGTTCAGGTAAGCGGCTACTGCCGATTGCAGGGGAGGGGTCTGTACCCTCACGAAGGGAGAAAGTGGCCCAGCATGTTCCACTTGAAATTAAGGAAAAGATTTGGGCCGATAAGTATGTGAACATGTTTTCTTTGCTTACTGACCATTACGAGATGGAGCATGTGAAGGGCCAAAAAGAGCTTATGCATCCGAGTGTTTGGCGCGCAAAAATGGCCGCCTTTAAGGTCGACGAAAACATAGGTACTTGGGGCAGAGCGTTTGGCATTTTTACCTCCATTATGGGTGAGCGAAGGCCTGAATTGTTGACGGAGTTGCCTATTTACCAGACACGTATCATGGAGTATTCCCTAGCATACGAGGGCAATCAGTGGTTTTGTTATGACAATATTTTTAGGAAGGCTAAGGAGCACGACCCAGCGCTAACATGGGATTGTTATGACTCCATTTCTTGGCAAAAAATGGAGAATTCAGGCATGTTAAAAGTACCATTGTCGGGGAGTAACGGGGGTGAGTCTTCCCGCCAATCCTCTGGGACACCCTTTCGGACGGGTGCAGGTAACGAGCACCACTCGAAGTCGAGTGGCAACGCAGGTAAAAGGGGGATTTGTTGGAATTTTAACTGGGGAAAATGTACGAGGCCCCAGGGGTCATGCAAGTTTAGACATGAATGTGGGGGGTGTGGACAGTCCTCCCATCCTGAGACCATGTGCAGAGCCAAAACGGGTGATAACGGTGGTAGGGGAAGCGCTAAACAGGTCTGAAATAGTCCGAGGGGCGCCTTTACCTACCCCGATTGATACCATGGCAATGATTCCTTGGCTCAGCGAATACCCGGATCATGTCTCCGCTGGGGTGTTGCGAGACGGTTTTTCATATGGTTTCCGCATTCCAGTGGGGGATTTTCGGGGTGAAGCAAGTTGTAAGAACCAACTGTCGGTCCTGCAGCATACGGCGGTGGTACGGGTAAAGATTGGGAAAGAGGTGACTCGAGGGCGTGTTGCCGGTCCATTCGATTTTCCACCGGTTGCTAACTTTGTTTGTTCCCCATTAGGGGTGGTCCCCAAGAAGGACCCGGTGAGTTTAGGCTAATACATAACTTGTCGGCCCCACGAGGTCTTTCCGTGAATGATGCGATAGACCCGGAAGTGTTTTCGGTGCGGTACGCATCTTTCGATGAGGCCGTCGCCATGTTGAATCGCCTGGGGCCCGGGGCGCTGATGGCAAAATCAGACATCGAGTCAGCGTTCCGGTTGCTCCCGGTACACCCAGACGATCAGCGTCTTCTTGGTTTCATGTTTCAGGGTCGCTATTATATGGATAGATGTATGCCAATGGGATGCTCTATATCTTGTGCTTATTTTGAAAAGTTCAGTTGTTTTCTACAATGGGTATTTACAAGAAAGACAGGTTTTCAGCATGTTATGCATTATCTCGATGACTTTCTGTTCTTGGGGGCAGCCGGGGATCCTGAATGTGGACAGGCTTTAAACGAATTTTGTGTCTTAATGAATCATTTTGGTGTGCCATTGGCACCAGGTAAGACTGTGGGTCCCTCGACTTCACTCGAGTTTCTGGGGATCGAGCTCGACTCGGAGGAAGGTTGTTTTCGGTTACCCAAAGAAAAAGTGTTAAAATTCAGGGCATCCCTTGAAACATGTATTCGAGTGTCTAAGGTAAACCTGCATCAATTGCAACAAACGGTGGGCCAGTTGAATTTTGCCCTCAGAGTAATGCCAATGGCCCGCCCCTTTTCCCGCTCGATTGCACAAGCCATGGTCGGCCTTAAGGAGGGACACCACCGCACGAGGCTCTCGGCAGAGATTCGCCAGGACATGCGCATTTGGCTGGCATTCTTGGCGGATTTCAATGGTCGAATTGTCTGGAACAAACCGGCGGTGTCCTCCGAGGAGCTGGGGCTGTGGACAGATTCGGTGGGGAGTATAGGTTTTGGCGCCATATTCGGTACGCAATGGTCGGCTCAAAAATGGCCGTCATGGTGGCACGAGTGCGGGCTGACGAGTAACATTGCTTTTCTCGAACTCTTCCCTATTTTTGTGGCCCTGAAAACATGGCCTGAGGGGTTCCGGGATCACTCTGTGGTGTTCTGGTCTGATAACATGACCGTGGTTGAGTGTATCAATAGTCAGGCAGCACGTTGCAAATGGATTCTGAGACTGCTCAAGGAAATTGTGTTATTGTGTATGCAGTTGAATGTGCTCTTTAGGGCGCGACATGTCCCGGGGGTGTTGAATCAAGCGGCTGATGCGCTTTCTCGTTTCCGTATGCAGGCCTTCTGGGGTTTTCTGCCCACAGCGGACCGGGTGGCGGCACCCTTTCCCGAAGCTCTCTGGTCTCTCGGTGCCCCGAACTACAAAACCTCGTGGGAGAGAGTTTAGCACCCAGGACAAGGAAGGCATATGAAGGGGCGTTTCGTTCCTATTGGTCCTTTTTGGGTTCTGCTAGGGGGGAGCTTTGGGGCCAGGAAGAGCTTGTCGTAAAATTTTTGCTGTCTCTACATCGGGCAGGCAAATCAGTAGCTACGGCCCAGAGGCATCAGGCCGCCATTTCCTTTATGGCAAGGGCTCATGGGATCCAGGACCCGACAGCGTCTTTCGTGGTGCAGAAAGCGCTACGTGGGTGGCAACGCCTGGAGGGTCGCAGAGTAGATGAGAGACACCCGATAGGTCTGGATAGGTTGGCCCTGTTATTTTCTGTACTCCCTGCGACATGTTCATCCCAGTATGAAACAGTGTTATTCCGAGCCGCTTTTGCGCTAGCATTCCATGGGGCTATGCGGGTAAGCGAACTGGTGGCGAAGAACAAGCAGGATACGGTGGGGGGACTGTGCCGAGAGCACATTCAGGTTAAGGTGGAGACGATGACTGTCTCGTTTGTCAGGTCCAAGACCGATCAGGGTGCGATTGGGGACTGCATAGTCATACATAGGATTCCCGGGTCTCCCATGTGCCCTGTTGTTTGCGTAGAGGAATATTTGGCGCAGAGGGTGGCATCATGGGGGGGGACCTTGTTGAGACACGCTGACGCCACCCCACTGACGAGGTTTCAGTTCCAGCGGGTGCTTGCGATGTCAATTTCGGCCGCGGGCTTGAGCCCCGGCGAGTTCGGGACCCATTCCTTTCGGATAGGGGCTGCTACTGAGGGGTCTGAGTGTGGAAAAAGTGAAACGTTTGGGGTGTTGGTCCTCGAATTGTTACAAAAAGTATGTGCGGTTGCACATGTTGTGAAGCTGTAATGATGTACTCGCGCTTCTTGTTTTTGTTTGGTTTACAGTTTCGCAAGCTTACGAGGCGGGGCGGACTGTGCAGTCGACCCGACACCTGGGAACCAGCGGTCAGACATCACCGGCTGCGGAAAAAGAGGTGTGGGTTGTGGGCCACTCATACGTGAGGCGTGCCGCGGACGTATTCAAAGCAGGTGACATGATTCACATGGCTGGGGAATACGGGTACAGGGTGACCTTCTACGGAAGGGGCGGGCTCTGTATTGACCAGTTTCAATCCTTTTTCGAGGGTTTGTTAGGGCGGACAAGGTCACCGCCGTCTATAATCATAGTCCATCTTGGGGGCAACGATTTGGTGGCCACTGGTAGATGACTTCTTCTCGAGGCAATGCTCTCCACAGTAAGTTGGTTGGCGAGAAGAGTTCCAGGGTGCACAATTGCATGGTCCCATATGATTCCACGGAAAGTGTGGCGGGGGGCGAATTCGGTTTCTGCTCTGAATCACTCAGTGAAGAAAGTAAATAACAAATTAGGTAGATTGTTTCGTTCAAGTACACTGCATTCTATTCCGCATGGTTGTATTAAGGGGGACAGTATATACCTGGGAGATGGGGTCCATTTGTCCCGGGTGGGGAATGAGTTACTCATAGGAGACCTCATAGCTTGGCTAAAGAATTTAAAACATGACCTTTAGGCAGGAGTTGTTGTGGGGGGTCCGGATAGCCGGTCAACTATCCGGCCTGTGGCGGTAAGGTCATGATCGGTGAGCAGTAATTGGAAGATCCCTATGGGGGGCGTCACCCATTACGGATGGGAGCGCTCGGGGGAGGTGGCCATTGGCCCCTCAACCGGGAGGCGGTCCCTTCTAAGGATGGGCCGCCGAAAGGAAAGGAAAGGCGGTCAAGGCCCCTTCCTGGATAGGAGGGGCTACGGGCCCCTCCTGGGGAATTTCCCGGGGCCAGGACACCTGCGACGGCAGATGTGGTAAGTTGTGTGGGGTGGGGAGGGGGTTTACGCTACCTTCTAGACACCTCACACGAGTCCTCGGACGACCTTTAAATGGCGTCGAGTTCATTGGGGCCCCCGTCAAGTCAAGGGAAATTGGTAGATGCACTTGAGGTACGCCTCTGTGCGGTCGCCCCTCACAAGTGGGGGGGGTATTTCTGGTTTAGGGATCTGACACCGGTTACGACCTTGCCGTTGGCCCTTAAAAGTTAGGATGTACAATTTCAAGTTAAATGTTTTGTAGGATGTTAGTTCGGCTAGGAGAACCTTTGTATTAGAAATATGTTAAGGTTAGCCAAACATCGTAATGTGGAAATGAAATTGTACATAATATGAAACTGTTATTTTAATGTTTTGATTTTGTTTCATATTTTAATAAATACGGCCGGGAGGGTCACTCCCTCCCGCCTTCCAAAAGTTCAGAACCGTTTCCGGTTTCCCATCCTTGGGGATTGTGTCGAGAGGGGGTGGCGGGTATCCCAGCCATATGACTCCTCTAAACAGGAACCTTGCACATTGCACTCAAGGCATCCCAATAAGGTCACCAAATTACTCTCCCCTTACCCCTCTTTCTCCTCCTCTACAATGTGTTTTTTTTACACACCATTGCAGCAGTCAGGATAGTGGTGAAACTCTGCTGGTGCAGCAACCACCTCCGGAATTCTAGGAGCACTAGGACTAGAGTATACCTTCTTTTGCCCCACTCCCAAGGAAAAACACTTTTGATTTTAATAACGATCACACAGCACGGAACCAACACTCTCCCTGCCCTGTACGTGGACGCAGACCCCGGGACAGCTCCTTGCATCTCTTTGCTCATAGACAAAGCTGTAGGCTTTATATCTGTATAGCCAGGGTCGTCCTAAGGATTTTGGGGGCGTGGCTAAACACATTTTAGGGGGCTCTTTTTGTAACAGCTTTGAATTTATGAGCACATTTTAGCTCCATCATGCCCTCTTTGGCCAAGTCACTGACAGTTCACAGGGACACTCATCCAAATTCTAAATGTGTTTACATCTAGTATTCGAAGATAGTGTATTTTTAATATTTTAACATAGCAGTTCACTAACATTACTGCAAACAATCTCTGTCACACACTCCCATTTCTTATATGTGAGGTCCTGTTTTGATCTAAAAGAAACTATTACATGGATGTTGCATGAAACAGTCACATTTCTCTGTTAAATGTCTGTAATAGACTTTCATACATAATCCTACTTTAAACTAAACTAAAGGAACACGGTATTTAAAACAATAAATTATTCAAGGTCATTAGGGCAGGATGTTCTGCAGAACCGAGCGGCCTCTTATCAGGGGGCCCCTGAAATTCTCGGGCCCTGGCCCAGATCCCACGTTGCCCGTGCCTTTGAACGTCTGGGTATAGAGTCAGTCTGTTTGTGAAATACAACAAAAAGGCATGGTACTCTGACTGGAGGGATCTTTTGTTGTCAAAGGCTGGGTCTAGTAATAGGCAAGGGAAGAGTATTTTCTAATAACGTTTTCTGCGAAGAGGCACAGGGTATGGAGTGGGGCGGGGGAGCAGGTTTTGGTGTAATGAGAACTCTTATTTGCACAAAGCTTCGAATAGCTCTGTGATGAGAGACACAACCCCACCCGATTTGCTGCTATAGAATTTTGACCATTCACAGGTTGAAGTGACATTTTTTCATTTGCATGCTAAATGATGGAATAAATATTTGAACCAAACACTCAACTAGTCCAGATGTTTTAGTCTCCAGCCAATCAGGATCGCTACACAACATTTCTGTACGTTTCGTTTGTGCAGATGCTCATAACTTTACTCAGCCGCTAAATATCTGCCTCCAACATCAGTTACTGATTTTGTCCCACTAATGTGCACAGACCTGAAAGGATGTGCTGGCATTGTCCCATTGGACCTACAACAGCCTTGATACTGTCACACTGAAATGTGGCAGGGCTGCTGAGGCTAGCTGGCACTGTCTGTTGGCATTATAGCAGCCCTGCTGAGAACTACTGAGACTTCCTGACACTGCCCATCACAAGTATATCACGCGTTCTGAAAAGTGCTGGGGCTGTCCAATACAATGACAGCATCATTAGTGAGAGCTGATGGGAGTTCATTAGTGCTGCGAGTTACTGGCACAGTTCCACTAAAGGTGTAACTGATCTGCTGAGAAGGACTACCACAATTTATTACTGGTATACGATTCATGCATAGAAGTGCTGCTAAATTCCCATTACATATGACAGTCCTGCACAGAGGTGCTGGTCTGAGCTACTAAACATATAGCTGCCCCACTGAGAAGTGCTGATACAGTCCCTTTAAATATAATACCCCTACTAAAAATGTTGGCGCTGTCCATTGCATTTAGAGTAGCTCTGCTGATAACTACTGCTCATTAAATGTAGACTTGGATTTCAGAATGTCATGGGCAAAATATCGGAATGTTGAAATATTGTGTCCAAACTATAGACTACAAGATTGGATTTGCTATTCTTAAGTCCACATCTACGTATATTGAAATATATATTGGAGCTTTAATTGGAGGGCTGGACCAGAGCGTGCACAACTTCATTTCGTCGAAGCCTCTGTGGAAGAAGTTTCTTTACTTGGAACGCGTCAGGCATGAAAGATGATTGAGCTGCCTCAAGGATCGACATGTGGCAGTTACATTCATCCCAATAAAGGCTTGCAGCCTGAGATGGCGTTTCAGTGCTTCCTGCCGATCGGGGAAGTTTCTGAGCATGGATATTTGGCAGTGGCCCTGCTGCCGGGAATGCAACACACGCTACTTTGGGAGCCATGAGGGTTGGTAATTACCGAATCTCACTATGGAATGCTATGCTAGATTTAGAACGCCACCCACATGTTGAGGCTCATCTGGGGGCTTTTAACTTTTCAGCAGTTTTTAAAAGTGCGATTATCGAGAAAAGAACGACTCTGAACTATCAAGCCCAGAATGCATTGCACAGACTCAACTGAGCAGCTCATCCAGGGTAGGCAATTGTAGCTTTAATTGGTGGGCTGGACCAGAGCATGCCCAACTTCATTTCGTCTAAATCTCTGTGGAAGACGTTTCTTTACTTCGAAACGTGTTAGGTATGGGAAGCCGTTCATGTCAAAATTACAGATCCCTATATAAGACACCACCTGAAATGCATGGATTGCTCCAAAATAAATTTGATACACACCAAAATGAATGTAACGTGTCTAAAAAAAAATGAAACATGGCAGAGTGAATATGCTACTTAGTGGACAATATGAATATTACACACTCTGAATTGGATAAAAGGTACACCAAGATGTATAGCAACTATGCTGAAATGAATATGACTGTTGCTGAAAAGAATACAACAAGATCTCAAGTGAATAGAAACCTTAATGAAATTATATAGAATGGTGATGAATTAAATAGGACCCACATCAGAATGAATATGGCACATATTAAATTGAATTTGACACTCTTTAAAATGACTGTGACACACATGAAATGAATGCCAGACATATAGCAATGAATACAAGCCATTTTCAAATGAAAACGACACATGTTCAAATGAATACAAGATAAGGTGAAATAATTATGACTAGTGCCAGAATGAATATGACTAACACTGAACTGAATATGACACGTTAATATAAATATGATTCCAGTTGAAATAAATTTGGTGTGCAATTTAAATGAATATCGCCCACACTGAAATGAATATGAAAAGCTTTAAACTGAATACAACATGCATTGTAATCAATGAAACATGGCAGAATAAACATACTATCTATTGGACTATATGAATACAACACTTTAAATTGGATATAAGATAAACCAAGACGTATAGCAACTACGCTGAAAGGAGCATGACTGTTGGTGAAAAGAATACAACAAGAACCAAAGTGAATATAAATCTTATTGAAATGATGTACACCGGTGCTGAAAGGAATTTCACCCACACTGGAACAAATATGGCACATATTGGATTGAATTTGACACTCTTTAAAATGACTGTGACACACATGAAGTAAATGTAAGACATACAGCAATGAATACAAGCCATGTTCAAATGAATATGACACATGTTCAAATGATAAAAAGATCATTTGAAATAAATATGACTACTGTCAAAATTAATATCTCTAACACTGAACTGATTATGACACATGTTAATATAAATATTATTGCAGTAGAAATAAATTTGATGTGCATTAAAATGAATATGGCCCACACTGATATGAATATGAGAAGCTTTGAACTGAACACAACATCCATTGGAATCAATATGGCACATATTAAATTGAATGTGACACTTTTTCAAATGACTGTGACGCACATGAAATGAATGTCAGACAATCAGCAATGAATACAAGCCATGTTCAAATAAATGTGACACATGTTCAAATGAATACAAGACAAGGTGAAATAATTATGACTAGTGTCAGACAGATTATGACTAACACTGAACTGAATATGACACGTTAATAAAAATATGATTCCAGTTTAAATAAATTTGGAGGGCAATATAAAAGAATATGGCCCACACTGATATGAATATGAGAAGCTTTAAACTGAATACAACATGCATTGAAATCAGTGAAACATGGCAGAATAAACATACTATCTATTGGACTATATAAATACTACACATTGAATTGGATATAAGATGAACCGAGATGTATAGCAACTACGCTGAAAGGAATATGACTGTTGGTGAAAAGAATACAACAAGAACTAAAGTGAATACACTGGTGCTGAAATGAAATTGACCCACACTGGAACAAATATGGCACATATTAAATTGAATTTGACACTCTTTAAAATGACTGTGACACACATGAAATGAATGTCATACATACAGCAATGAATACAAGCCATGTTCAAATAAATATGACACATGTTCAAATGAATAAAAGATCATTTGAAATAAATATCACTAGTGTCAAAATGAATATCACTAACACTGAACTGAATATGACACGTTAATACAAATATGATTGCAGTTGAAATTCATTTGATGTGCATTAAAATTAATGTGGCTCACACTGATATGAATATGAGAAGCTTTGAACTGAATACAACATCCATTGGAATCGATATGGCACATATTACATTGAATGTGACACTTTTTCAAATGACTGTTAAAATAATATGACCTAGGCTTGGATGAATATGGCCTGGTTTAAGATTAACATGGCACACATTAAATAGGATGGTGTGGCTTGACACCGATGTGGGGAGCAGCGGACCTCGGAACTCCTCCGTGGCCTCCCTCCACCGCAATTACTCCTGACAAGCTAAAGTAGCCCCCGGTACCGCAAATTGTATTGAAATACCTGGTGCTCCCCTAGATGCACTCCCGAGGCGCTGGAGAGACGGAGTGCAGAAAAAAAGCAATTTCCCCCTCTGATCGCGCCCCGACCTGACTGTGGACAAAATGGCCGCTGCAAATTGCAATAACTGCGAAGAACAGAGAGTAGTGGGGAGGGATCAATATCGGACTTTGCTACACGTACAAGGACTATAAATTCCCCCTACAGTGAGAACACAATTCTCAGTCTTAATTTTTACCTTTTTTCCACAATGATCACATGCTATCTAGCCATCACAATCACAAATTTTATTGATAGCAATCTGTACTTCAAAATAGTATTATCTTTTTTATTATGTCTGTACAATATTATTAGTTATACAAAATACACGTATATATACACATCAGTGTTTCACAATAAACAAAGAATACTAACAGCAAACAATATTCTGAAATTAACTAATACATTTGTGTTTTCTTATTTTCACCCAAAAGGTCATACATAATCAAAGAGGTATCCCCCTGTAGGATCAGGTGGTACACTCAAGAGGAAGTTGTGTATTCACACAATCAGTTCTAAAGTTCTGAACCTAAGTTCAAAGATTGTGTACAGCCCAACAATTAAATCAGGTACAATATATCACAAAGACTCCTCTTGTCATAATGGCATGCCGACGCAGACGCGTTTCGGCCTCCAGGAATCTTGGCCTCCTCAGGACAAGGTTGAGTATAGAACTGCTCTCCAAATCTTAACTGTGTGTCAAAAAAAGCAACTCCGGGGACTCGATTTTCTGACACTGACAGACTGTCACAGTTACGGCCTGTCAGCTTCGGGCCCTCTCGCAGCGGGCCACTGGCTCCTCTTCTATTTTTATGGAGTCCGGCAACTCTTCTCCTTCCGTGATTAAAACACGGTATGCAGTCTTCCACTGGTGCACTCACTCAGGGCACACGAATTGCAAAAGACACACCAGCGACTGAAGAAGGCTGATGCGCTTAGAACACCTCCTGACCGGCGGACAGGAGTTAGAGGCTTGAGAGACAGCGGAAACCCAGCCATGAGAAAGCCAGACGGAGTAGAGGAGACGAGGTGAGCTTTGAAGCACACCCTGCAGAAGCCCAGAAGAAGACGCCTGACTTCAAAATGGCAGCACGAGGGCTCCTGGTGAGACACGATAGTGCTGTTAACTGCCGTTCGAGAGGGGCGTCTGAGCATAGCTTGCTCCCCCACACAGGAACCTTGTAAATTGCCCTGGTGAA
This sequence comes from Lissotriton vulgaris, assembly GCF_964263255.1. Classification (NCBI taxonomy): domain Eukaryota; kingdom Metazoa; phylum Chordata; class Amphibia; order Caudata; family Salamandridae; genus Lissotriton; species Lissotriton vulgaris. The sequence continues at coordinate 1,576,884,936 of NC_141693.1, forward strand.
CTGCCCATAGCAGCCTGAATTTGTGGATGCCACATTGACGCCAGAGAGCCGGAGCCGACTGGGAGCCCCAATAGCAGTGACTACCAGAGACCGGGAAGACCGTGGGCCTACAACGCAATGAGGAAGGGGGTGCATGTGCAGCCCAGAGCTTGCCCGCGCTGATAAGTGGCCCTGAAAGAACCATGGTGCTTCCTTTTGAGGCGGAAGGATGACCGCGGCGCTGACACCCTGCACACAGAGGCGACAGAGGGAAGCTTTGAAATGTTTGGGACACAAGCTGTGAAACGCCCTGGAAGCTGGGGAGTACCGATCTTGGTTCTTTGGTCCTTGTTCGGGCCTCCTACACAAATAGGTGGCACCAGACCCAGACTGGAGGCGCTTAAGAGGTAACGCTGCGCTGCTACCTGATTGCTGAACCCCTGCATGGTGCTGGGCCTGTGCTGCTGACTAGATCAATGGCATACCTCTGCGAGCCCTGAGGCGACCACCTAGAGTCCTTACGTATTGAAGATATCCCACTGGCCCGTGTGCGGGAGGCTTCTACGCCGCCCTCTAGACGGAGGCCCGAATGTGCTTCCTGTGGGAGTCCACGGGAGCTAGAAAACTGACGATATTGCACCCATTGTCGAGTGCTCAACTATACCCTGACTCGGGGGATTGGGGCTTACGAGACTCCTGCGCCAGCCTACTACTTCTTACAACAGATCACATGATGGGAAGGGTGTCCAGAAAAAAGGGATTGAGGTCCTGCGGATAGACAAACCGGAGAAACACACTGACGAAGAGGAGAGTGCGTCTGGTGGGTGAGCGGAGAGAACAACCAGAGACCCTACTCTGGCTGACATCATGCAGGCCATAACCTCTTCGAGAGAGACGCTGGAGACGAAGTTTTATGCCATAGGGACGGATCTCACCCTGTTAAAAGACGATCACCGCAATCTTAAGGAGAGTGTGATGACCAATGAGAACACCATGAAAGACATTCCGGAAACAGTTGCCACCCTGCAACGTGCCCTGAAGGCAGTGGAAACCAGGATCAAAGTTTTGGAGGTGAGGGCTGAGGACAGTGAGGGGCACTCATGAATAAATAATCTGCGCACAGTAGGGGTTCCGGAATGAGAGGAGGGGGCAGATGCTGACCCGTTCTTGGAGGCTTGGATAAAAACAGAGGTGGTCCCGGAGGGTCTCTCCCCCTTCTTTGACCTAAAACGTGCCCATAGGCTCCTGGCCAGACCAGCTAAACCTGGTGCCCCACCCCGCCAACTGGTGGTGTGATTGCTAAAATATTGAGATCGAAATGTCCTCCTACAACGAGCCCGCGAGAAGCAGACCCAACAGATCGGAAACAGCAAGGTGATGATCTTCCCAGAATACACTAGGGAGCTGCAGCGGCAGAGTACTACCTTTCTGCCATTTTATTCCCAGCTCACCTTAGAGTGACTGCAGATGTGGAGACACGCTTCTTTCTTACCCCGCATGACGCTTGGGACTGGCTAGAAACTTGATGCGGCAACGCATCACGCTTTCAGCAATTGTATTCACCCTGACGGCGGTCGACCTCTTCTTCGCCACCTCAGAGGGCCCCCTCGCCTGCTGGTCGGTGCCAAGGATGAGATAGAGCAGTGCAAGCAGTAGCAGACATTAGTCATGGAGATGCAAGCCCGACCAGCAATGCCACGGACCCCGAACGAGACAGATCTGAGAGATCGAGCAGTGTCCATGGGCTCAATGACACTGAGCTTCCGGACGCTACACCACAAACAGCAGATGGCGTGTTCAGCTGATCAGATCGCAGGTCATATGTACAGAGGATTGCCTGTTGGTTAATGTTGGCCCTTGGTCCTAGAGGTTCAGTTTGAGAACTGCTGGAGGGCACACTAGTACTATAGGAGCTTAACAAGTGCTCTATGCCTGGTGGGGTGAGTCTGGGGGGGTTCTGGGTCCAATGGTAGCGGAGCACGTACTACCACTTTCATGAGTCACTGTTTGAGTGCTTTAGTTTGGATGGGGACCTGTTCTTGTAAACCTGTCCTGGGGAGCGGGATTTGGGTTGTTTTTATTGTTGGATAAAATTGGTTAAGGATCAGGCATGTCGTTATCAGAGAATTACACCAAAAGGGACTGGAGTTTGTACTATGGGTTCCTCCGCAGGTATCAAGTGCATGACCTGGAATTTTAGGGGGATGCATACTATAAGTTGACAGACAGCACAAAATCCATCAATCTGGTAAGAAGAGGGGTGCAAATTGCATTATTACAAGATACCCACCTAACGCAGAAAGAAGGACAGCACTACAGCGCCGCTGGAGAGGACAGGTGTTCCACACCACATACTCAGCTGTTGCTAGGGGGTGCGGACGGGAGTCCCCTTTCAATGTGTCAGTCAAATAATAGACCCTGAAGGCACGTTTGTGGTGGTGTTGGGGCGCCTATATGGCCGAGATATAACTATAGGGAGTATATACGCCCCTAACATTGATCAGCCCGCATTCTTCGCTCAGCTCTCACAGACATTAGCGCAGGCTCTGACTGATTTTGGGGGCCCTGGGCTAAACACATTTTAGGGGGCCCGTTTTGTAACAGCTTTGAATTCATGAGCACATTTTAGCTCCATCATGCCCTCTTTGGCCAAGTCACTGACAGTGCACAGGTACACTCATCCAAATTCTAAATGTGTTTACGTCTAGTATTCGAAGATAGTGATGTGTTTTTTTAATATTGTAACATAGCAGTTCACTAATATTACTGCAAACAATCTCTGTCACACACTCCCATTTCTTAAGAAACTATTACATGGTTGTTGCATGAAACAATCACATTTCTCTGTTAAATGTCTGTAATACACTTTCATACAGAATCCTACTTTAAAATAAACTAAAGGAAAACGGTATTTAAAACAATAAATTATTCAAGGTCATAAGGGCAAGATGTTCTGCAGAACGGAGCGGCCTCTTATCAGGGGGCCCCTGAAATTCTGGGGCCCTGGCCCAGAACACACGTTGCCCGTGCCTTTGAACGTCTGGGTATAGAGTCAGTCTGTTTGTGAAATACAACAAAAAGGCATGGTACTCTGACTGGAGGGATCTTTTGTTGTCAAAGGCTGGGTCTAGTAATAGGCAAGGGAAGAGTATTTTCTAATAACGTTTTCTGCGAAGAGGCACAGGGTATGGAGTGGGGCGGGGGAGCAGGTTTTGGTGTAATGAGAACTCTTATTTGCACAAAGCTTCGAATAGCTCTGTGATGAGAGACACAACCCCACCCGATTTGCTGCTATAGAATTTTGACCATTCACAGGCTGAAGTGACATTTTTTCATTTGCATGCTAAATGATGGAATAAATATTTGAACCAAACACTCAACTAGTCCAGATGTTTTAGTCTCCAGCCAATCAGGATCGCTACACAACATTTCTGTACGTTTCGTTTGTGCAGATGCTCATAACTTTACTCAGCCGCTAAATATCTGCTTCCAACATCAGTTACTGATTTTGTCCCACTAATGTGCACAGACCTGAAAGGATGTGCTGGCATTGTCCCATTGGACCTACAACAGCCTTGATACTGTCACACTGAAATGTGGCAGGGCTGCTGAGGCTAGCTGGCACTGTCTGTTGGCATTATAGCAGCCCTGCTGAGAACTACTGAGACTTCCTGACATTGCCCATCACAAGTATATCACGCTTTCTGAAAAGTGCTGGGGCTGTCCAATACAATGACAGCATCATTAGTGAGAGCTGATGGGAGTTCATTAGTGCTGCGAGTTACTGGCACAGTTCCACTAAAGGTGTAACTGATCTGCTGAGAAGGACTACCACAATTTATTACTGGTATACGATTCATGCATAGAAGTGCTGCTAAATTCTCATTACAGATGACAGTCCTGCACAGAGGTGCTGGTCTGAGCTACTAAACATATAGCTGCCCCGCTGAGAAGTGCTGGTACAGTCCATTCAATGTATAATACCCCTACTAAAAATGTTGGCGCGGTCCATTGCATTTAGAGTAGCTCTGCTGATAACTACTGCTCATTAAAAGTAGACTTGGATTTCAGAATGTCATGGGTAAAATATCGGAATGCTGAAATATTGTGTCCAAACTATAGACTACAAGAATGGATTTGCTATTCTTAGGTCCACATCTACGTATATTGAAATACTAGCAGCCCGTCCCGACGTTGTCCGAGAGCAATCATGGCTCAGGGCCCCCCCCGCCCTGACGTTGTGTAACCTGCCCACGTCACTGCTCATGTCACTTTTTCCTGCTGTAATGCCCCATTTGGTACCTGCCCATGTCAATGGCCACGTCACTTTTTCGTCCTGTAATGCCCCGTTTGCTACCCGCTCCATTTTGTACGCTTTTGTCACCTGCACACGTTTCTTTTTCCTCCTGTTAACCTGCCCACGTCACTTTTTCCTCCCTGTAATGCCCCGTTTTACTTTTTCGTCCTCTAATGGCCCGTTTGCTCCCAGCTCTACTTTGTACGCTTTTGTCACCTGCACACGTTTCTTTTTCCTCCTGTTAACCTGCCCACGTCACTGCCCGCGTCACTTTTTCCTCCCTGTAATGCCCCGTTTTACTTTTTCGTCCTGTAATGGCCTGTTTGCTCCCCGCTCCACTTTGTACGCTTTTGTCACCTGCACACGTTTCTTTTTCCTCCTGTTAACCTGCCCACATCACTGCCCACGTCACATTTTCCTCCCTGTAATGCCCTGTTTTACTTTTTCGTCCTGTAATGGCCCGTTTGCTCCCCGCTCCACTTTGTTTGCTTTTGTCACCTGCACACGTTTCTTTTTCCTCCTGTTAACCTGCCCACGTTACTTTTTCCTGCACACGTTTGTTTTTCCTCCGGTACCTGTGGCTCGCTCACCGCTCCTCCCGCCGCCTCTCCTCCCTCACGTTTGCTTTGCTGACTGGTAACTTGGCACCCTACCTCATCCGCCGCTGACCGCTCCTCCCCGATGCCGCTCCTCACTGTCTGCCCGCCGACCCTCACCGCCTGTCCGCCGGTCATGTCCGCTGCTCCCCTGATCTCCGCCGCTCCTCGTCACTGCTCCTCCTGTCCTGCTCCTCATGTTACCTGCGCTCTGAGCTCCTTTGTGGAGATGCAAGGAGCTCTTGCCCCCCGCCAGGCCGGCTTCCGCCCCGCACACTCTACGGAGTCCGTTGTTATCTCGGTCCTGGACAACCTCAGGGAGGGTATGGATACCAACCAGCGCCAGGCCCTGGTGCTCCTCGATCTCTCAGCCGCTTTTGACACGGTGGATCATACCATCTTGCTTTCCCGTTTCAAGGCGGCGGGGATCGGGGGGGTCCGCTCTGGTCTGGCTATCCTCCTTCCTGAGTGACCGCACCCAGGCCGCCCGCCTGGGTGATTGCACAGCGGACGTCCGGAAAGTTCAGTGCGGGGTCCCCCTAGGCTCTTCCCTTTCCCCCTTCCTGTTTAATCTTTATATCGCCCCTCTTATCTTTTCTCTTCAACAAATGGAGGTCGCCGTATTTAATTATGCGGAGGACCTCCAACTTGTTTTCAATCTGTCCTCTTCCCCCTCTTCTGCTCTAAACTTCCAATCTGTCATGCTCCATATCTGGGACTGAATGAACCACAATCACTTGAAACTCAACCTCGATAAGACCGAGCTGGTGTTGCCGGGTGGTTCATCCAGCCCCAGGTCCTCTCTTTTCTGGCCCCCCTCTCTTGGTCCCTCTCCTGTACCCTCTACCTCAGTCAAAACTTTAGGCATAAAACTCAATTCTCAACTCACCCTTCACTCCCAGGTTAGTTCTGTGGTATCTTCTTCTTTCCTTTCACTGCGCACTATACGCAGGGTGTCCCGTTTCTTTACTTTCACCGCTCTCAAACTTATCATCTTGGCCATGGTGGTGTCCCGCCTGGATTACGGCAACGCCCTATATGCAGGTATTCCTGCATATAGCTTACGGCGTTTGCAACAGATACAAAACCAGGCGGCCCGCCTGGTCTTCAAACTTCCGAAATTCCACCACTCCACCCCCCTCTTGAAGTCTTTACACTGGCTCCCTGTGCGAGCCCGGGTCCAATTTAAGCTCGCCTCCATCACCTTCTTGGCCCGACTGGGCTTGGCACCGGCGTTCATCTCTTCCGAGATCACCCCTTACGTTCCCACCAGGGAACTACGCTCGTCCTCCCAGTCCCTCCTCACCATCCCACGCTTCCGGAGAAAGAAGTGGGGAGGCTCGAAATTTGCCACCCTTGCCCCGATCCTTTGGAACTCCCTTCCCCTTGAACTCCGAACTCTCACCCTGTACCCACAATTTCGGAAACACCTCAAAGCCCATCTGTTCATGAAGTCCTTTGACTAAATCCCCCGCAGCTTCCCCTGTCTTCTAGCCCCAGATCTTTGTTAGCTGTAGCGCCAAGAAACCGCTGGTGTATGCGCGCTTTATAAATAATTTTAAACTCAAACTCAAACTCAAACTCCCCGTGCTGATCTCCGCCGCTCCTCCCAGCGCTGTTCTCCGCCGCTTCTCGCGTGTACGCCGCTCCTGATGTCAGCACGCACGTCGCGGCCGGCGCTACTTTGAAGGGACTACTTTTTTTTTAACTTATATTTTTTAATAACGTATTTATTTTTAATTTATATAGCCTATGTCCATCTGCACACCCTGAGGATTACAACGATGTATCGGGTGTGTGGATTGGCACTGTGGTTCCCGAGTTTACCCGCCTCAAAGTTCTCCCTTTATAATAGTAGTATATATATATATATATATATATATATATATATATATATATATATATATATATACATATACATATATATATATATATATATATAATTCACTGAAAAAAACATTGGTTTCAGGCATGTTATAGTTAGAAATTAGAATTTGGAAATCCTTAGAAATTCCCTGAAAAAAACCAAAGCTTTCAGGGGCGTTATAGTTAGTTGGACATTTCACTCGTACAAAACCATAGAAATTCCCCCCTTATAATTAGTTCAGCTAACTATAACTCGCGCACCCACAATCCAGTGCTGATAACGTCACATATTACATCACTCATGACATGGTCAGTGACATCACTCATGACATCACTCATGACATCGCAAATGACATCACTGATGACATCACTGATGACATCATCCAGGGAATGTGTGTTTTTCTGAAAATTAAATAGAAGACAGAAGCGAGACTCTTGAGGCACAACCGGGAGTCAGGGGCTTTATTTTAAATCACTTTTAACTCTGGGAAATTACTTCACCCGTTTTAATCATATTGTGTGAAAATGTGTGTGCTCTGTGTAAAATCGCATCTTTTTAGTTTATTCTGTGCATTACTTTAAAAAAAAACCCTACCTCTCCACTCCCTTCCCGAGGGCCCACACGTCCTTAGGCAGCCGACTTAGGGCTCCTGGGACGCGGGCTCAGGATCACGAGCGCTGATACACAGGCGCCATCTTGGGGGTAATTTCGCTCGGCGGTCTAGTGGTGAGGGCAATTTAGGCCCTCCCACTACATATAGGACTGAGTAGAGCCCGCAACTCAGTGTTACAAGACAGAAGCGAGACTCTTGAGGCACAGCCGGGAGTCAGGGGCTTTATTTTAAATCGCTTTTAACTCTGGGAAATTACTTCACCCGTTTTAATCATATTGTGTGAAAATTTGTGTGCTCTGTCCAAAATCGCATCTTTTTAATTTATGCTGTGCATTACTTTAAAAAAAAACCCTACCTCTCCACTCCCTTCCCGAGGGCCCACACGTCCTTAGGCAGCCGACTTAGGGCTCCTGGGGTGCGGGCTCAGGACCACGAGCGCTGATACACAGGCGCCATCTTGGGGGTAATTTCGCTCGGCGGTCTAGTGGTGAGGGCGATTTAGGCCCTCCCACTACAAAATGTCCCCTCTAACTCGTACGCGCAGTGGATGAGCACAGTGGGCACGCCGTTGGCGTGCCGGACGTGCGCCAGAGGTAAGCCCGTCTGCGCCCGTCCGTGCTCAACCGAGCTCAGAGCCCAGCCCTCTGGTAGCCACCCCCCAGAATCCCCTTACATATTCTAAAGAAGCTCTACTCCTCATGAGACATAAGACCTCCCCACCCTGCTCCCACTCTATCCTGGTGGACGGTCCATCCAAACACTGTCATAATTGCCCCTTCAAACTCACCACCAATGTTCCTAGCCCTTCCCCCTCCACGGATGTTCGCATGGCCCTAGTGAACTGCAGGTCACTTCCTAAACATGCCGAAGAAATTTACAGTATGCTAGAGGATCTCCATCTGGAGGTTCTCTTTTTGACGGAAACCTGGTTAGGACCTTCATCTGATCCGGACATTGTCAGGTCCCTCCCACCAGGTTTCCTCATACAGCATCTAGACCGCCTTAAGGGCAAGGGAGGGGGAATAGCCATTATTCATAGGGACCATCTCTCCTGTCGCCTTCAAGGCAGTCCCCTGTCAGATTGTGAAAATACCCTATTCACAATCCAAGTGTCCCCATGGAAATCTCTATCAGGCCTCCTTATATATTGTCCTCCGGGCTCAGTAGGACAATTTTGCAGCTCACTAGTGGAACACTCCTCTACGATGGCTACCACCCATTCCAACTTCATGATCCTAGGAGACCTAAATCTCCATTTTGATAAGAATGAAGATAAGTTGGTCTCGGACCTCTCTTTAGATCTTGCATCCTATCACCTCTGTCTGGAAAGCCGCCTTCCAACCCATACGCTGGGACATCTCCTAGATCCTATCTTCTCTAATGTTCCCGATCTTTCAATCTCCACTCCATCTCCGATACCCTGGTCAGACCATTATCTAGTTACATTTAAGTGGCAGATTCCAAACACCCCCAGCCACAGACCCCCTCCGAGCCGACCTACACGCCCTTTGGCGAAACTCGACCTAGAAATCTGGAAGCACCACTTGGAGCGCACTGCTCCAAGGGGCGGATCAGATCCCAAATCGTCCGATTCTGAGTTCTCACTATGGATAGGGGACTCATTGGACACTACCCTCCCGAAAAGATTCACCTGCAAACCCCGAAAAAAAAATTTGTCACCCTGGTATACAACAGAAGTACGCCATCTAAAAAAACTTTGTAAAAAAGCTGAAAGGGCTTGGAGAAAGGACTTGGACCCTGCAAAGAAATTAGAATACAAGCAGCTGATGCTCAATTATAAAAAAGCCCTTAAATCTGCACAGTCCACGTACTTCAACCATAAAATCAGGTCATCCGCGAACTCCTCCAGGGAGACATTCATTGTCGTGAAATCCCTTTTAAAAATCCCCAACCCAGCGGCCCCCGTGGAGCCTTCGGTCAGCCGATGTAACGAACTGGCTGAATTTTTTGACACCAAGATGAAAAATATTCTGACATCTCTCCCAGCGCTCCCTCAAAGAAACTACTGAACCGCTTGAACAGGTTGAAGTCTTACCCCAAGCACAAAAACCTAAATTAGACTGGTTTGTCCCGACAACAGCGGACAAACTTTTACCTGTCCTACAGTCAACCAAAAGTGGTTCCCCACAGGACCCTGCCCCTCTAAATATCCTAAAATTAGTTTCCCTGACCATTATGCCTCAGCTGGTCAATCTGATCAACATTTCACTCTCCCTTGAAATGGTCCCACCCAGTTGGAAAAGGGCAATTGTTAAAGCTCTGATTAAAAAGCTGAAGGTGGACCCCCTTGAATTAAATAACCACCGCCCGATTTCCCTCCTGCCTGGTGTTAGCAAAATTGCAGAAAAGATAATCAATCAACAGATCTCTAACTACTTAGAGACGAATGGCCTACTTAGACCCTCCAGACAGGCTTTAGGCCAGGCCAAAGTACGGAGACTGCTATGGTGGCAGTGGTCGATGAAGCCAGAAAGATCATGGATGAAGGAGGGTCAGTGGCAGTGATCCTCCTGGACCTTAGCGCAGCATTCGACACCGTCAACCACTCCATACTGATCAGTAGGCTCAGGGACCTGGGTATCTCAAGGGTTGCCCTGTCGTGGCTCGACTCCTTTCTGAGCGATCGATCTTTCCAGGTGGCGGACGGGGACTTACTCTCCAATAGCACACCTATACACTGTGGGGTCCCCCAGGGCCCCTCGCTTAGCCCAACCCTCTTTAACGTATATATGTCCCCCCTGGAGAAGATTGTCGCTCCATTCAGGATCAAGCTACTCACCTACGCTGATGACAACCAGATGGTAGTGTCTCTCAACCAGCTTAACCACCCCTCTCCTGATCTCTACACTTGTCTCGGAGAGATAACCAAGTGGATGGATGGATCCCACCTGAAGTTGAACAGTGGAAAAACTGAGATCATGGTTCTGGGCGATCAATCTCATTTTCGCCCGGAGTCTCTCTGGCCCCCATGCATGGGTCCCCCTCCAATTCCCAAGTGCGCAACCAAAAGCCTGGGGATATGGCTGGACGAAGGGCTTACCTTCTCCACCCAATCGCGGAAAACAGCTGGCATCTGCTATGGCCTTCTACGGACCTCCAGGAAAATTCTTCCGCTGCTGCCCCCTTAGTCCCAAAAACTCCTGATACAGAGATTAATACTGTCCTGTCTGGATTATGGTAACGCCCTGTACCTCGGCGCTCCTAAAAAGGTGATCTCACAACTCCAAGTTGTACAAAACATGGCTGCACGCCTCCTCACGGGCACGAGCAATCGCTGCTCGGCCAAATCCTCCCTCAAGTTCCTACATTGGTTGCCGATCCAAGAAAGAGTGCATTTCAAGGCCCTCTGCACCACTCACAAAATCCTGCACAAGAAGGCCCCTCTCATATTGAAGGATCTTATCACTCCTCACACAACCAACAGAGAACTCCATTCATCCCACCTCCACCTCACCTCCACACCCAGGATCAAGAAAGCTCGCTCAGGTGGCCGTCGTTTCGCCTACAACGCCTCCAAACTGTGGAATTCTCTCCCACTGGACGTTCGTGCCCACTTTGACATCCTTCCCTTCCGTAAACTTCTCAAAACATGGCTGTTTCCTTAAAACTCCCCCCCCCCCCCTTCTTCTTCTTCACTAGCGCTGGGACGCTTACGGGCAGCCATGCGCTCTACAAATCTGTAATAATAATATATGTATATCTCAAGGTCGATGGAAGAATAAATGGGTATATAAGTGTCTAAATGGATGATTTTTTTTAATTGATTGATTAACTGACTGATTAAGTGTATCTTAGTGAATACATGGGTTAGTGAGTAATGTTTAAATATGTAAATATCTGTATCAGTCTCTCACTTTGTGTATAAGTGGCTGCATGGGTTTGTGAGTAGCTACATGAGTGTCTATATGAGTGTCTCAGTGTCTTCATGGTTCGATGGGGGTATTACTTAGTGCATAGATGCATGAATGAGTGACTCACTGTTTGTATGTGTTGAAGACAGCATGTGTGCTGGACTGTACGGGTGGATGAGTGTGTGTATGGGTGTGTTAATGAGTGACTGACTGTCTCAATAGTGTCTTTATGAGTAACTACATATGTTTTAAACTAGTATACGTGAGTACTGGTGTATGTAAGTGAGTATATGTGAGAGTGAGAGATTGGAAGAGTTCCTGTATAAATAAGTATGTGTTTCTATAAGGGATTGTTTAAGAGAGTAAGTATGTGTAAGTTTCTGTAGAAGTAAGTGTGGTGGTGTGTGTATAACTGTATATGCAAGTAAATGTATGTTTGATACTTTGTTTGCATGTGTGACTATGTGTGTGAGTAACTCTATGGACGAGTGGCGGTGTGTAACAGGATGTATAGGTTTATGAGTACATATGATGAGTGAGTACATGTATGAGTGACTGTATAGTGAATGAGTGGATGTGTGTGTAGATCTTGGAATTACTGAATAGGTGTGTTGTAACTGGTATTGGTATGTCCATTGTTTTGAAAATGTTAGTTTGTATTTTTGAGTGTGTGTATCAAAGGTTATATTAGTGTGAGAGAAGGTCTGCCACTCTATCACAAGGATGTTGCCATCAGTGATGTCATCAGTGATGTCTTTTAAGATGTCATCAGTGATGTCATGAGTGATGTCACTGACCATGTCATGAGTGATGTAATATGTGACATCATCAGCAGTGCATTGTGGGCGCGGGAGTTATAGTTAGTTGAACTAACTACAACGGGAATTTCTATGGTTTTGTACGAATGAAATGTCCAACTAACCATAACGCCCCTGAAACATATGGTTTTTTCAGTGAATTTCAAAGGTTTTTTAAATGCTAATTTCTAACTATAACATGCCTGAAACCTATGGTATTTTTCAGTGAATTTCAAAGGTGTTTTAAATGCTAATTTCTAACTATAACGTGCCTGAAACCTATGTTTTTTTTTCAGTGAATTTCTAAGGTTTTTTAAATGCTAATTTCGAACTATGCCTACAGAGGTAGGACATGTGAAGAAAGAAGAAAAAACGCACAGAAAGAAGCAAAAGAAATGCAGAAAGAAGCAACAGAAGTCCACAAAGACGGAGAAAAGTGCAGGAAGAAGCAAGACGTGCAGAAAGAACAAACAGAGGAGCAGAAGGAGACCTTGTTGCAAAATCATCCTGTACCCACAATTTTTTCAGACGATTACTGGTGGTAACTGACTCTGACTAACCAGGCCTAGAGCCAGTGCTATGCTAAAAGACACTTAGAGTACAGTCAAAACACCTAAATACAGTAGGGAACACTATGCGTTGTTGTACCCCTGTGATTAGCATGACCTACTCTGTAAGGCCCTAGTACATAATAGGGCAGGGGGATTAAAACTACCTCTAAGTCAGAGGTGCCGAAAGATGCCACTTTAACTAGTACTCATGTTTGCAGAGTGGTGGAGAAAGGGTGCTGGGCGTCCAACCAATGCTCAGGAATTCCACTGCGTAGGACTTACAGGAGGTACCAGGAGGGATTCTTAGCCCCCAAACTCCCTCAGGACTAAATTGGACTTCATCCCCCATCCCGTAGTCTGCTACGAGGCACATTTGCAGAGTGATAGAGAAAGGGGGCCATGGCCTCAGAAGACATCTTAGCAATCCCACTTTGTGGGACTTACTGGAGGTAACAAGAGGGGTAGTTGGCCCCCGAGGACATCCTTGGGGGCCAACTTCCCAAACTATTACCTTCAGCAGCATTGGTAAGTACTCGTACCAGACCATGCCGACTTTGCCCACCACTCTACAAACGCACTCCCTGGGAGCACTTGGATGGGGATTGAAGTCCCCTTCACTGCTGGGGGTCATTTTGGGGCCAAGTCGCCTACCTTTTACCTCCAGTAAGCCCCACGCAGTATGATTGGTGAGAGGTAGACAAAGACCAAGCCCCCTTTCTCCACCACTCTGCAAACGCGCCCTCTGGTGCGTTGTTATTTTGTGGATTAAGTCCCCTTTAATGCTGAGGGTCCCTGGGGTCCAACTAGCTCACCAGGTACCTCCAGTAAGCGCCACAGAGCTGCGTTGCAGAGAGGTGTAAAAAGGGGCGTGACCTGGACCACCACTCTGCAAAGCAGTCCTGTGGCACTTACTGGAGGTACCTGGTGGGCTAGTCAGACCCCAGAGCCCCCCAGTATTGAAGGGGAATTAATTCCCCATTGTAAAACGTGCCACAGGGCACGTTTGCAGAGTGTTGCTGTGAGGGGGTGGGGCCTCCGGCATGATCCTGGGGTTTTGTTTTATTTTTATTTTTTTAGTAGGGTGGCTGTGTGGCTCCCCTTCTTTTTACTTTTTTGGGCCCTGGGGACCCCATCCCCCAGGGCCTTACCCATATTTTAAAAAAACGTGTGGGCCCCCCTCCAGTTGCCAATTCCAGCCCTATCGGCCGCATCCCCCTGGGCATGGCCACATAAATATCATTTTTTTCTTATGGAGAAGGGCTGCATGGCCCTCCTCCTGAGACCTCTATTGGCCCCAGGGATCCCATCCTCCAGGGCTGACATTTATTTATTTATTTTTGGGGTGGGGGCCATACCCCCTCTCAGGCCACTTCTCGCCCCATGGACCCCATTCCCCGGGGCTGGCCCTCTCGGTTGGGGACAGTGGGGGGGAGCTCCAATGCACCCACGGTCCCTGCCGACTCCTGGCGTCCTGCGGGAGCCGGCATTGCTTTTCCATATGGAGAGCTGCTGACATGCAGCTCCCGTGTGGAAAAGCAATCAGGTTTGAATTTTGGAAGAGAGAGCAGGTTATCTGCTCTCTCTTCCAAAATCCAAACCAATTTTCCTATGACAGGGCGGGAGCCGCACTGCTCCCGTCCTGTCATAGCAAACTGCAATGTCCTGGGGTGGGCAACCCGGGACACTGCAGGAGCCAGCCCTGGGGGGTGGCAGTCCCCAGGGCCCTCACTGGCTCCAGGAGGGGGTCCGTGCGGCCCCCCTCCCAACGTGTGTGAAGCCCCAGGAAGGTGGTGGTCCCTAGGGCTCGTGGGTCAGTAATGGACCCCGCATTTGAATAATTATTGCCCCGGGGAGGTGGCGGTCCCCGGGGTGTGTGGGGGGCTCGAGTACCCCCTACACAGGTTATTTTTTTTTCAAAAAAGGCCCCAGGGGTGACAGCCCCTGGGGTTTGGGGGGCCTTGAAGGCCCCCCATAGATTAAAAAAGAAGGCCCGGGGTGTGGTGGTCCCTGGGGCTGCAGGTGGGCTGCGTACCCCCACAACTCAATTATCTTGCCCCAGGGAGGTGGCGGTCCCTGTGGCAGTGTGGGGGGGATTGGGGCACCCCCACATTTCTTTCACTGCCACCGGGACCTGGCCCACCCGGGGGGCTAAATATTTTTTTATTTTCGCAGCAGGATCCGCGGATTTTGCAGATTTAAAAAAAAAGCTTTTTTTGGCCCTGGCCTAGGGGGTCAGGGTGTTGGTACCCTGCCCCCTTTTCTTGTTTTTTGCGTTATTTTTTCTCTTTTCTTGTGACTCGGTTCTTCTGAGTCACAAGATTAAGCATGGGCGAATTTTACGAATTCGCGGTTCGCAAATTTGCGTATTCATGAATTCGCAATCCGCAAAATACGCGAACTCTCGCAAATTTGCAGATTTTTCTTTTTTTTGTGTTCGCAAGGGTTTCTGCCAGTTCGCAAGGGTTTTGTACCAGTTCGCAATTGCGAACTTACTTGTCGGCTCGCAACGGTCGCGACTATGTTGTTTCTACGTCTGGTTCATCATCACAGGTTCACAGCACCCTCTGTTTCACCACTGCCACCCTCTGGTTCACCCATGCCACCCTCTGGTACATCACTGCCACCCTCTGGTTCATCACTGTAGATTATGGGGGGGAAAAGCAAGCACAGCTGCCATGTTTCAACTGACATGAATTAATTTGGGATTGATTAATGTGTCACTGAATTTAAACTTCCAGTCTGGCACCTGCTTCCTTATCTGTAATTTGCTTTCTGTTGCAGTGCAATTTTTTTCACAGGACCTTTGTGGCCTACTTGTAGCTATTCTATGAGCCTGCTGTGAGGGTCAGAGCAGGGTCATAGAATAGTTGCAAGTAGGCAACTGAACTCTGGAGGGGCCCATCAGGAAGCACTACATGGAATGGTTACTAATGATGAGTTTGAACTTTTGCACCTGCTGAGTGCTTTCAGTTTTGCAAAACTCGTTTTTCTGCAATTTCGCGGGATTCGCGGGGCGCGTATTTGCGCGAGATCGAATTCGGAAGCCGCAAATTCGTACGAATATGCGATTTTTTTTGCGGCGTGTTAGTTTGCAAGGTTTTGTGCGTTTTAGCGAGCCGCTTGTAGGTCAACGGCGTGAAGTTACCCTCACGGTCGTTCACGGGCGCGGCCATCTTGTTTGCATGACGTATTTCCGTTTCCGGGCGCGATGTGTAATCTCGCAATGTGTGCGGCTCGCTAGTACAAGTTCACGTGTGATCGCGAGGGAAATCTCACGCGAACTTACCCACGCGGTCGTGAATGGGCGCGGCCATCTTGTTTCTCATTCATTGCTATGGTTCTAGGCATGCTTTCTGTATCCTCTCTGAATCTCTGCCATCCTTTGCTTGTTTGAAGTGTTTTTTTAATCTATTTTACTTATTATCTATCCCTCTATTTTTCTAGCTCTATATTTTTGTGTTTTCTGCTACTTTTGGTTAATTTTAAACTACTTTTTGAAACTCTTTTCTTTTCTTCTTACCTATTCTATTTCTTCTTTATTATTTAGCTTCCTTTCTGCCCAGACCGTGGTAATGGGAGCCGGGAAGCATCCTGAGAAGGGGAAGGGTCCCGCACCCCGTGCCCGGCTCCCGTGCGGGTGTTTGAGGGGGGAGACAGTCACAGCCCGGGAGATCTTCAGCGCGGAGGAGGTGGCCGCACTAGTTTTTTATGTTCAGCGCCGCCTCCCCAGGACCATCATGGCAGGCGGCAAGATCGCTAGCGGGTACGGGATCCGGGAGCGCCGGAAGCGGTGGGAGAAGGTGTGCCGGGCCATGTACCAACACTCTCGGTTTCGGCGCACCTACAACCAGGCCACCCATCGTTGGACGGATCTCCTGGACCGGGAACGTGACTTGATCGACCTGCTCAGCCTTGAGATCCCCGGGCTTGGTGAGTAGTAGTAGCTATTTCTTCACTACTCTGTTTTCTCCTGCTCTGTGTGTTATTATATTGCAAATTTTTGTTTTTCACCAAGAGCAATAATGCTGCTGATTACATTGTACGTAAATTATATTTCAAAATCTTCTGTGCATTTCAGGTGCATTGCTCTCCTTCTCAGTAGCGTTGCTACTATGCTTCATTTGTTTAGTTTAAAGAACTGCGTAATGCTAGTGCTAGACACTAAGGGTCAGATTTTTTATTACCGGTGCATCCCTGCAAAGTAGCAGGGATGCACCAGTAATTGTGTGCCACGCCACCACCACCCATGGTGCGCCGTATTTATGCGGCGCATCATGGGCCCAAAATGTCACCAAAGCGTTACGCATCTGTGCCGTAAAGGCGGCGCATTGCTGGAGTTGCGTTGCAACGATGGCGCAGCTCCAGCAATGCTCTGGGGTGCCCTATCTCCCCAATGCTGCGTCAAGCCGTACGTCTGCTTCAAGCAGGCGCAGAGTTTGAGTCACGCATCATTGTCCTAAAAGTGACTGATTGAAATCTTGTAGATTTCCCTCAGCCACTTTTAGGATGCGTTCCTGCGCAGGAACGCCCTCCCTTGCGCCGGAACGCCCCCTGATGGTGCAGGGCTTTACAACATGATGCATCTCCCATATGCGTCACGTTGTTAATATACGCCGCACCATGGCGCCTCTTTTGTTCTGCCACTGCATCACAAAAGTCACGCAACAATGGAGCAAAAGAGCAGCAAGGGGCTTCTAAATCTGCCCCTATAGACTCAAGTCCAGTCCTTCCTTTGTACACCTGGCAATAAGAAGAAATAGTGGTGGTGGATTGATAGTTTGAGTATTTTAATGACTGGTTAATGTAGTAGGAAACTTTTTAGTGTTGTCGCTGATCTGCACTCACGATGGACTTTGTCTGTCACTTCGCGTGCTGCGGACTGCTGCCTGCCAGTCCTAGGCGAACCTTTTTAGTAGTTTGTTTAGTGAGTTACATAACTTTCCAAGTAGACGGTCCGCAAATCAAGCAATACTAATATTGTAGTAGACCACATGAGATAGGTCAATATATCCTGTGGAATAGTTGTCTATTTGCTATTTTGCCAAAATATTTTGTTATTGTTCTTTTGAAATGTTTGATTTGGTTGACAAATTTCATCCATGTTTTCTGGTCTTTCTTTCTTTCATGTTGTACATCAGCTCCCCCCAGGGGCAAGAGGGCATTGGAGGGGGCTGCTGCTGAACAAGGCCAGGATCGGTCAGGCGAGGGCTCCTTTGCTGGCCCCAGTAAGTTTTAATTTTAATATAGAATACCTATTTTTTCCTAGCGTTCCTCATTCGATTTTTTCTAAATCGTCTTTGATCTTCTTGTAGACTGTATCTAAATTCTTATCCTTCATCTACTATGACTCCCTGTGGTATTACTAGATTATTCTTATTAGTCTGTTTGTGTAGCTAACTAAGATTGCACATTTGGCAAAAGGTGTAAAACGAAACTCCCATTCTAGTCACCAATAGCTCTATGCACTGAGTGCAGTCCTCTGGGATTGTCCATAATGTCTTTTCAAGTCTTCTAAATGTTTCTGCTTTGACAATTACCAACAATAAAAAGGTGAATGACCACCAAGAAAGAATAAGATACTACTTTACATTTGGTTTGGATAGGAGGACAATCCATACTACTACTGTTGCAGGGACAAATCTGCACAAACAGAACTATGGACACTAAATAGTGCATTGTTTATCAATTATAATAGGCGCAGGTAGACTTTCCACATACCTCAGTGATATCAGACTTTGAAGAACCCCCAATCTCCTTACTGACTAGATAGTGTGGCAGAGTCATTTAGCTTCCGAATTCATCGATGATTGATCCCCAATGATGATTATCCAACGCAGGACAAGAGTACGGAGTCAGAGTCCAGAAGTGTCAGAGGCATGGACTCATGCTTGCAAATTGCAAAACCTTTTGCTCATTCACTCATGACCAAAAACCACAGAGTCTATTTAAGTTTTAAAGCTTTATTAAAAGTAAAAATATTTATTAAAATCAAGCTTGTCATAAAACATAAACGGTTGATTAAAAATGGAAAAGTGCTTATAGTGATATTTCACACATTTATTGTGGGCGAGCCGAGCCCTCACCTGGTTTGAACTTTAATTTTTCTTTTTGGTGCTGAATCGTTGGTCCCTCTGTCCTAGTGGTGATGATGATTTGTTCTTAGAAGTGAAGCTTCTGTCTGTTATGAGAAAAATGGTGTGTGTTAAAAAGCAAGCATTCATCAGTTGTGCCAAAAAGTGCAGCAAGACAACACCCTTCCCTGGAAAAAGGGACATTTTTACTTTAGAGTAGACAGTCACAAATTATTAGATTGGTTTCTGTATTCACATTTCTTCATTCCTAGACAAAATACTAGTGAGTGGTGTATGTCTATGACATCTAACATTCTTAAATATACTTTGTAGGTGGAACATCTGGTGCTGGGCCCAGCGCAGAGGTGGAGAAGGAAAGCTCTGTGGAGGAGGCTGTGCAAGTGCCAGACCAAACTGCTGTGCGGGTTGCCACGGTAGTGGCGGGCAGTGGTAAGCTCTTATATTCCTTACTTATTGAGATTGCAGACTGTGAGAAAACGTAAGGTTTGTCCAGATGAAAGACATGAAGAAGAATGATTGACATATAGTTTGAATCGATGGATGCCTGGATCATGGTACCATATGACTCTTAGATAGCATATGTGTATCTAGAGAGAGTAGACGGTCACTGGATGAACTAAGTGTTACTTTGAAGCGCATGTAACACCGCACCCGCACGTCCGTCCCAGTGTAGGAAAGGCAAGGAAAATAAGTTGTAATTTTGTCCGAATACTACCATGAATAGTAGCAGTAGTTTGTATTGCAAGCACAGCATATATCCGGCTATTACGATGGCCACTCACTACCTCTGTTAATAGGTTTAGTAGAACTCGGTCATTCAGGTGTGGATGTATCACTGTTCACTCAATAAAAAGCAAAGCACCTAAAGTCATCCCATATGTAAGCAAATACATACCATGTGCAGTGATAGATAATCAGA
Source organism: Lissotriton vulgaris (assembly GCF_964263255.1). Classification (NCBI taxonomy): domain Eukaryota; kingdom Metazoa; phylum Chordata; class Amphibia; order Caudata; family Salamandridae; genus Lissotriton; species Lissotriton vulgaris. The sequence continues at coordinate 1,576,904,519 of NC_141693.1, forward strand.
TTATTTATCTTCTTCATTTTCCTTTTCTAGTATTCATTGGCACTGTAGGGTGAAAGTTAAATTAATTAAGCAGTAGCCCTTGTAACAGAGTATTCTCAGTGCCACCCATAATAGAAAAGTAATAGCATCACCACCTGCATGTACTGGACTGGTACAGTAACGCAAGTCTGTCTCACTCATCATGGCGGGCGTCTGTTTTTCTCGGGTGCAAGTTGACTGCGCTGGCATTATGCCGGCTTGCAGAAGTTAATGTACCAATTTTGCTAAACAAGAGAGAAGAAGAAGAATAAGACTGGTGTACTGTCATAGTTGACTCTAATGGAGTGAGTCCATAGTGCTCGTAGAATTGATTCCTTAAACTCCCACTAATTTTAGAGCTAGGATGAAGAAGTGGGAGGTTAGATAGATACTGGTCACAATAGTTATGTACTGCGCTTGCAAGTTGCTAGTTCTACTGTGACACAACTTTCTGCTGAATCATTTTGTGTTAATCTTAAAGAGCATTGGTTACAGACTATGTCTTTTTATTTCTTCATATAGATGCTCCTTCCAAACCAACACGGAAGGAGCTGGCTAGACGGGCCCAGCAACGGAGGCTGGAGGCCACTATCATCGTATATCGGCGGCTGGTGGCCTTGGAGGAGGAGGAGGACATGCAGAGTACCTCTACAACATCTACGGGGACACCTGCATCCTCCTCCGCGCTCCCTGGGTAAGCCAGTCAGCACAGCAGGTCTCCAGCGGTGCGGAGCCGGGGTACAGCAGCCACCCGCCACCGCCGAGCAGCAAAGAAATCAGCTGCCCCCCACAGCAGTTACAAAAAAAGGATGCACCGCCTTTCCCTCAGGGTCTCCTATCTCGAGCAGGAGCTCCTCATCATCAAAACCCTGCTCGAGACCCTCCACAAGGAGCATGCCGAACTGGCCAGGAAAGTCAACAGCAGCAGCCAGCAGTAGGAGGAGACTGTCCCTTGCCCCTTTTTTAAAGACTTCTGGGGGGTGGGAATTGGGAGTTGGGTTTTTTGGACTTTTCACGGACATTCGTTGGGGTTGGGGAGTAGGGGTGGGTTGGGTCTTGCGGGAGATTATTTTTGTTAGGGATATAAATATACTTTAAACTTTATCTTAGCATACGTGTTTTTTTACTGCTTTTGAGGCTGGTGGGTGGGGGTTTAACAGTAAGTTTGTTTTCCTGAAACTTAAGTGGCATCTTGATTCAAGTTGTGTAATTAATTGCCCAAATGTTTTCAAAACTAAGTGCCTCTCACAGAGTAAGTGACTTCAATAGTCCTAGGACTTTACTAGTACTAGCGTCAGTCTCTCGTCTCTCCTTTACTCCATTATACTTCCTCCCCCCAAACGCTTATCTTACCTGTAATTTGTGTTTGGAAATAGGGCTAGTCACAGGACTGGCTACACGGTAAATGGCGATTAAGGTTGGCAATCCTGGGCGGATGAAATGTCATCATTGCGGTGGTACTAGTGGTGTTACACAGTGGCAGTTGCAGCATCTGAAAAAAAAGAAAAGGAAGCCTTGTTTGTCCTTACCGTAGCATTAGAACGGTACAATAGAGAATAGCAGGTGACAGTACACTAGAACAGTGCCACAATGTAGCCTAACAAAAGGTAAAGTATTGAAAGTATAACTAGTACTTGCGTTGAATTTCTTTGACATTGTCTACTACTACAAGAAATAGTACCGAAGGTGAAGGACACAGCAGCGTAATAATTTGCCACGTCTAGGAGGAGGATGTTCTTGTTGACCAATCAAGTTGATGGCGCACATGAAAATCTGCTTTCATTTGCCAATAGTGACTGAGTGTCAAGCTGAGTAAGAATAGAATATATCCTTGGATTCCTTCACCAGCCTGTTGCTATGACCTTATCCTCCCCAGCAAGTGTGTGGAATTATTGCTGTCATTTAGTCACACATCAATCAAAACCACACAGCCCGGGGGAAGAGGGTTAGGGTTTGGAAAATGGATGGGAATGGGGGATTTTGGGAAAGTTTTGTTGAGACAAAAAAAAGCACAGCATGGACAAACAATAATTGAAGATAAAGAAATCTTTGGGTACAAAGCTAACTATAAATCTTTTAAGTGACATAAAGGAAGTGCATGCACTACTGCATGCATGGTTACTGAAAAGTAAGTAGTACTTTCGACATCTGTGAATGAAAGAATGAGACAGTAGTTGCTGCAGTACTAATTATGCGTTTTCACTTGTCTATCTCTGCACTCAGAGAAACACTTCTTACATTAAATTTGGTTTAAAAAATAGCACAAGTAAAACCTATAGAATGGCTGTAGGGATGAATTTAGAAGCAGAGATCAAAGAAATGCAGAGTCACACTCATAGAAGTTCACAGCAATAACATTACTTAAAAGATAATTAGAAAAGAACGGATACTTTATCTGTATGTTGTTGTAGTTGTCCTGTTGAATTTGGTAAGTTGCATGCTTCAAACCATTCCTCTTATTAGCGGGACTCCTCCATTCCAGCTGACGCTCCGTCCATCAATGTTGGTGACCAGAAGACACCCTGTCCACTGCCTGCCTGGCGGATGCTGAATTGCGGCTCGCTAATTTGAAGCCTGACTTCATTTTTTTTTTCCCATTTCACAGACTGAAACCCGGCCTGTAATTATTGATGGAAAAACAGGAAGTGATATTAGAACACCACTGACAAAAAAATATAAGGTATGTACGCTGTGTAGTGCAAAAAGTCACACTTTGAGTTTCCTAATAGACAGTACAATATTTTTGAAAGTGCGTACTCTGTCTGAGTCTCCTTTTGAAGGATAAATAAGTATGGGCGAATTAATTTAGCGGATCTTTCCCCTCAAGCTAGGTGTACTGCAAACTGTGTTTTAGAACAAAATTAGACCTTTCCAGCAGGGCTCCCAGACCCTTACTAAACCCAGTCGCAAAAATGTAGAAGACCCCCAATCAGATCTCAAAAAACGAGGCCTAGTAGAAAAATGGTGACAAAACGTACTTTGAAAGTAAAGTAGGGCCAAATCGCCCCATTCCCACCGTGGATTGTATTCAAACCACTTGCAAGCAAGCAAAAGTATCCATACCCAGCATCGCTCCAAGACTCGCAAACCCCCCCACAAACAGCCCCCCGCCCAAACACATGCAATACAATACTGCTAACCCTAACGAGCCCTAAGTTAAGAATAGTGGCAAACGCTTTCTTTAACTAGGCCAAATCCCCCCTTTCCCACCATGGATTTTCTTCAAACCACTTGCAATCAAGATTACACATTCCCACGAGTGCTGTAAGACCCCAGAACCCAGTTGCAAAAATCTAGAACACCCCCAAACACATGGAAGACTGCTGCTAGTGCTAACCCTAACGAACCATAAGTTACAAAAAATGCCAAAAGGCTTTTCAGCATGGATTTTGTCAAAACCACTTTTATCCGGTATTAGACCTTCCCAGCAATGCCCAAGACCTGCCAACCCACCCGCAAAAAATTACAACACTCCCAAACAGCTAAAAAAGCAAAACTAGAAAATCTCATACTTACAATATTTTTCGGCCTTCTTTCAATTCTGTCCAAACGCGCTGTGCAGCTAGGCCATAACTCCTGTTTTCCACCATGGATTTCCTGAAAAACAAATGCAATCAAAATTAGACTGTGCCAGCAGTGCTCCCAGACCCCAAAACCCACCCACAAACACCCGGAACCCTCCAAAGAGCACCTCAAAGACAAGCAAGTCAGCAAAAACGTTAAAAAAAATTCGCCTCCCATGTTGTCCAAACCACTTTTAACCGGTATTAAACCTTCCCAGCAATGGCCCCAGAGCCCTCAACCCAGGCGAAAACAAGTAGAAGACCCCCAAACAGCCAAAAAGCAAAAGTACAAAAATGGGGACGAAGTCATTTTCAGGTCAATTTCCAAAATCACTCCGCGCGCGCTCTGCAGCTAGGCCCTAACTCCCCTTTGCCACCATAGATTTTCTTCAAACCTCTTGCAATCAAAAGTATCCATACCCAGCAGTGCTCCCAGACCCCGAAACCCACCCACAAACACCAGGAAGCCCCCCAAACAGGCCCCCGAAAACATGACAGTGAGCAAAAAGGCAAAAACTTTTTCAAGTCTGATTTTGTCCAAACCACTTTTATCCGGTATTAGACCTTCCCAGCAATGCCCCAAGACCCGCCAACCCACCAGCAAAAAAGCACAACACCCCCAAACAGCCAAAAAGCAAAAATGGAAAATCTCATACTTACAATATTTTTCGGCCTTCTGTCCAAACGCGCTGTGCAGCTAGGTCATGACTCCACTTTTCCACCATGGATGTCCTAGAAAACAAATGCAATCAACATTAGACTGTGCCAGCAGTGCTCCCAGACCCCGAAACCCACCCACAAACACCAGGAAGCCCCCCAAACAGGCCCCCGAAAACATGATAGTGAGCAAAAAGGCAAAAACTTTTTCAAGTCTGATTTTCGCCAAACCACTTTTATCCGGTATTAGACCTTCCCAGCAATGGCCCCAGAGCCCTCAACTCACCCGCAAAGAAGTAGAACACCCCCACAAGTGCAGAGTCTTTCTTCATTGGGCGTAATCCAGCCCTCTGCTTTGAGGGAAATAGGAGTCTGGAGGAGGAGGATAGAGGAGCATGTTCTTGTGAACTTGTGAACCTGACGAATGCAGACTGCGGCACCTTCAAATCAATAAGCAAATAAGTGGAGACAGTTCTGCTGATGGACTTTTTTTGTGATTAGGTGATTAAAGTTTTTATTTATATTGACTTTGCAAAACAAAGAAAGACACACAAGTTAATAAGGACTAAAAAGAAAGGTATTGATTCATTGGCTCATTTTCAGGGCTTGGTGTCAGGGAAGAAGAGTTCGTCCTCATACTCTGCGAATTCAGGCGGGAGTAGGTCACCTAACAGAAAAGAAATTCCCTCATCTAAGTTGGTGTCCTCCTCGTCTTCTTCCGGCCTGTATTCTCGTACTTTGTAATCTGGTGGTATGAGGTGCTGATTCATCTTGATCATTGTTAACCTCTCCACATTTTTGGGCGAGAGGCGGGTCCTTTTGCAAGTTACAATGCCACCAGCAGCACTGAAAACACGTACAGAAGACACGCTTGCGAGTGGGCAAGACAAGTAGTTTATAGCCAGGTTGGAGATCTCTGGTCGCAATTCTTTTTTCCCATGCCAATACGCCAATGGGTCATCATGAACATAGACCTCTGTTGAGTCATTCAGATAGTCCTGCACCATCGACTCAAGGTTCTCCACGGTTCCTCCACTTTGCTTACTTTTTTCTGGGACCTTTTGAGAAGCAAACCCAAGCTCAGTTAGCCAATGCTCTTCTTCACACAATGTTACTGTTGTGTCTGGTGCAGATGATCTGGTTGCTGGTGTCTTTAACGGCTGAGAGGTCACTTCTGCCACAGCCACAGGTGCAGAAGTGGATTCTTTTGACTCCGGATGGCCTGCTGATGCTGATGCTGATGTACTGCCTTTTCCTTCAATTTCCTGCCGTTCTCTTTCAAACCCAGTGGCTGACACAGCTAGCCAATGTTTGTACTTTGTAACTTCTGCGTCATCAAAAGGAAAGAATACTCTGCCTGCCAGTGCCTTTTTGTACCGTGGATCCAGAATAGTAGCACAAATGTAATGCTGTTCTAAGTGGAGCATTTGAAGACGTTCATCGCCAAGTAGGCGCTGTAATAATTTCTCCGCCAAATCAAAAGCTTCTTGCTTTTCTTCATCTTTTTGAAACATAGAAGACACCGCCTTCAGTTGGTGCTCTATTTACAACAAGGGGTGGTGAGGGACAGAGTCTCTGAATTAAGCAGAAAGCTCTCACCCAGTCAAGAGATCAGGGCTAGATCCAACACCGTTTTTTAGCTCACTGCACCATCCCAGTTTCAGAACCTGGCTGTATGCAAATTAGTCTGTTCCTGTCCCAGTGCATGATGGGAACAGGGCAAACCAAACTACAAAAGCCAATTCTTACACTGGGAAGGAAACAAGCTCCCGGGGACCGGTTTCTGGCATTACAGCCGTCTTCGGCCCGGTTTGCTTGAATCCTGATGGTGCAATGAGCAAGGGTCTCACATCTGAGAATACCCTTCCACGCTTAGGGTGGACAAAAATATTTACAACAAGGGGTGGTGAGGGACAGAGTCTCTGAATTAAGCAGAAAGCTCTCACCCAGTCAAGAGATCAGGGCTAGATCCAACACCGTTTTTTAGCTCACTGCACCATCCCAGTTTCAGAACCTGGCTGTATGCAAATTAGTCTGTTCCTGTCCCAGTGCATGATGGGAACAGGGCAAACCAAACTACAAAAGCCAATTCTTACACTGGGAAGGAAACAAGCTCCCGGGGACCGGTTTCTGGCATTACAGCCGTCTTCGGCCCGGTTTGCTTGAATCCTGATGGTGCAATGAGCAAGGGTCTCACATCTGAGAATACCCTTCCACGCTTAGGGTGGACAAAAATATTTACAACAAGGGGTGGTGAGGGACAGAGTCTCTGAATTAAGCAGAAAGCTCTCACCCAGTCAAGAGATCAGGGCTAGATCCAACACCGTTTTTTAGCTCACTGCACCATCCCAGTTTCAGAACCTGGCTGTATGCAAATTAGTCTGTTCCTGTCCCAGTGCATGATGGGAACAGGGCAAACCAAACTACAAAAGCCAATTCTTACACTGGGAAGGAAACAAGCTCCCGGGGACCGGTTTCTGGCATTACAGCCGTCTTCGGCCCGGTTTGCTTGAATCCTGATGGTGCAATGAGCAAGGGTCTCACATCTGAGAATACCCTTCCACGCTTAGGGTGGACAAAAATATTTACAACAAGGGGTGGTGAGGGACAGAGTCTCTGAATTAAGCAGAAAGCTCTCACCCAGTCAAGAGATCAGGGCTAGATCCAACACCGTTTTTTAGCTCACTGCACCATCCCAGTTTCAGAACCTGGCTGTATGCAAATTAGTCTGTTCCTGTCCCAGTGCATGATGGGAACAGGGCAAACCAAACTACAAAAGCCAATTCTTACACTGGGAAGGAAACAAGCTCCCGGGGACCGGTTTCTGGCATTACAGCCGTCTTCGGCCCGGTTTGCTTGAATCCTGATGGTGCAATGAGCAAGGGTCTCACATCTGAGAATACCCTTCCACGCTTAGGGTGGACAAAAATATTTACAACAAGGGGTGGTGAGGGACAGAGTCTCTGAATTAAGCAGAAAGCTCTCACCCAGTCAAGAGATCAGGGCTAGATCCAACACCGTTTTTTAGCTCACTGCACCATCCCAGTTTCAGAACCTGGCTGTATGCAAATTAGTCTGTTCCTGTCCCAGTGCATGATGGGAACAGGGCAAACCAAACTACAAAAGCCAATTCTTACACTGGGAAGGAAACAAGCTCCCGGGGACCGGTTTCTGGCATTACAGCCGTCTTCGGCCCGGTTTGCTTGAATCCTGATGGTGCAATGAGCAAGGGTCTCACATCTGAGAATACCCTTCCACGCTTAGGGTGGACAAAAATATTTACAACAAGGGGTGGTGAGGGACAGAGTCTCTGAATTAAGCAGAAAGCTCTCACCCAGTCAAGAGATCAGGGCTAGATCCAACACCGTTTTTTAGCTCACTGCACCATCCCAGTTTCAGAACCTGGCTGTATGCAAATTAGTCTGTTCCTGTCCCAGTGCATGATGGGAACAGGGCAAACCAAACTACAAAAGCCAATTCTTACACTGGGAAGGAAACAAGCTCCCGGGGTCCGGTTTCTGGCATTACAGCCGTCTTCGGCCCGGTTTGCTTGAATCCTGATGGTGCAATGAGCAAGGGTCTCACATCTGAGAATACCCTTCCACGCTTAGGGTGGACAAAAATATTTACAACAAGGGGTGGTGAGGGACAGAGTCTCTGAATTAAGCAGAAAGCTCTCACCCAGTCAAGAGATCAGGGCTAGATCCAACACCGTTTTTTAGCTCACTGCACCATCCCAGTTTCAGAACCTGGCTGTATGCAAATTAGTCTGTTCCTGTCCCAGTGCATGATGGGAACAGGGCAAACCAAACTACAAAAGCCAATTCTTACACTGGGAAGGAAACAAGCTCCCGGGGACCGGTTTCTGGCGTTACAGCCGTCTTCGGCCCGGTTTGCTTGAATCCTGATGGTGCAATGAGCAAGGGTCTCACATCTGAGAATACCCTTCCACGCTTAGGGTGGACAAAAATATTTACAACAAGGGGTGGTGAGGGACAGAGTCTCTGAATTAAGCAGAAAGCTCTCACCCAGTCAAGAGATCAGGGCTAGATCCAACACCGTTTTTTAGCTCACTGCACCATCCCAGTTTCAGAACCTGGCTGTATGCAAATTAGTCTGTTCCTGTCCCAGTGCATGATGGGAACAGGGCAAACCAAACTACAAAAGCCAATTCTTACACTGGGAAGGAAACAAGCTCCCGGGGACCGGTTTCTGGCATTACAGCCGTCTTCGGCCCGGTTTGCTTGAATCCTGATGGTGCAATGAGCAAGGGTCTCACATCTGAGAATACCCTTCCACGCTTAGGGTGGACAAAAATATTTACAACAAGGGGTGGTGAGGGACAGAGTCTCTGAATTAAGCAGAAAGCTCTCACCCAGTCAAGAGATCAGGGCTAGATCCAACACCGTTTTTTAGCTCACTGCACCATCCCAGTTTCAGAACCTGGCTGTATGCAAATTAGTCTGTTCCTGTCCCAGTGCATGATGGGAACAGGGCAAACCAAACTACAAAAGCCAATTCTTACACTGGGAAGGAAACAAGCTCCCGGGGACCGGTTTCTGGCATTACAGCCGTCTTCGGCCCGGTTTGCTTGAATCCTGATGGTGCAATGAGCAAGGGTCTCACATCTGAGAATACCCTTCCACGCTTAGGGTGGACAAAAATATTTACAACAAGGGGTGGTGAGGGACAGAGTCTCTGAATTAAGCAGAAAGCTCTCACCCAGTCAAGAGATCAGGGCTAGATCCAACACCGTTTTTTAGCTCACTGCACCATCCCAGTTTCAGAACCTGGCTGTATGCAAATTAGTCTGTTCCTGTCCCAGTGCATGATGGGAACAGGGCAAACCAAACTACAAAAGCCAATTCTTACACTGGGAAGGAAACAAGCTCCCGGGGACCGGTTTCTGGCATTACAGCCGTCTTCGGCCCGGTTTGCTTGAATCCTGATGGTGCAATGAGCAAGGGTCTCACATCTGAGAATACCCTTCCACGCTTAGGGTGGACAAAAATATTTACAACAAGGGGTGGTGAGGGACAGAGTCTCTGAATTAAGCAGAAAGCTCTCACCCAGTCAAGAGATCAGGGCTAGATCCAACACCGTTTTTTAGCTCACTGCACCATCCCAGTTTCAGAACCTGGCTGTATGCAAATTAGTCTGTTCCTGTCCCAGTGCATGATGGGAACAGGGCAAACCAAACTACAAAAGCCAATTCTTACAGTTGGTGCTCTAGCATGCGCAACAATGGGATAGCTTTTCCCAAATTACAGTCCTCCCTGCTGACTGCACGTGTGAAGACCTCAAAAGGACGAAGCATGTCTGTCAGGCTTTTAACTAGCTCCCATTGCTCCGCATCTAGCCTCAGGTCCTTCATAGCTGTACCCAGTGTTAAGAAATACTGATCGACTACCGTAAACTGCTCATACAGACGCTCAAGCATGTAGAAGGTTGAGTTCCAACGTGTTGCCAGCTCCTGGATGAGTGCTTTCACTGGCAGTCGACGTTCATGTAGCAGGCCCCTCAGATGCTTCCTGGCCTTAAAAGAATGGCTGAAATGTGTGCACATTCTTCGGCAGGTGGTCAGTAACTCGCACACTGGACTTTCTTCACTCAAGAATTTTTTAACAACCAGGTTTATACAGTGCGCCAAACACAGCACTCTGAAATATTTACCCAGTTCCATGGCCTTAACTACATTGGCGATTCAGAAACTCTGTTCATCACCACCCCCTTTTCTGAATCGTTTTTGGCCACTATAGGTGTGGCAGGGTATACTCAGACATGAGTCCCTTTCTCACTGCTCCATCAGGATTCAAGCAAGCCGGGCCGAAGAAGGCTGAAATGCCAGAAACCGGTCCCCGGTAGCTTGTCTCCTTTCTGGTGAAGAATTGGCTTGGTAGTTTAGTCTGCCCTGTTCCCATGATGCACTGGGCCAGGGACAGACTGATTTGCATATAGCCAGGTTCTGAGCTGGGATGGGGCAGTGAGATAAATAACGGTGATGGATCAAGCCCTGATCTTTGGACTGGGTAAGAGTGGTCTGTTTAACTCAGACACTCTGTTCATCACCACCCCCTTTTCTAAATCGTTTTTGGCCACTATAGGTGTGGCAGGGTATACTCAGACATGAGTCCCTTTCTCACTGCTCCATCAGGATTCAAGCAAGCCGGGCCGAAGAAGGCTGAAATGCCAGAAACCGGTCCCCGGTAGCTTGTCTCCTTTCTGGTGAAGAATTGGCTTGGTAGTTTAGTCTGCCCTGTTCCCATGATGCACTGGGCCAGGGACAGACTGATTTGCATATAGCCAGGTTCTGAGCTGGGATGGGGCAGTGAGATAAATAACGGTGATGGATCAAGCCCTGATCTTTGGACTGGGTAAGAGTGGTCTGTTTAACTCAGACACTCTGTTCATCACCACCCCCTTTTCTAAATCCTTAACTACATTGGCGCCATTATCCGTGGAAACATAACCAATCTTGCGTTTTTTGGGGGACAGCCATTGAAAGACCTTTGTGTTAAACTCCTTCAAAATGTTTTCTCCTGTATGACTTGTCTCCATGCCAAACATGGCTAGCGTTGCATGTTTCCGAGCAGCTTTAAAAACGTTGTCCGGGTCAACACCTGCCCTTAGCTTTGCTGTAACTCCTGAAAAAGAGACCCAGTGTGCAGTGATGCACATGTAATCAGTGCCTGCGCCACTGGTCCACATGTCTGTTGTCAGATGTATAGTGTGAACAGCACTCTTCTGCAAAGCTGCCCCAATCACCTCCAGCACATCTGCATGTAGTGCTGGAACCGCAACTCTGGCAAAATAGAACCGGCTAGGAGCCTTCCATTTAGGGCTGAGCGTTGCCACTAATTCAACAAAACCAACCCCTTCCACAAAAGAAAAAGGGAGAAGGTCCAGAGCTAGCATTTTAGCCAGCTTAGTGTTATACAGACGCGTCAGTGGGTTGTTGCGTTCAACATGCTTCTAATGGTGGGCTGGACCATGATTTTACGGGATGATGATGATGACTTCTTCGACCCAGTCACGCTCTGTGATGATGAACTTTTTTGCATTGGTGTCTCACTCTCTCCCACACTCTTAGTGTGGCTCTCAGGGGGTGTGCTGCTGACAGGGGTACTGGGTGTAAGTGAAGGAATGTTTGACGCTTCTTTCTCCTCGTCATCATCAAATGAAACATCAATGTATACAGTTTGTTGACTTCCAATTCGGGCTTCCTTGATCGCCTTTAGGTGTGCATGCCATTGGACAGTGTGCTGTCTCTCAGATGACCTGTCTGGCCTCCGGTACCATAGTTGGTACCAAGCTTACCACGACTAACTGCAAGCTTACAAATGCTACAAATGGCTATGTTGTCCCTTGTTGTGCAAACACTAAAAAAGTCCCAAACTGCGTACTTCAAATGTCTGTGGGGGACGGAGGAGGCGATACTGGTGGTCATGCTGCTAATGCCAGATGAAGTGGAGGATGTGTGTTGCCGAACTTTACTACGTTGTGCACTTGCACCACCACTAATTGAGGTCGAAGTGGATGGAGGTCCTTTCTGGCGAGAAAAAAATATGGAAGCGGTAGCTGGGGACCTACTAGTTAACTCCAATGATGGTGTTCCCATTGCCTCCTCGTCGACAACATCACGCTCAGCAGCTTTTCGGGCTAGGGTCAAAATGTCTGTTTGCTGCATGCCCGCTGAGGCTGGAGTGGCGAGTATGATGACTGCATCGTCGGCGTGAGAGTCTTCATCAGCAGGAGTAGTATACGCCACTTCTTCAGCGTCATCATCACACCCCATAACTATGAGTCTTTTGGGGACCTTCCTTTTACGCTTAGCTACCTTTGTCAGATCATGGTGTGCCTCACTCTCAGACGGCAGTGGTGGTTCCCAATTGTCATCCATATCATCAGAAGGAAGGGGGATTGAAGAAGATGTAGACACCATCCTTGATCTTTTCCTTGCTAGGGATGTGGAAGACAATGAATGATCAGGAGGAGTGGCTTCCTCAAATGATAGCTCGGCTTGAATGTCGATTTCCTGATGTGCCCCTACTTCGGGAGGAACAACTATTGTGGGCACTTGTGCCCCTCCATGCACCTCTGCTTGCGCATCTCCTTGCGCTGCCTCTCCTTCCACATGTACTTGGGCTTGTACTTGCACATGTGGTTGTTGTTGCGGCTGTGGTTGTTGAACACTCGTCAGATGAGTTACAACAACCTGTGTTGATTGAGGGACATTGCTGCTACTTTCTTGCAATGAGCCAACATCACTGATTGATGGTGATTGAACAATTAGACTAAGTGCCTCTGCAGCACTCAAGGGCTTGGAATTAAGTTGGCGTGGTGGTGGTGGCACTGAGCCCAATTGAGCGGGGGTGCTGCTCCCAGCTTGGTCCCCAGCAGATCCCGCTGCTGCTGCAGGCGTACTTTTTTTTTTCCCCCAAAAAGTGGCGGGCGGCACACCAGTCTCCTTGGTAACTTGCTTCTTCTGCTCCTTACTGGCAACTTTCTTGCTAGAGGAGCTACGGGGAACTTTTTTTGGGGCCATCTTCTTCAGATGTCAGAACAGCAGGCCGCAGTTGCACGAGTTGCAGTGTAGTCTTGTCTGTGGCCACACGTGACGTCGTGTGACGTTATGCTGCACACACACCGCTGCAGGGCTTCTTCCTGGCACTGGTGGTTCTCTTGTGCACCTAAAAGCAATGGAAGACAGAGGAACATCAGTTATACACCCCAAAAAGTCGAAAAACACATAAAAATCAGCACAATCCCATGCCATCCATGCCCTCAATGATGTTTACATTCAAGAGACCCCACAGAAAGACTCAGTCCATGCACCACTCACTAGCCCTGGGCAAAAGGCCCAAATAGCAGCCCAAAAAATCAAAAAACACAGAAAAATCAGCACAATCCCATGCCATCCATGCTCTCAATGATGTTTAAATTCAAGACACCCCACAGAAAGACTAGGCCCATGCACCACTCACTACCACTGGGCAAAAAGCCCCAACAGCAGCCCAAAAATTCGAAAAACACAGAAAAATCAGCACAATCCCATGCCATCCATGCCCTCATGATGTTTAAATATAAGACACCCCACAGAAAGACTAGGCCCATGCACCACTCACTACCCCTTAGCATAATGGATGAAAGCTAGGCAAAATGGGTGCAGGCCTGAGAACACTGCCTGCATTCAAAATGGCCCCTTGCCCCCCAGCACATGGCCAGGGCCTGCCTGTACCAGCACTCAAAATGCCCCACACCCACATGGCCAGTCCCCATCAACACCCCACAAAAATCGAAAAACACACACAAATCAGCACAATCCCATGCCATCCATGCCCTCAATGATGTTTAAATTCAAGACACCCCACAGAAAGACTAGGCCCATGCACCACTCACTACCCCTAGGCAAAAGGCCCCAACAGCAGCCCAAAAAATCGAAAAACAAAGAAAAATCAGCACAATCCCATGCCATCCATGCCCTCATGATGTTGAAATTTTAGACACCCCACAGAAAGACTAGGCCCATGCACCACTCACTACCCCTGGGCTAGGCAAAATGGGTGCAGGCCTGAGAACACTGCCTGCATTCAAAATGGCCCCACAATCCAATGCCATCCATGCCCTCCATGATGTTTACATTAAAGAGACCCCACAGAAAGACTCAGTCCATGCACCACTCACTACCCCTGGGCAAAAGGCCCCAACAGCAGCCAAAAATATCGAAAAACACACAAAAATATATATATATATCCAACGTAAAGTTTTCCACTTGTAAGAAGCCACTCAGCAGGAGGTAAGTATTTCAGCGATTTAATGGCAAAAAACAACAACTTCCAATAGCGAGGCAAAGACCTTCCATTTAAATCTTCCCGACGCGTATCGTGCTTCTTGGAGCACTTCTTCATGGGAAAGGAAGGCAGGCATCCAGCTTAAATCCATCAGCACCCGTCAGCGATGCTCTCCCCAGTGGGCGTGGCTCTTGAAAAGCCTTCTGGTTGTAGTAGTGCCAGACGATTTTTACTATAGTGAGCAGCTTATGCTTTGCCAAATGTTCGTAAATAAAACCACAGTGGGCTGAGGTCTGCACTCTCGTACTGTTCAAGTTGTACCTTACTGCTTTTGCACGCTTCTCCTGCCCTTCGGTGCAGACATCGATTGTCACCCGCACAAGACTGCTGATGCAGCGGAGCTTCGTTTGCGGCAGGACAAGCTGCAAACAATCCAATATGAAGTTGTCCACTTGTAAGAGGCCACTCAGCAGGAGGTAAGTATTTCAGTAACCTTTCATTCCAGCTCGTGTGCGACTCTAAATGGGTTACCGTCGTATGTGCAAGTATAGGCGGCGGCCCAGCCGCCGAGTAACGCTCCACCCCAGAACCAGAGGGGGCCACGAGGATTGATTTACTACCCTCATTGTGGAGCTGGGATGCGGGATGAGGACGCCTTGACATGCTGGGGCTCATTCTGAGCTTTTAAGTGACAGTTATTTTAGTACTCCAAAAAAGGAAAAGAAATCGAACACTTTAACTCCCAGAATGCTCACGCACTTTCTCATTTGAGCTGCCCTAATGAGGGTGTGTCATTGTGCATATATAATGGAGGAGAATGTTCGCTAAAGGACGTACCTTACGCTGACCCTCTGAAGAAGAGAACACTCGAAATGCATCAGGCTAAAGTAAGGCTGTCTGTAATCAAATGGCATGTTGAACTGTGTCCATACCATGAACGGAGGCTGGTAACCTTTCATCCCAGCTCGTGTGCGACTCTAAATGGGTTACCGTCGTATGTGCAAGTATAGGCGGCGGCCCAGCCGCCGAGTAACGCTCCACCCCAGAACCAGAGGGGGCCACGAGGATTGATTTACTACCCTCACTGTGGAGCTGGGATGCTGGATTAGGACGCCTTCACGTGCTGGGGCTCATTCTGAGCTTTTAAGTGACAGTTATTTTAGTGCGCCGAGAAAAGGAAAAGAAATCGAACACTTCAACTCCCAGAATGCTCACGCACTATCTCATTTGAGCTGCCCTAATGAGGGTGTGTCATTGTGCATATATAATGGAGGAGAATGTTCGCTAAAGCACGTACCTTACGCTGAGCCTCTGAAGAAGAGAACACTCGAAATGCATCAGGCTAAAGTAAGGCTGTCTGTAATCAACTGGCATGTTGAACTGTGTCCATACCTTGAACGGAGGCTGGTAACCTTTCATCCCAGCTCGTGTGCGATTCTAAATGGGTTACCGTCGTATGTGCAAGTATAGGCGGCAGCCCAGCCGCTGAGTAACGCTCCACCCCAGAACCAGAGGGGGCCACAAGGATTGATTTACTACCTTCACTGTGGAGCTGGGGTGCTGGATTAGGACGCCTTCACGTGCTGGGGCTCATTCTGAGCTTTTAAGTGACAGTTATTTTAGTGCGCCGAAAAAAGGAAAATAAACCAAACACTTCAACTCCCAGAATGCTCACGCACTATCTCATTTGAGCTGCCCTAATGAGGGTGTGTCATTGTGCATATATATTGGAGGAGAATGTTCGCTAAAGCACGTACCTTACGCTGACCCTCTGAAGAAGAGAACACTCGAAATGCATCAGGCTAAAGTAAGGCTGTCTGTAATCAAATGGCATGTTGAACTGTGTCCATACCATGAACGGAGGCTGGTAACCTTTCATCCCAGCTCGTGTGCGACTCTAAATGGGTTACCGTCGTATGTGCAAGTATAGGCGGCGGCCCAGCCGCCGAGTAACGCTCCACCCCAGAACCAGAGGGGGCCACGAGGATTGATTTACTACCCTCACTGTGGAGCTGGGATGCTGGATTAGGACGCCTTCACGTGCTGGGGCTCATTCTGAGCTTTTAAGTGACAGTTATTTTAGTGCGCCGAGAAAAGGAAAAGAAATCGAACACTTCAACTCCCAGAATGCTCACGCACTATCTCATTTGAGCTGCCCTAATGAGGGTGTGTCATTGTGCATATATAATGGAGGAGAATGTTCGCTAAAGCACGTACCTTACGCTGAGCCTCTGAAGAAGAGAACACTCGAAATGCATCAGGCTAAAGTAAGGCTGTCTGTAATCAACTGGCATGTTGAACTGTGTCCATACCTTGAACGGAGGCTGGTAACCTTTCATCCCAGCTCGTGTGCGATTCTAAATGGGTTACCGTCGTATGTGCAAGTATAGGCGGCAGCCCAGCCGCTGAGTAACGCTCCACCCCAGAACCAGAGGGGGCCACAAGGATTGATTTACTACCTTCACTGTGGAGCTGGGGTGCTGGATGAGGACGCCTTCACGTGCTGGGGCTCATTCTGAGCTTTTACGTGACAGTTATTTTAGTGCACCGAAAAAAGGAAAATAAACCGAACACTTCAACTCCCAGAATGCTCACGCACTTTCTCATTTGAGCTGCCCTAATGAGGGCGTGTCATTGTGCATATATAATGGAGGAGAATGTTCGCTAAAGCACGTACCTTATGCTGAGCCTCTGAAGAAGAGAACACTCGAAATGCATCAGGCTAAAGTAAGGCTGTCTGTAATCAACTGGCATGTTGAACTGTGTCCATACCTTGAACGGAGGCTGGTAACCTTTCATCGCAGCTCGTGTGCGATTCTAAATGGGTTACCGTCGTATGTACAAGTATAGGCGGCGGCCCAGCCGCTGAGTAACGCTCCACCCCAGAACCAGAGGGGGCCACAAGGATTGATTTACTACCTTCACTGTGGAGCTGGGGTGCTGGATGAGGACGCCTTCACATGCTGGGGCTCATTCTGAGCTTTTACGTGACAGTTATTTTAGTGCGCCGAAAAAAGGAAAATAAACCAAACACTTCAACTCCCAGAATGCTCACGCACTATCTCATTTGAGCTGCCCTAATGAGGGCATGTCATTGTGCATATATAATGGAGGAGAATGTTCGGTAAAGCACGTACCTTATGCTGAGCCTCTCTAGAAGAGAACACTCGAAATGCATCAGGCTAAAGTAAGGCTGTCTGTAATCAACTGGCATGTTAAACTGTGTCCATACCTTGAACGGAGGCTGGTAACCTTTCATCCCAGCTCGTGTGCGACTCTAAATGGGTTACCGTCGTATGTGCATATATATATATATATATATATATATATATATATATATATATATATATATATTACCTACTGGCTATCGCCAGTAGGTATATATAGTTAGGATTTTTTCTCTATGGGACTTTTGAAAATTCTATGTCTAATAACTTTGGCGTTTGTGGACGGAATTGGCTGAAATTTACAGGAAAATGGCACATTTTGTTTCTGAGCAGCCCCTGAAAATTTGGGGGGGGGGTTCGTTAAGGGGGGGCCGAGAAAAAAGGGGGGTCCCAAAACGCGTTTTTCCCATGTTAATTTCCATAGGGCGTTTGGCCTCACTTTTAGCTCGAACGGCTGAATGGATTTGCACGAAACTTGGCAAAATTGTAGGGACTGTTAGCCCGATGTGCCTTTGCTGGGTCTCAATATATGTGCTCCAGTGGATTTTGAGAAATTAACGTTTTAAAAAATTTATATATCTGTGACAGCGTCCCAGATAGCGCTCCAGATCGTGTACTTTTCGCGTCACGGAGCTTTGCGAATTTATTTATTTATTTATTTAATGGTTTTGTTAAGCGCGTAGTAACTCAGAGGAGCATCCCAGCGCTGGCGAAGCGATGCTGATTGGCTCTCCGGTGTCTGTCAACATTCTAAACAGTCCGGTGCGGCCGCCATCTTGTCTCTCGGTAGGATCGAGAGACAAGAAGAGGTGAAAAACGAAGGGGGAATTTAATGAAAGGGGGCAAGGTAGACCCCTCTTGACCCCCTAGGAATGATGTTGGGGTTATTAAAGGGTCCCGTGGGGAAAATAAAAAAATATTGATTTTTCACGGTAGAAGCGCTTCCCGGATCGCGAACCGGGCCGCAAACTGGTAGCGAAACGGGAATTCGCCATTTTGTGTTTCGATTTAATTAAAATACTAGGTATAAGGGGGTACGGGAGACGTATCCTGATCCCTTATGTTTTCTGAGGGTGGCTGAGGAGGCTCATATATGTTGATACATGTCTTCCAGCGGCTGTGCGTGAGCGTTTTATTTTTTTTGCTGCGTGACGTCTGTTAACGTTCGATTCGATGGAAATCAGGAAGTGTTGACCGCCATTTTGTCACTGCAATAAAATATTTTGTTATAAATTAATCCTTATTGATAAACATCTTGCCATCTTGCCTTTTTTCCAATGCCACAATTTTGTCGTGCACGGCAGCCATTTTAGATGCCTTGACCAGACCCACTCTCTGCACGCCGTCGATTCTCAGCACGGCACCCCACCCTCGCAAGCATCTCCCCCACGCACTGGTCACCCCCGCTCTCTCTCTCATGCATGGGCCATAAACCTCCCTCCATCTGCGCTGCTCTTCCCTGAGAATCACACCCCGTGCCCGCCCGACACCTCCCTTTCACCCTATTCACTACCGCACCCTCTGACACCCTCTGACACTCCTCTTCCTCTGTGTCCGATTGTCCAGGCCGGTCCCAAGATATCACCTAGCCCTGCGGATGTAGTTTATGGCCCCAGCTGTAGAGAATCCAGACATGCCAACCCTCCCGATTCAGGCGTGAGACTACCGATTTCAGTGCTAGTCTCCCGCCTCCCGATTCCTGCAAGCAAAAACCCGATTCCTCAGGGGTTTCAGCTGACAGGGCTTGGTATTGTGTTACGTGCTAATTCTTCCAGGAAACGTCAGAGGGCCGATGCAGGGGATCTAGAAGGGGTGATAAACCATTTAAGCCTCATTAACAAGCGCATGGTCTTTTAAAGATCTGTGAAGTACTCGGGGGGGCGGTGTGTGTGCCCTGTTTCAGGAGCGTGCGGGGGGCGGGGGGGGCACTGCCAGCAACTTGCCAGGCCAGGCAGTGTTTAACACTTGCATCACCCTTTCTCTGCCTGCTATTGCGCTCCATGCTTCGGAAAGGTAAGAAAAAGAACGTGCATTTGAGTTTGAAATGTCCGATCCTGCAGCAGCACACTTCCAAAGCCCACACATGACAATAACCCGATTCAAGGCCCCATTCTCCCGATTTTTAAAAAAAAAATCTCCCACTTTGCTCTTCTGAAATGTTGGCATGTATGAGAATCATCCCTCTTCAAAGGAGTTACAGTAGATGAAGGCCCTCACCCCATGAGATCCGTCACACCATACGGGTTCCTACTATCTGATAACCATCCTGTATTGTGCTTGGGGAGGGGATTCTCACTGTGATGGTGTGTGGGACCGAGCCTGAAGCGGAAGATTCCAGGGATGCCTCTTTGTACATCAAAGTTTTTACAATTATGTGTCACATTAAAAATATACTCCAACAAAGTAGTAGGATTATAAAACTTTAATAACTTATAAATATATAGAACGCAACAAAAACAGTAAATACATTTAAACATTTTTTTGAAAAAAGAAGCAACAATGGTCAGTAGCTGTGTTTTGTGCGAATAGTCCCAAGGCAGCACAACGTGCTGAGTTCTGGACGGCACCCAGGTGATGTTACCTGGGTGCCGCACTGGTTTTTGGTATCCTACAATGCAGCTCCGAAAAACGGTGTGGGGCGTCCCGGGGGGTGCGCGGGGAGGCCTCGTCAGTAGCGGTCTGTTGTGCGAATAGTCCCAAGGCAGCAGAACGCGTTGAGATGTCGATGGCACCCAGGTGATGTCAGTAAGTTGTCGCACTGGTTTTGGCATCCTACAATGCTGCTCCGAAAAACGGCGTGGGGCGCCCCGGGGGGGGGAGGGGGGGGGAGGCGGCGTGAACGGGCCTCCCCAGGCGGCTGCTCGTGTGCTGTAGTGGGGCGCCCCTTTACCGTTTCAGTTGCCATTCCGCCCGCTTTTGGTACACTGTGCCAAAATCCGCCATTCAGCTGAGTTGCGCCTACTCTTGCGGTTCAGTGATAGGCGGCTGCCACAGGACTCTCAAAATGGCGGCAGGCTCTTTCCTTTTTGGGCCTGGTCCACTAAAATGGCCCTGGGACACCTTGGAACTCGGACGCTTGTCTGCTAGGTCTTGGACCCTATCTCGAAAGCGTCCCCTCAGCCGTGAAGATTCTACAAAAGTCTTGGGGGCCCTCGACTCCTGCAGGCTTCCGGTGGGGAGCGGCTGCCATGATTGCTCGCGGAATGACCACGACGGAGCCACGAGATGGTGGTGCTTTCATGCTGACGCCAGCTTCAGTCTGAAACATCCAGAAACAAGGTGGGGCTTTCATCGTTTGGGAAAAAAAAATGTTCTAAACCAATGAAAAGTGTTATTTTTAGGTCATATGACCTATCCTTCAATCATTAGGAAACCAAAAGTAAAATGAACCAATGAAAAGTTTTATAAACAAGTCACATGACCTGTTATGCAGCATAGGGCTATAAAAAGCGTAGAAAATCCGTTGGCACGTGAGGCGGCGTCAGTAGCGGACCGATGTGCGAATAGGCCGAAGGCAGCACAACGCGCCGAGATCCGGATGGCACCGAGGTGGTGCCCAGCAAGTTGCTGCACTGGTATGGCTATCCTACAATGCTGCGCCGAAAGTCGGCGTGGGGCGCCCCGTTGGCCTGTGAGGTCGCGTCAGTCAGTGGGGGCTGTTTGAGGATCTGATTGCATTGGAAAGCAATGTGATGCTGTGCGTTACCCCTAAGATGGAGGCTCCTCGGCTGCAGTGGGGCGCCCCTTGGTGTTTCACTCGCTATCCAGTTGAGTTGCGTTCGCACTTGCGGCTACAGTAGGCCGAAGGCAGCACAACGCGCCGAGATCTGGATGGCACCGAGGTGGTGTTTAGCAAGTTGCCGCACTGGTGTGGCTATCCTACAATGCTGCGCCGAAAGTCGGCGTGGGGTGCCCCGTTGGCCTGTGAGGTGGTGTCAGTAGCGGACCGATGTGTGAATAGGCCGGAACCAGCACAAGGCGCCAAGATCCGGATGGCACCGAGGTGGTGTCATAGTTGAGATGTCTGAGCAGTGCTTGTAACACTGTCTGAAGCTTATTTGCACCTGCTGCAGCTTCACTATCACCCTGGTGTGGCCAAAGATCGCCCATGACATAGGCGGCCGGCTCCCGGGGTCTGACGGAACTTTTTTCCTTTTCCTTTCTGTATCTTGTCCCACAATCTGTTTGACCTGAAGACACGACCAGGTCCCTGAATGTGTGCAGGGGGACGTTATTGATTGAATCAAAATGGCGGCTTCACACAAAGCTGAGTCAAGCGTTGCTGTTGATGCTATACAGACAAAAATTGGTTTTCAGTTTGTACATTCTTCAGGATTTTTTTTTCCATCCTAGGCTGGTTGAGAGTTTGTAGAACAATGGCTTCAGATTTTCAACATACTACTCTTCAACATTCTTCCTAAATGTAACAATGTGAGACTCACTAGGAGAACGGCTGTTTATCTTTCCTTTCAAAATGCTGCCAACAATATTTTCTGAATGGAAGACACCATCTTGTAGCATAAAGGGCCGAAAGGGGTTCTGGTCTGGCCGATGGTTGGTGGAGACATTTTGACTATATCCTGGACCTGCCCGGCCTCGCCCAAAATGGCGCCGGTATAAATGGGACTCGTAACTCCTTGTTGTGTACTGGTTGAACAACCTTGATATCACAAGATATGAATGCAGTTTTGATGCACATGGCGGGCGGGGACGAGAATTGATTGAATATTTCGACATCCCTATTGATATTAAGTTCTGATGTGTTATTGATTACTGTACTATTGAAAGTTCGAATTAACGTCACCCATGGTACTTGCCCGCAAATGTATATCTAGATAATTTTATTGAAAGTGGCCCTGTCGTATTTTAATTACAAAATGTACGTCCACCGATTCCGCAACTGTTAGACACCTTAGTTCTTGCAACCTAATGGCCCGCTCGTTACGTTCCTCTACAATGTAAATGTCTCCTCATCATATACGATTTCAGTTTGCTCCGTGGCCGGCCCACGTGGTTATAGGCCCGTATTTGTATACTGACATTTTCACAATAAAGGTTTTTAAAACAAAACATGGTAGTAGTATTTACATTGGTAAAGTTTTTAATTTTAGTCACTGTTTTCGAATCAGTAAAAGGCAAGTGAAATAAAGCAGTCCAATTACATGACGGATAAAAGGTATAATACGCAGGAACGCAGTAAAGATAAATGGTCAAGGGCAGTTGTGTTTTCCACTCCTGCAACATAAAGTGATCGATAAGAATCTGATAATCAGGCGTATCGGCGACTAAGACAGCAGGCCGAGCCTCTTTTACTCAACGGCTCCGTCATGGGACGAAGAAACGCCCTTTTTCTCGAAAAAGGAATATATTTTACTTGCAGGACAGTTGTAAATTTTCCGGGAAAGTACATTAGCCTGGAACATTATAACATATATGTTTAAGAAAAAATAATGTTCGAAACCAATAAAAAGCGTAATTTTTAGGTCATATGACCAAGCCTTTCATCATTAAAATAACAAAAGTAAAATGAACCAATGAAAAGTTTTATTAACAAGTCACATGACCTGTTATGCTTACGTTACGCGCTGCGCGCCGCGCCCCGCGCCCCGCGCCCCGGATCGCTTCCGGGAAGCTGCGCTTCGCGCACCGGAGCACTTCCGGGCGCGCTAACGCGGCGTGTCATATAACGCATTACGCGACAACGTAGGTCCAGAATATAGTCAAAATGTCTCCACCAACCAGCGTTCGGAACACAACCCCTTTCAGCAGTCTAAAAAGATCTGTTAAATGACAACAGAAGGGACAGGCAACAAGAACCATCAGTCAAAGAGGGGAGGGCAAGTTCTTCTCTATCGGGTCATGTTGGGGCGCTACCGGAACTGATCTAATTGGTAGTCTACAGTGTTTCTGGATTTTTCAGACTGAAGCTGGCGTCAGCATGAGAGCACCACCATCTCGTAGCTCAGTCGTGGCCATTCCACGAGCAATCATGGCAGCCGCTCCCCACCAGAAGCCTGCGGGAGTCGGGGGCCCCCAAGACTTTTGTAGAATCTTCAAGGCTGAGGGGACGCTTTCGAGAATGGGACCCAAGCCCTATCAGGCAAGCGTCCGAGTTCCAAGGTGTCCCAGGGCCATTTTAGTGGACCACGCCCAAATCTGAAGAGCCGGCCGCCATTTTGAGAGTCCTGTGGCAGCCGCCTATCATTGCATCGCAAGAGCGGGAGCAACTCAACTACATGGTGAGCGAGACGCTGTAGTCGCAAGAGCGGGCGGTAAACAGCTGAATGGCGGAAGAGGCACAGTGTAGCAAAAGCGGGCGGAATGGCAACTGAAACGGTAAAGGGGCGCCCCACTACAGCGTGTCTTCAGGTCAAACGGATTGTGGGACAAGGTCCAGAATGGAAGAGTCTTCAAAAGGCAAAAAGTTCAGCCGGACCCCGGGAGCCGGCCGCTATGTCGGGGGCGATCTCAGGCCACACCAGGGCAACACGACTTGGGGAGGGGGCAGGAGCTAAGTGCCATCTCACCGCCCCTCGGGGGCCTCCGTCAAGCGGTTCAGGGAGGCACTGCATCACATTGTTTAACAATGCAGTCAGGTCCACAAACGGCCCTCACTTACTTTGAGAATAGTGAAGCTGCAGTAGGTGCAAATAAGCTTCAGACAGTGTTACAAGCGCTGCTCAGAACTCTGAACTATGGCACCCAACATCCAGGACTTATGCCATTTGAGCATGGCAGTGACATCGAAGCAACTCAGGGACCAAAACCATGAACGTACACTCACGTATGAAAATCTTACTTGGGGAGGGGGCAGGAGCCAAGCGCCCCCTCCCAGTCCGCGCCACCACACCGTATGTTGAAAATCTGAAGCCATCGTTCTACAAACTCAACCAGCCTTGGATGGAAAAATCTAGAAGAATGTACAAACTGAAAACCAGTTTTGGTCTGCATAGCATCAGCAGCAACGCTTGCTATCAGAGTGCATGAGTTTCATGCTCGATAGATTGAGCTAGCCGGATCGGGCAACAAAAAGTATAAAATAGTTATGTAAATAGTTATTTAATAAAATGTTTTACCCTGTTACTTTGCTGGTGTGTTGTATATATTTATAATATTTGCATAGGGTTTTTCGTTATTTTGGGTGGGGTGGGGTGGGCGGCAGAGTCGAGCTGTCTTGCAGCCATCATGGTGTGGAGCTAAGTTCATCTTACTAGTTTCGTATTTCTCATGAGGGGTTGTTCTTAATGTTTCTATTTTAGCGAGGTCAAAAACAGATCCCATTAGTGGCCTACTGATTTTGCTTGATTCCTTTTGTTTTTTTAAACTATTTTTCACTATCTGCAAAGACTAAACAGAGAATTGCGACTCTGTGCTTGTTAGTAAATACAGAATGAACCAAAGAGAACAAATTCTAAAACAGTAAATGCTTGGATAGCAATCAATCAAATAGAGAGAGAAGCAGGCATGACGGATTACAACGGGGGCAAAGGCCTGCGTTAACTACCCTTCACTATCTGCAAAGAGAGAGTACTGCTAAGAGAAAAGAGGGGGGGGGAAGGGGGGAGGCAGCGTTCAAAGCACATCAGCGTGCATAAACACGAAAATGTTTTTACCTATCATGTACTTGACATTTGACAGCATTTGATATTTGCTATTAAAAAACCATTGAAATTCACTGAAAAAACCATAGGTTATAGACCATATATAGTTAGGAATTAGCATTTACAAAACTTTGAAAATTCACTGGAAAAACCATAGGTTATAGACCATATATAGTTAGGGATTAGCATTTACAAAACCTTATTTTACTCGCATAAAACCATTGAAATTCGCATATATAGTTAGTTGCGCTAACTATATATCGCGCACCCGCAATCCACTGCTGATGATGTCACATATTACATCATTCATGACATGGTCAGTGACATCACTGATGACATCACTGATGACATCTCTAATGACATCACTGATGACATCACTGATGACATCTCAAATGACATCACTGATGACATCACTGATGATATCACTGATAACATCACTGATGACATCTCATTTGACATTACTGATCACATCAATGATGACATCATTCATGTGATAATACGATTAACCTCTTCAGACTCTAATATAACCTTAGATACACTCAGAGTAAACAGACACTCACAGACTGTCACTCATCCATGGAATTACTCACACACCTAGTCAGTCATGCAAAGAATCAATCACACCTCCATTTGCTCAACTATACAGTTATACACAACTTACTTATTCAAACATATTCTAACACATATTTACTCTCTTATACAATCACTGATACAAGTTTTCAATGATCCATGCAGCCACTCACACATTCACTGGCTCTTATGCACAGTAATTTATATATGTCAACTCTCACATGTACTGTGTTTTACATATGTACTTACTTTGACATGTAGCACTGAGATATCTATTCACTCACCAATACACTCATGCACACAGTCAACCGCCCATACAGCTGTTTCCACATGCACTTTTGAACCCATAGATCTAGTGAATCAACTGCTTACACATGTATGCACAGAGTCACACACCTCCCAGCCACCCCCACCCCCACACACACTCACTCTCCCATACAAATACTTGGACAACCAATCAATAACCCATATAGTTACTCATATAGCTACTGATCAACACATGCAGCAGTTTACAGAACAACAGACATAATGATGCACACATTAAGACAGTTTAGTCACTAACCCATGCACTCAGTGAGACACATTTAATCACTCTCTCATACAGTCAGTCATGCACCTACTAAATCCTTCATCCAGACACTTATACATCCACTCATTCTTCAATATGTAAGATATATTTTAACTTTACAGAAACAGACAGCCACTGGATGATGTCATCAGTGATGTCATCAGTGATGTCACTGACCATGTCATGAATGATGTAATATGTGACATCATCAGCAGTGGATTGCGGGTGCGCGATATATAGTTAGCGCAACTAACTATATATGCGAATTTCAATGGTTTTATGCGAGTAAAATAAGGTTTTGTAAATGCTAATCCCTAACTATATATGGTCTATAACCTATGGTTTTTTCAGTGAATTTTCAAGGTTTTGTAAATCCTAATTCCTAACTATATATGGTCTATAACCTATGGTTTTTTCAGTGAATATATATATATATATATACATATATATATATATGGAAGAAAGAGTTGCCCCTAGGTGGGGATGCACTTACAGGTAGGAATTAATGCCAATGGAAGGGCGCGAGCCGTGAACAAAGTCCTTTTCCTGCCAGAAACGTTTCGGGCCAAAGCCCTCTTCAGTGGCAGACCATGTGACATGACGGCAAGCTGCAAGCACCAGTAAATACCCACAGTAATTATACACAGGTGTAACACCTGCAGCAAAGCTTTGACATATGCAATAATGATATAAATACATCAGAATTATCCTGTAAATGATCATTTAAGGACCCAACTCATGGCAATTATACCATTTAGTTCTGGATATTGAAACATTCCCATAATGTGGCAATCAACATAGTGGTGCAGATCGCCCAGCTAAGTGATATGAAATAAGTGTATTATAGGTTCGATTTTTCATCAATATTAATGTGGATCAGGTGATCCCAAAATTAATGTACAACAATATGACACAACTAATGTGAACATCATGATTAGGCATGGTGGGTGGATAACAGGTTCGCAACCACAAAGGAAGGTGTATCGTGGTGATCTCCGTACAACACCTCTGTGATATCCATCACAGTAGGCATAAATATGTAAGTTGATGGCCTCAGGACTATGTAGTAGAAAACCAATGCGTTAGTTCCTGCCCCAGAATTCTGCCATGCTGTTTTTGCCTGCTGTACGATAATATATGTGTGGTCAGACATTCAAACTAACACCGCGTTTGTTATGGTAGCACATGCATGAACACATTATGTGTGTCATATTATTAAATTGTGAGTGATAATGTGGGTGTGTGAGTGGTTTTCTGGGTCTCTATGTGGGTTCGCAACCACAAAGGAAGGTGTGTCCTAGCGATCTTCCTACAACTCCTCTGTGATATCAATCACTGTGGGCATAGATATGCAAGTTGATGGCTTCTGGACTATGTAGTAAAAAAACAATGCGTTTGTTCCTGCCCCAGAATTCTGCCATGCTGTTCATGCATGCTGTACGATAATATATGTGTGGTCAGACATGCAACCTGACACAGCATTTACTTTTGTAGCACATGCATGAACACATTATTTGTCATATTATTGAAGTGTCAGTGGCTGTATGGGTGTGTGAGTGGTTGTGTGGGTGTGTAATTGAGTGTGTGAGTGGGTATATGAGTGCATGTGTGACTGGCTGTGGGGTCTCTGGGTGTGTGTGTGAGTTATTTAGTGGGTCTCTGAGTGAGTGTGTGGGTGTCTGTCAAGGTATGTGAGTGGTTGCATGGGTGTTTGAGTGGTTGTTTGTGTGTCTGTGAGTGGATGTGTGAGTGCTTTTCTGGATCTATGAGTCGGTGTGTGAGTCACTGTATGAGCATGTACGTGGTGTTCTGGGTCTTTGAGTGGGTGTGGGAGTGCCTGCTTGTATCTGTGAGTGGTTATCTGGGTCTATAAGTGGGTGTGTGAGTTGTGTTCTGGGTCTATGAGTGGGTGTGTGAGTTGTGTTCTGGGTCTTTGAGTGGGTGTGGGAGCGGTTGTATGGATGTGTGAGTGGTTGTGTAGGTGTGTAAGTGGGTGTGTGAGTGAGTGTGAGTGGGTTTGTGAGTGGATGTATTTTTTTAAGCATTGGGCTCTGGATCATTGGATCCATCACAGATTCAGAAGGGGGGCCACACTAAGTGTCTCAGTGGACATGCATATCCTTGTGCGCCCCAAAAAACCTTTCTGGACAATTTCTTGCCAATGATGGGTCCCTCACAGACCCCTCCTCCATCAGTCTAATGGGGTCAGGATACCTCTGTCCTGACCCACTATATCCTATTTACACTTTGTTACCTCCCCAGGAACTGTGTTGAGATTGACAAAATGGCAGCCGCAATTTTTCTCTCCGGTTGCAGCCAGTCAATCACGTCATTGCTGCTGGCTCTTGGATCTGCAGATTCGCCGCAGTGGATTCCTGTCTCTAGATATACATAAATCTTTTTTTCTTTAATTACTCCAAAACCAAATTACAAAAAGCACTGTTTCTGGACCAAGGCCTAGCTTTCTGCCACATTTGGTGTAAATCTACTTAGCAGTTCGGGCTGTAGCCGTGTCTGAAATCCCTATGGGAAATTGCATGGACAATTGCATTTTGGGACCCCCTTTTTCTAGCCCCCCCCAATGACGAATCACTACAAAACTTTCCAGACAGCAGCTGAAGTAAGTGGCAAACTGGTTCTGAAATGTCATGCAACTTTGTCAAACAGTGCCAAAGTTATTAGCAAAACAAAAGACACTTTCCTACAAAAACTAGGTCCTAACTATAACTACCTATTAGCAACCGCCATTAGGTAATATATATATATATCACTCCACAATTCCCCTTAGATTCCGCCCAGTACATGCAAGACTGCAGCATAAGTATGGGAAGGTGAAACGGTGTACTAATCACCACACCTCTGACCGTATAGCGTTCTTTAGAAAAAGAGTAATGCATTTCGAAAAACCCACCGCCTCCAGAATGAGAGGCACGTCAATGCTTTTTAGACCTTGAAGCCTGGTCTTGCAATAACCATGAAATTCCTAAAATGGATTATACCACCAACAGTGCGGGACAGCGATGGGCACCTGCTTCGCCCACAGCTATGCGAATTTGCATATGGGCTGGTGGAAGGAGCAGGTGGTTCAGGCGCTGTTTCCGCATGAATGGCAACACAATGTGGTTCAGTGGAATCGCTACATAGACAACCTATTTGTAGTATGGAAGGGTGATGAGACCAGTGCCCGAGAGATTGTACGGAAGCTTCAGAACAACCAGCTTAACCTGAAGTTCACTAGAGTCATCAGTAGTGTTGAGGCAAATTTTCTAGACCTGACCTTGTACATACATCAAGGTAAACTTCATACCAAACTTTTTAGAAAACCTACGGATGGGAACACGTTGCTTCATGCAACGAGTTTCCCTCCAGCCACTTTGGTCAGAAGCATCCAGTACGGAGTATGTCTTCGGGCCATAAAAAATTGTAGTGCTAAGGTAGATCTTGAAAAGGAAATTGTTTGCCTCAAAAATTGATTCCACAAGACAGGCTATGCCCAAAACTGTGTTGAGACCGCAGTGAAAAAAGCATTCAGCCAAACTAGGGAACAAATCCTATTCAAACCTAGTGTGAAAAAGAAGAAGGCGAGGAAAGGGGAGTCACAGTGCAGGCTGATTACGGCTTTCAATAAACAACACAAAGATTTAGGAGGCATCTTACACAAACACTGACATATCATCAGTAATGATCCTATTCTCAAACATTGTGTCCAAAGAAGACCACTTATCACTTTCAGGAGGGCCAGGTCACTCAAACAAGCACTAGTAAGTAACATGTTACCAACGACCAAAGCAGCCAAAGGAAAAATCACTTGGCTAGCCAGGAAGGACGGTTTTATTAAGTGTACAAAATGTAAAGCCTGCTTACATGGGCTTAATACCAACAGTTTCTTACCTGGGTTTTCTAAGAGAAAGCAAAAAATCAAGGGCCAATACAACTGCAGGACGGAATTTGCTGTCTACGTGCTTCAGTGTCCATGTGGCCTGAGGTACGTGGGCAGCACGATCCTGCAAGTGCAAAAGCGAGTACTGCAGCATTTACGAGCTATAAAAAATGCTGACAGATCTTACCCTGTAGCCCGCCATTTAGAGTTATGCCACAATCAAGACACTAAGGGATTAACATAGTTTGTGATCAAAGCTGTTCCTGTCAACAGTAGGGGAGGTGACCGCCAGAAGATATTGCAAAAATTGGAATCTAGTTATATAATTAAATTGAATACTAAGATTCTGACAGGTCTTAATATGGAGGAATATCTGTATACTTTTTTGTAAATTACTCTCAGTTTCTTGACATCTGTACTTTTTTTTAACTGTTTTTAATTCATCACTATAGAGCACTAGAGGTGAAGAAGACAAAACTGTTATGCCCACTAGTGGAGGATTGTTTGCACTGTACAACTTTGTTCATAGGCAGTTTATTTCTGAATTATAGTGAGTAGTGGAAATTTAAGATGTGTAAGTGACTGCCCTAATTATGTATAGGTAATAGGAGGAGCTGCAAGGTTAAGACCCACTGGGGTAAAATCAATGAGCATAAACAAGGGCAGCCTCATTAATTTTAGAGCCATGCCCCAAACTCAGTAGTATATATACATTTTTTACTAAGCAGGAGTGGTATTAATCTATACGTAGAACGCAGTATTTTAGATAACAGAAAATGAAAATATGCGCACTAGCGCTATACGTGCAAAGACCCCATGGTTACATAACACAACTTCAGTTTATTCTACGGCAATGCAGTCACGGTGTCAATAAAGTTAGCTGATGGAATGTAAAAAAAACACTTGGTAAAGACCAACAACAAACAATTCTTTAATTAATAGGACCCACAACATATACTCGCTCTGCCATATATTCAGATACTTTTTGTATTTGTTCCAAGACCCGCACTAACAAGCAACAACAGCAGTTTATTGAGGCTGTCAAACATTGCCAAATGTGCCATGTACGCCGTTACAGTACGAGTATGGTGAAGCGCACTGATATATTGCTTTAAACTTTAAATTGGGAATGTCTTAATCTAATTTTGAAAATTTGAAAATGTATATGTATATTTTTCATATATTCTTTTCTTAAATTAATGTTTAACAATCAAAAAATGTTGGTAGCAAACAGATTGTGCTTTGTAGAGCGAACACTGGAAACTACAAGTCTGTCTTCATTATCGTTTGTTGTAGTTCTGGTTACACAGAAGTAGCACACAGTTTAATTGGCGTAATTTTGTTTGTGAAAATGTCGGTTAACAAGCCTGCTGGGCAAGCGAAATGCGTCTGACTTTTTGATGTAGCTGACATATTAAGTAACTTTCTGCCAAGCAACACGGCGTCGACAATCCGTTATTGGAATTTCGTGGATATATATATATATATTACCTACTGGCGATAGCCAGTAGGTATATATAGTTAGGACCTAGTTACCATAGGAAATTCTGAACATTCTATTGGGAATAACTTTGACGCCGATTGAGGGATCTGCCTGTAATTTTCCTTAAATTTGCCTCGCTGCGCTCCACTCCTTCCCTGAAAGTTTTGGGGGGATTCGTCAAGCGGAGGCTGAGAAAAAGGGGGGTCCCAAAACGTGTTTTCCCCATGTGAATTTCCATAGGGACATTCTGACAAGGCTACAGCTCGAACGGCTGAACGGAATTACACCATATTTGGCAAAATGGTAGGGACTGGTATGCAGCAGTGCCTTTTGTATGTTTGGTGAAAATCCCTCCAGTAGTTCTTGAGAAAATTGAATTGGACATTTTTCAAATGGCATTTTCTATGGGACCTTTAGACACAGCTACAGCCCGAACGGCTGAACGGAATTACACCAAACTTGGCAAAATGGTAGGGACAGGTATGCAGTAGTGCCTTTTCTATATTTGGTGAAAATCCCTCCAGTGGTTGTTGAGAAATTGTATTTGAGCAAATTATATATCTATATGCGCTCAACATTCTATTGGGAATACCTTTGGCGCTGATTGAGGAATCTGTGTATAATTTTCCAGAATTTTGGCCAGCTCCGCTCCGCTCCTTCCCTGAAAGTTTCAGGGGGATTCGTCAAGCGGGACCTGAAAAGGGGGTCCCAAAACGTGTTTTCCCCATGTTAATTTCCATAGGGACCTTTAGACACGGCTACAGCCCGAACGGCTGAATGGAATTACACCAAACTTGGCAAAATGGTAGGGCCTGGTATGCAGATGTGCCTTTGCTATGTTTGGTGAAAATCCCTCCAGTAGTTCTTGAGAAAATTGAATTTGAAATTTTTCAAATGGCATTTTCTATGGGACCTTCAGACACGGCTACAGCCCGAACGGCTGAACGGAATTACATCAAACTTGGCAAAATGGTAGGGACAGGTATGCAGTAGTGCCTTTTCTATATTTGGTGAAAATCCCTACCGTAGTTGTTGAGAAAATTGAATTTGAGCAAATTATATATCTATATGCGCTCACTGTACGCGCACCGTACGCGTACCGTACGCGTATCGTACGCGTACGTGCGCGTACCCTTAGGTGTGCGAGCGAGTTTCTGATTGGCTGGCAGTCGACTGTCAACATTCCAAACTGTCCAAACCAGGAAGTGTTAGCCACCATCTTGTTTTTCAGGAGAACTGAGGCACAAGAGAGCCCAAAACAAGAGTGGAAAACACAAAAAGGGGGCAGGGTAGAGACCCCCTAACCCTCTAGCCCTTCTCAGGGGGTCCCAAAAGGACCCCCAAGGGCAAAAAAAAAAAAATTTCGAAAAAATTGCGGGGAACGCGCACCGTACGCGTACCGTGCGCGTACCCAGCGATTTAAAAAATAAAATTAAAAATTTGCACTTGGTGGTCCTTCTGGGACCCCCTGAGAAGGGCTAGGGGGTCAGGGGGTCTCAACCCTACCCCCTTTTCGCGTTTTCCACTCTTGTTTTGTGCTCTCTTGTGCCTCACTTCTCCTGAGAAACAAGATGGCTGCTCAGGTGGTCCCAGAAGGATAATAACATATTTAAACGTTATCCGCTAATAGAATTAGCATTTACAAAACCTTTGAAATTTATCGAAAAAAAATATAGTTAGGAATTAGCATTTAAAAAACCTTTCAAATTCACTGAAAAACCATTGGTTTCAAGCCTTATATAGTTAGGAATTAGC
Source organism: Lissotriton vulgaris (assembly GCF_964263255.1). Taxonomy (NCBI): domain Eukaryota; kingdom Metazoa; phylum Chordata; class Amphibia; order Caudata; family Salamandridae; genus Lissotriton; species Lissotriton vulgaris. The sequence continues at coordinate 1,576,937,572 of NC_141693.1, forward strand.
ATTTAAAAAACCTTGCAAATTCACTTAAAAAACCATAGGTTTCACGCCTTATATAGTTAGGAATTAGCATTTTAAAAACCTTGCATATTCACTTAAAAAACCATATGTTTCAGGCCTTATATAGTTAGGAATTAGCATTTAAAAAACCATTGAAATTGCTCCTATATAGTTAGTTGTACTAACTATATTTCGTGTACCCGCAATCCACTGCCGATGATGTCACATATTACATCATTCATGACATGGTCAGTGACATCACTGATGACATCTCAAATGACATCACTGATGACATCACTAATGACATCTCATTTGACATCACTGATCACATCACTGATGATATCATTCATGTGATAATACGATGCACCTCCTCACACTCTAATATAATTTTTGATACACCCACTGTTAAATACAGACTACCATTCTTGAAACCATTGACACACCAATACCAGTTACTACATACCCACTCACTGATTCTTAGGTCTACACACACATTCACTCATTCACCCATAGAATCACTCATACATACAGTCGCTCATCAATACAGCACTATCATTTGCACTCATACAGCTATACAGACACTCACACACTGTCACTCATCCATGGAGTTGCTCACACACCTAGTCAGTCATGCAAAGAATCAATCACACTTCCATTTCCTCAACTATACAGTTATACACACAACACTTTACTTATTCAAACATATACTAACACATACTTACTCAATTATACAATCGCTGATACAAGTACATAATGATCCATACAGCCACTCGCACATTCACTGGCTCTCATGGATAGTCATTTATATATGCCAACTCTCACATGCACTGTGTTTTACATATGTACTTACTTGGACATGTAGCACTGAGATATCCATTCACTCACCAATACACCCATGCACACAGTCAACCGCCCTTATAGCTGTTTCAACATGCACTCTTGAACTCTTACACCTAGTGAATCAACTGCTCACACATCTATGCACAGAGTCACACACCTCCAAGCCACCCACACAGACACTCAGTCTCCTATTCAAATACTTGGGCAACCAATCAATAACCCATATAGCCACTCATATAGCTACTGATCAACACATGCAGCAGCTTACACAACAACAGACATACTGATGCACACATTCAGACAGTTTAGTCACTAACCCATGCATTTAGTAAGACACATTTAATCACTCACTCATACAGTCAGTCACGCACCTACTAAATCCTTCATCCAGACACTTATACATCCACTCATTCTTCAATATGTAAAACATATTTAAACTTTACAGAAACACACAGTCACTGGATGATGTCATCAGTGATGTCATCAGTGATGTCAAATGAGATGTCATCAGTGATGTCATTTGAGATGTCATCAGTGATGTCATCAGTGATGTCACTGACCATGTCATGAATTATGTAATATGTGACATCTTCAGCAGTGGATTGCGGGTGCGCGAAATATAGTTAGTACAACTAACTATATAGGAGCAATTTCAATGGTTTTTTAAATGCTAATTCCTAACTATATAAGGCCTGAAACCTATGGTTTTTTAAGTGAAGTTGCAAGGTTTTTAAAATGCTAATTCTTAACTATATAAGGCCTGAAACCTATGGTTTTTTCAGTGAATATATATATATATATATATATATATATATATATATATATATATATATATATTCACAGAAAAAACCTTAGGTTTCACACCAGTTATAGTTAGGAATTATCATTTAAAAAACCTATTAAATTCACTGAAAAAACCATAGGTTTGACACTAGTTATAGTTAGCTGGAAATTTTGCTGACATAAAACCATTGAAATTACCACGTTATAGTTAGTTGGACTCACTATAACTTGCGCTTTAACCACATGGCTGCTGGCCATTTTCCCCCCCTGTGCTGGAAAATGCCATTTTAGTGGCACCATGACGAGCTCAGCTCGTCATCAGCACACGACACCCGTGGGTGATGACGAGCTGAGCTCGTCATCAGCATTGAAAGGGTTAAAGGGGGTGATGAGCGTGTTTAATAGAAGTTCTTGATATCCTTAGGCTGAATCCTTACTCATGCAATCAGAGTCAAAAGTCCAAATTTATGTAGAAAAGTTGCTTTTTATTAATTTAGATAAAACCATGAGACAGCCGACACGTGTTTCGCCCCCTGTGGCGATTTGCGCCGGGGCTTTTTCAAGGCTATTTACAATATATTGAGTTCATTATAGGTCATCATGATATGAGCATGTTTTCACCAGAGTCCAATTTGTTTCAAAAGTTTCAATTTATGAGGGTGTAATCCCCAATTCACGTTGTTGTTCGTCTGCTCGATGTTCGCCGCTTTCGCGTTCCCACGTTATAGTTAGTTGGACTCACTATAACTTGCGCGCCTGCAATGCACTCGTGATGACGTCACATATTACATCACTCATGACATGGTCAGTGACATCACTCATGACATCACTGATGACACCATCCAGTGAATGTGTGTCTTTCTGTAAAATATATGTGTTTCAAGGGTTACATTACACTGAAAGGATGTCTGTCAGTCTGTCACAAGGATGGTGTCATCAGTGATGTCATGAGTGATGTCACTGACCATGTCACGAGTGATGTAATATGTGACGTCATCAGCAGTGCATTGCAGGCGCGCAAGTTATAGTGAGTCCAACTAACTATAAGGTGGGAATTTCAATGGTTTTATGTCAGTAAAATGTCCAGCTAACTATAACTAGTGTCAAACCTATGGTTTTTTCAGTGAATTTAATAGGTTTTTTAAATGCTAATTCCTAACTATAACTGGTGTGAAACCTATGGTTTTTTTAGTGAATTTCATAGGTTTTTTAAATGCTAATTCCGAACTATAACTGGTGTGAAACCTGTATTTTTTTCAGTGAATTTTATAGGTTTTTTAAATGCTAATTCCTAACTATATATAGGGCCTCTAACCTATGTTTTTTCAGTGAATTTCAAAGGTTTTTTAATAGCAAATTTCTATAGCTATGAAATGTAATATTTTTGATAATGAATCATATATTGTATATTTATGTAATACTATTTTTTTCTGCATATTGTTCATGGGTTTTTTTTTTGCCCTAGAGCGCTCCCGGTGCGTGTCCCGGTGAGCGCACCGGTAAGCGCAGTCTTGCGGCGCGCCCCGGGCCGCATACGGGTGAGCGTCCCGTTAGCGCTATTGCCGCGAACAAAAACATCATTGTGACGTATCGCGTAGCCGCGTCCGCGTGATACGCACGGCATAAGCGCACCCGGGAGCACTCAAGCGCATACGATTGCGCTACGTAAGCATCCGACGCGCTTGCGCAACGCGCCCCGGGGCGCGCCTCGGGACGCGTAGCGTAAGCGCGTCGGGTCATGTGACCTAAAAATAACACTTTTTATTGGTTCTGGACAGTTTTGGTTTCCAAATGATGAAAGCCCTGGTCATGTGACCTGAAAATAACACTTTTCATTGGTTCAGGACAGTTTTGTTTTCCTAATGATGAAAGCCCCCACCTTTTTTCCTCATTCTCACTTTGTACTTTGAGTGAGGAAGACCTGTTTCCAGAGCTATTATTACCTATTTGTACTCAGAAATGGCTACAGTAGCAGCAGCAGCAGGAGCATCTCAGCCACCATCACCACCACCACCACCAAGAGGACCACCACAACACCACAGTGGTGGAGATGAAGAAGAGGAGGAGGAGGAGGAGGAGGAGGAGGAGGAGGAGGAGGAGGAGGAGGAGAGGAGGAGGTTCCTGCCTGAAGATACTACCCCATATAAGCTAAAAGAGCACATTATCTGGGAGTTTTTTTCAATCCCAATGGACCTCAAGAAAGTAAATGCGCCAAGGGTTACTTGTCTAATCTGTCTCACTGTACTTTCCAGGGGGAACCCTAACAAAAAGTACTCTTTTGGCAATAACACCATGATTCGCCACATGCAACGCCGGCACCCTAACAACTATGCTGCGGCAGAGGTCCAAAAAATGACCAGAAACCCTCCACAAATGACCAGAAACCCTCCCCAATCTTCACCCAGCACCTCCAAAAGTAAGCAACCCACTCCATCGGGTCCAGAAACAAGGGAGATGGTCCCAAACATACAAACCCAGTTTGGACAATACAAAATCAGTTGTATATTTTGTGGAAAAACAATTACCTATGGTGAGCAAAGCATTAAACTCATCAACCGTGCAGGTGACAACCACAATTGCCCAAAAAAACCTTAATTTTTTCCTGATTTTTTTGCTCCAGTTGAGCCGTTTACAATTCCCTGTTTTTTGTTTGTCCCCATAAAAATAACAAAAAATATATAAAATTGTTCATAAAAGCCAAAAAAAGTACAAAATGTTCAAAAAAACAATAAAAAAATATAAAACAACAAAAAGAAGAAAAAAAAACAGTTCTTTTTAGAACTACTTCCAATTTATAAAAAAGTGCAAATTTTTTTTAAAACTCTGTCATTCTTTTTTCCCCATGGTACACACCCCGGTTCGCTCCCCGGTGCGCGTACCAGGCGCTCCCCCCGCGCAAATCGAAAAAAAAATGTCCCCCACATCAAACCTAGGGGGTCGGGGGGGTCTACTCTGCACCCTTTTGGTCATTTCCCTCTTTTTTTCCCACCACTTGTGTCTCGATCCTACCGAGACACAAGATGGCGGCCGCTCCGGACTGTTTGGAATGGTGACAGACACACGAGAGCCAATCAGCTTTCCGCGCGCGAACTCGCGTAGCGCACTGGTACGTGCCCCGGTGCGCGTACCGGGGCGCGCTTATAGATATATACATTTTTGGGAACCTAAATTACTCAAAATCCACTGGAGCACATATCTTGAGACATAGCAAAGGCACATCGGGCTACCAGTCTCTACAATTTTGCCAAGTTTGGTGGAAATCCATTCAGCCGTTCGGGCTAAAAGTGAGTCCAACCGCCCTATGGAAATTAACATGGGGAAAACACGTTTTGGGACCCCCATTTTATCTAGGCCCCCGCTTGACGAATCCCCCCCAAACTTTCAGGGAAGGAGCCGAGCGCAGCGAGGCAAATTTCAGGAAATTTTCGGGTAGATTCCTCAACCGGCGCCAAAGTTATTCCCAATAGAATGTTGCGGATTCCCTATACAAAATAATCCTAACTATAACTACCTACTGGCGACTGTCAGTAGGTAATATATATATATATATATATATCTCTATATATATATATATATATAGAGATATATATATATATATATCATGTGATCAAGGCAGAAGGAGCTGCCGAAACGCATCATGGCAGAGTGTTACAACTTGCAATAAAGAAAACTTGCACTTACTTGGGTCCACTCTTGTTTGTCCATGGAACAGGATTAGAAGAGCGAGGATTCCTCATATATATATATATATATATATATATATATATATATATATATATATATATATATATATATATATATATATATATATATTATTGCAAAGTGAAGAGAAACGGAAAAACAGAGTTTCCACAAGCCCACTGATCGTATGCAGGGATGTTTATGTACACAGCAGCGAAGGACGACACGTTTCGACCACGTACGTAGTCTTGGTCACATGGTCACATCCTCCATTACAGGTTTATATAAAGGTACGTGTATGTCACATGTGGAGCATAGACATAAAGAAAATATGTGTGTATCATACACAACTTATATAATGAAAAAAGAAAATGTAAATTTTGGCCAATACCTGTGTGGTGATGTTGGGTGTATGGGGAGATAATTGTGGTGATTGTTCTGGCCGCTGACCAGAATACTTTCCTGCCGTGAGGGCAACGGCTGACATTCTGGCAAGGAGAAGCGCCGTGAGGGGAACGGCTGAATTGCACAGCGCCACTGCCACCGGGGACACAGAACTACAATCCCCAGGTGCCCCGGCGGCCGAGTCGCGTCCCTGACGCCACCATTGCGCCCGGAGGCGCCTGTTAAGCGAGGAGCGCCGAACGCTCGGAGGGGGGCCGCTGACCAGAATACTTTCCTGCCGTGAGGGCAACGGCTGACATTCTGGCAGGGAGAAGAGCCGTGAGGGGAACGGCTGAATTGCACAGCGCCACTGCCACCGGGGACACAGAACTACAATCCCCAGGTGCCCCGGCGGCCGAGTCGCGTCCCTGACGCCACCATCGCGCCCGGAGGCGCCTGTTAATCGAGGAGCGCCGAGCACTCGGAGGGGGGCCGCTGACCAGAATACTTTCCTGCTGTGAGGGCAACGGCTGACATTCTGGCAGGGAGAAGCGCCGTGAGGGGAACGGCTGAATTGCACAGCGCCACTGCCACCGGGGACACAGAACTACAATCCCCAGGTGCCCCGGCGGCCGAGTCGCCTGTTAAGCGAGAAACGCCTCTCGCCACGCGAGGCGCGCGCTGGAGCGCCCGGGGCTAAGCCCGGGCAAAGGGCGGGCCCTCTGTGGCCCTCAGAGGCACAAGGAGGCCGGGACGGGCCACCCCTCTTGGCTACTACGAAGGAGGAGGTACCGAGTTGTTATATTGTCCTACCTTCCACTGGATACAGGAGGTAAATCATATTGACTCATAATCGTGACTGCCTTGATACCCTTTCCGCCTAACAGAATTGGACTTATGACATTGTACACTGGTCCAGTACTGGTGTTTGTCGTTGTTACCATATTGCTGCTATATACGAAAGCTATCAACATTATGGATGGCAAAGGGGTCATAAATAATACTAACTCCCGTGGGGGGCTTGGAAACGGGAGTTTGGATAACTTAAATTTCTGCCGTCAATCCCCTTTAGTAACAACCAACTACTGCCAATCGCTATCACTATTGGAAGAACTTAATGCGCTTTGTAAAACTAATTACATCCTGTTTCAAGAGGGTAACGAATCAACTGGTGCCCCACTAAATATAAGTCCTAGTCCTAACAAACTACCTAACCCCCAAGTAACCCACCAGGGAAACCACTCCTCAATTACAGATCAAGATAGTATTTTTATTACAAACCCTCAGACACCCCCCACCAAAAGAAAGCGGGATGCAAGTCCCCCTTCGGTCTGTACTATTTCTCCGCAATCATTCAGGGCATGCTCTACCTCTTATTCTCCCCTACCTTCAACACCAACTGACCCTTTGACCCTGATTGAACACATCATTAAATCTTTAATATCCCCTTTGGTTAAAAAAATCATGGTTATCGGGGAAAAAGTTACCTATATAGAAGAAACAACGAAGGCGAACGCTATCCTCTTAGAAAGTCTGGTACGAGCTAACAAAGCTGAGCTCACAGCCACTGCCGATCTACCTATAATTATGACACAAAGCAGTACTCCCCCAACCCAGCCATCTGCACCTAACAAATCTAAAAAGTCATTACCATCTAATACTCGGCAGACTATACCAAACAGAAGTAGTCCAAAAAAGGTAATACCATTGAACTCTGATAAAGGAGTAGGGTCATCCAAAGATTCAACGCCCTTAGTGGGGACTCTCTCAAAAAATGGTTATAGGCAAAGAAAAACTAATCAAATTGACCTACCGCCGGAGGCAGCTCCATTTGTTTGCATTCTATCAGGCGTGCCTGAATTAAGCAATGGAAAAATCGAGGGACAAACCAAGCTGGCAAACAAGGTATCTTTTTGGTTAACAAAGAATAGGCCCCTTCCACCAAACTTAGACGGGAAAATACTGAATGTCAGAAGGGTGAAATGGTTGGGTCCTCTAACCAAAGATATAGCGGGAGATCTGATTCTTGTAAACTTTAGGGATCCCCGGGTTGTCCATTATCTTCTGGGCTGGCAGCCTCAAAGGGGGGACGGCCCAATAGTTGTAAGGGAATTGAGAGATTTTTACCCCAGAGCCGCATATATGCCCCATGTAAGATTTAAGACAGGAAATAATTACTGTAGGGGCAACAATACACTCAGCAACTATAAGCTACCCACTTGGAATCACTTTTCGCATTGATCTGATAATTCGACCCTTGAAAGGTCTGATAACAAATCTCTGATGCCTGGGGCTGCTTAGAATTGCAGAGGAGGCGGCACTAAGTGGGGGAATGATGTTACGTCTAGACCGGTTACATGCCGATTGAGTGAGGGTTGTATCCAGTGTTCCCTGTAACGCGCGCGCGTGCGCTCGCGCGCACCTTGCTGACCCAGAGCGCGCAGAGTCCAGAGGAAAGCGCGCACACATCCTGTGAGTGCTTTCGCGCCGCCACGTTTAAAACGCGAGCGGCGCGAAAACGGCAATTCCGTGTTTGGGGGAAAGAACATAGATTGAAGTAGCTCCGCACTAATGGGCTGTGGCTGCGGGCTGTTTGTGGCCCTTTGTGAAAACATTTGTTAATTGCAGCACCGTCATGCGCTGCAATTAACAAAGATTTTCACAATGGCTCACAATCAGCCCCCAACCGCGCTCCCTTAAGAGAAGACATTTAGCAAGTCCAAAAGCACGAAACGCCGTGCTTTTGGACTTGCTAAATGTCTTCTCTTAAGGGAAAAAACACACCAACAATTTACAAGGTGATTTTCATGGCATTTCTAGAAGAATTATTACAGATAAGTATCAGCTTGAACATTGAATAAATTGAATAAAGAAGCCTGCTTGAGAGGCAACAATGAAGCAGCAGTTCGAACATTTTAACCAGAGAATTAGTTGCAAGTTTTGTGTCTTGTACTTTGTCGTTTACTTTTAAACGTTCATGCAACTGCTCGACAGTAAGTAGTACATGGCAGCAACTTAAAATAAAGATTTCTCAATTGCAGATATTTTGAGTGTGAAAAAGTATTGCCCTGGCATCTGCCATCATGGTCATCGCTAAAAGGAAATCCAGATGTTAAATAACCAGTTGTTCCATGGTACCTTGTGGTGTAGCGCGATAGTAGAACCACAGTATGATGTCAAAAGAAAGCACAATCTATTGAAGGCTGCTCTTACATAAATCAAATTTATGAATGTGGACGACTGTCTACCGAATCTAAGTCTGCTGTCAAACGGAGGGGCACACTGCCCATACAGATATAGAGAAGCGCCCATACAGATAGAGAGAATGATTTAAATTAAGTTGTTGATGGGCAGAGTGGAATCTACCTGCTTTTTATCGTGCATGTTATATAATCATGATTTCTGAAGAACGTTAAGTTGAACTTAGCTCAATCTTTAAATGGCATCCGTTTGTGGGCCTCTCATTTCGCTTTCACTGTGTTTGTATTTCGAATCATCTTTCTCTTTTAAAATAAAGGTTAAATCTGGTTGACATCTGCTTTTCCATTTATGAAATTTAAACTTACATTTTTCTGATTTTGCGCGCCATTATTCTATAAATATTTGTTTGCATTCTACTATCTCTCAAGGTTGGGCCTCTCTACAGCATCAAGAATCAAGGCTGCCAATGACACGTGTACCTTTTTTTCATCTTTGTTTCTTAAATACTCATATTATTCTTATTGCAAAATGAAACAATGTAGAAACTATATATGTCAGGAGGAGTTTTCCAAGCCAGGATTGTTATTATAAAGTTCACTCCCTTCTACAGATATTGTACTACGGTACAAACTGTATAATAATGTAAACAACAGACAAAACTACCCCCCTTACACTCTCTACCCCCTATCCCCCCAATGCTCCATCAGATACACAGATTGCTCTTCAGGAGGGCCCATGAGCTACCGAAAGACCCACACTTTGCATTTCCATGGCTATCGAGTTTGGCCCAGTCCCACCGCTCCCCCCAGTGCAGGCCCTATCACCCACCACATCTCCCTAGTCAGGTCAGCAGCCTACCCCTGGTTCTCTCCAGCCTCTCCACTCGGGGAGGCATCAGCCTGAGGCTCTTTCAGGTTGTGTATCATAGCTCTCCAAGAAATCAGGTCATCTGCCAGTCTCTCATCCTGTGGTACCTTTCTCATATGAAGCTCCTGTGCCGCCGCCTATTTAGTCATATCATGCTGCTAGTCTATTGCCAGGGGGCGTCTTGAGCTCAGCCATCTAATAGCTAAGCACAGCTTATCCGGAGTTAAACACAACAGAGCAAATGTACTACTGATCTTCCCATTTTTCTTTTGGGTACCAGACTCATGAGGCATTGCTTAGTTTCAAAGGAGATCGCCCAGCCCATGGCCCTGTGACGCTGTTCCAGCACCTCCTTCCAGAATTTCATAACATGTGAGAAGTTCCACCCTACAAGGTCTCTAGCGGGATAGTTGACATGCAACTGCTTAGGGGAGAGGTAGGCAATAGGGATAATATTAAATTGGATATGCTTGAACTGTGCATTAATCAAAACCTTATGCACTACCCTGTGTACTCTATTCCACTCCACTGCAGTGATAGGGTTCTTGCTAAACTGTTGCCAAGTATCCTCCACTTTCAAGGGTGGGACCGTCCTATCAGTCCGCAGTGCTTGATATAGGTGTGCAATGAGCCTCCGCCCTTGCATAATGAAAATCTGTCCCTGCCCCCAGCCAAATGTCTCAAAGGCATCCTGCATAGTGATAAACCGGGCAGCAGGGTACAGGTGACTCAGTGTGTTACACCCCCTGTCACCACCGATCGGTGGCCATGGTCTGAACTATGAGCGAAAAAAGTTCTAACAATGACTATCTCCAGCTCAGGTGCACAGGGCGCCCTAAGCACACTCCCCGTATTGCTCTTTCCCATAGAGGGCATACTATTTGGACCACATGGTGCATAGTCTCAGGAACTCTATTGTGGAACATCAGGAGTGTCCCCAAAACTGCGTCTCTGAATGTGCCTGCGAGTAAGGTCTTTTCCCAATTATCTCTCTTGTCGAGCCAATGACCTGCCTGCTGGAGCTGGGCTCCAAGATAAGCGAATTTAAGGTACTTGTCCTCCATCGCTCCTTTGTCCCATTTTAACTTGAGAGGGGAAAGTCCCACCTTGCACCATTTCCCTGTCCACAATAGTGCTACTAGGAGCTGATGTAACACTACCAATACACTGATTTACACACCTATGATTGTCTCTGTGCAATGTGTGTATTATGTAAAGTGCTCTGACACCCTACACTGGTATGAGTGGTGCTATAATACTAAATGAATCAGAGAGACAGTGGTTCTGGAGACTTGAGGGCCGCTGTTAAAAGGTGCTAGTGAGGGAATCCATGGTAGAGGTGGCCATTGGGGGGCGCCAACAAACATTGTCGCACAGGGCTCCACCAGTGTTAAAGGCGGCCTGGCTTGTGCCTAGTTGAAGTTGGCTGACCAAAGTCCAATTGAACAACCTGCAAAGCACACGTCGTTCTTTTGGACTTGCTGCATTTCTTTTAGATATCACGCAAGTTAGAAATCTCTCTGCTTAGCCTAGTGTGCCGCCTGGCTGGTATTTTGTTGCTTCTTTCCGTCTGTGCATCCAGATATACAATACAACAAGTAACATTACATCTACAGCAGTAAAATCTTATAATGGTACTATCATTGGAGTCTTGTGCTTTTCTAAACCCGAAGTGTACTTGCCTGTATAACCAATTCATGTAATGGTGTGTGTCTAAATTGCAAACCTGCCATAAGACCCTTAACGTGGTGATTTATGTGTGAAAATGCAGTCTTTTCACTTGTTTAAGCATGAGTTTGGAGTGATATTTGGCGATGCACCCACGCGCACGGTCTGGTTCCTAGCGCACATAACCATGGCTGCAGCGCACAGAGACCCCACACTGCCGCACACAGAGGAAAGAAATTAGAGGGAACATTGGTTGTATCCCCCTTTTTTTATATGAATGAAATTCCTTGTTAACGCACTTTGCACTTTTTTCGTATAATCTGAAAACTGTTTGTTATATTTTTGTAAACTTATTGTATGTATGTACATATTTACTCTTTGGCATGGTATTTCCTTTTAATGTATAGATATGAATGTATTTTAATAATTGCACTGTGCTTTTATGGTTGCTTTGTTTCAACCGAATAAAGCTTATTGAAAGAGTTAGGTCAACAAAGCATGAACATCACAGAATGCACGGTGCAAGGTGTTTAGTGCTATGTTTTTACCAAGAGTGATAGATGTTGCAGGGAGTTTTGTGATATCAGGGTCTAGTAGAACTAGCAAGTTGTTTGGGTAGATGCACAGCAAGTTTATGAATGTTGTAAGTTTTGATTCAAAGTTTAGGTGCTACACAAGTAACGTCTAGTGTCCCACGACGTCAATAAGTGAACATGTAAATGTGAGATCAGTGGGTCACTGATCCCATCCTTGGGTGCACACTGTAGTTCCTCTATGATTCAAAGAGGTTTCACACTTGATTCATTGTTGATTGTTCATATTTATTTAACGTAACAGTTCATTGATAATTCTCATAAGCATATCACGTTGATGAATTAATCCATTCTCAACATATTGACACTATCCTTTACGTAAATCCAATGCATTTCGAGGCATTTAGCTGCCCCTTCATCAGGGAAAGGTACTGTAACAAAGTTAAATAAGATAGCATAAGTAATTGTAAATATGAGCGTTGTGATATGTGATTTCTAAAAGTTAATGAGGGGTAGGCGCTATAGGGAGTGAGGGGAGGGGGTGGTACGTGTCAGCTTAAAGGTCACCTTAAAAAACTTTTTGAACCCGTGTTGGGAAACAGAGTAGTGCTATCGGTATTGCTTACGTGTGCTGGTGTTCGAAATAGGCCGGTATGCTGAAAAGTAAAAAGGTGCAGTTCGTGAATATGTATCCTATCCGGTTAAACCCGTTCGTGGTTATCTATTTATTCGATACACTAACCTGGTAAGACGGAGCTTTAAATTCAAGGTTGGTCCACTCGCAACGCTGGTCAGGACGGATGCATCTTCTGCCGCGTTTAGTCAGTTACAAATGTTGCGGTCACGTGAATATTAAATAAGGAAAAAAGACTCGCGTTGGCAGTCAGGGTTCTGGTGCTATGTTTAGCAAGTGGAAGTCGGGTTGTTTAAAATGAAAATAAAAGGGATATGGGGTTCATACAGTGCCCGGAAAGGTGGGGTAAAATAGTTAAATTAACAGTGGGGTGTGTTCAAAGGAAAACTCAAGATGCCAGATAGGGTGGTGTCGGTATGCAAGTGAAAACTGTTTGAAAAGGGTGATAAAAGTAAATGTTATTTCAAACCATAAATTCAGAAAGGTGAATTCAAAACACAGTGTATATGATGTGATACTGAAGGAAGCCTTTTAGGGCTCCATTAACAACATTTATAAGTAGCAGGAGAGTTTGATTCTGTCATTGAGGCCCATTGGCTTCTGTGTAGATAATCTTTGAATCCAGGTGTTTTCACGTTGAAGGAGGTATTTGGTATTATCTCTACCTTCTATTTTAACAATAGTTTCCAGTATAATGAATTTTAATTGGGAAATATTGTGTTTTTGTTCTTGGAAATGTGTGGCAATCGAAGATTTACTATTTTTCAATCTGATGTTAGACTTATGTTCTGTAAGTCTGATTTTGATTTTACGTTCGGTCTTGCCGACGTAGAGTTTCCCGCAGGGGCATTTGAGAGCATAGATTACGTTGCTCGAGTCACATGTTGCGTTGACGTGAAGTTTAATTGTATTGCCCTTCATGGGATGGTTGATTGTGTTTCCCTTTATGATGCTATTACAATTCCCGCAATTCAGGCAGGGTTTGGTGCCTGCATATTTGACAGTCACAATAGGTTTGTGTTGGACTAGTTCCCCTAGGTTTTGAGCTCTGGTAAACGCAAATAGCGGAGGTTCCAAAAAGATCTGGTTAAAATCCGGTTCCAAATTGAGTAGTGACCAATGCTGATATATGATTCGTTTGAATTTCATAGTAGCTGTGGAATATTTAGAGACTACCACTATACGTGTCAAAACTTTGAACCTATTTGAGAACATAGTTAAACAGGATTTAATTGACATCAAACATGATAAAAAACACACTAGAAATATCACCCAAAAAGACTTAGATACCTTAAAGAAGATATCAGGAAATAACCAGATAAGATGCACGAAAGCCGACAAAGGGGGAGCCCTAGTGATCATGGACCAAAACATGTATGAATCCAAGGTAATGGAGCACATTACTGATACCCAAACATACATGAAACTGGACAAGAACCCCACATTGGAGTTAATGATTACCCTGAAAAACATCATCGATAAGGCATATGAAAGCGGAACCATAAACGACAGGACGAAGAACTTCCTTATCAAGACTAATCCGAAGAGCCCTACTTTGAGGATGGTACCCAAAATCCACAAAAATCTCATGGACCCACCTATGAGACCAATAGTCTCGACATGTGGAAGCATCCACGAACCAATCGGACAAATACTAGACAAATACCTTCAACCAGCAGTACAGTCAATGAGAACCTACACAAAAGACACCACAGACTTCATCTCCGAATTGAACAATCTACAAATTAACCCTGATGACAAATTGATTCTATGTACCGCGGACGTACGATCCCTCTATACTTCCATACCACACTCCTTAGGCATAGAAGCCATAGAAAAAACCTTACTGAATTCCACCATAGACAGCCAATTCCAAACATTCCTGATGGAACTCATGCTCTTTACTTCATACCAAAGTTACTTTAAATATCAAGAAACATGGTATCAACAACTGGTGGGCATGGCTATGGGCAATTCTGCGGCGCCTGTATACGCCAATCACTTCATGCAACAATATGAAGAAACTCACATTTTCAAAAAACCGGAATGGACAGACAACCTAGTGCTACTAACACGATACATCGACGACATCTTTATTGTGTGGAAGAATTCCAGAGAGAAGTTACAAGAACTACTGACACAATTTAACAACATTGATGAACTCATACAAATTACGTGGGAACTATCGGAAGACAGCATCAATTTCCTAGATGTTAGAGTGTCCATCACCCAACAGGGATTCGAGACAGACCTGTTTGTGAAGCCCACCGACAGAAACAATATGCTCCACTATACGAGCTTTCATGAACCAAATTTAAAAAGATACCTTCCATTCTCACAAATGGCAAGAGCCAAAAGGATCGTATCAAATCCTATGAAATCCATACAGAGAATTGAACAAATTGCCACTAAATTCCAGGACAGAGGATATCCAACAAACCTCATTGAGGAATCTAAACAGAAAATTCTGAACATTGATCGACAAAAACTATTACAACCTGGTCTCGAAAAACAACAGACACGTATAGTGGTAGTCTCCAAATATTCCACAGCTACTATGAAATTCAAACGAACCATATATCAGCATTGGTCACTACTCAATTTGGAACCGGATTTTAACCAGATCTTTTTGGAACCTCCGCTATTTGCGTTTACCAGAGCTCAAAACCTAGGGGAACTAGTCCAACACAAACCTATTGTGACTGTCAAATATGCAGGCACCAAACCCTGCCTGAATTGCGGGAATTGTAATAGCATCATAAAGGGAAATACAATCAACCATCCCATGAAGGGCAATACAATTAAACTTCACGTCAACGCAACATGTGACTCGAGCAACGTAATCTATGCTCTCAAATGCCCCTGTGGGAAACTCTACGTCGGCAAGACCGAACGTAAAATCAAAATCAGACTTACAGAACATAAGTCTAACATCAGATTGAAAAATAGTAAATCTTCGATTGCCACACATTTCCAAGAACAAAAACACAATATTTCCCAATTAAAATTCATTATACTGGAAACTATTGTTAAAATAGAAGGTAGAGATAATACCAAATACCTCCTTCAACGTGAAAACACCTGGATTCAAAGATTATCTACACAGAAGCCAAGGGGCCTCAATGACAGAATCGAACTCTCCTGCTACTTATAAATATTGTTAATGGAGCCCTAAAAGGCTTCCTGCAGTATCACATCATATGTACTGTGTTTTGAATTCACCTTTCTGAATTTATGGTTTGAAATAACATTTACTTTTATCACCCTTTTCAAACAGTTTTCACTTGCATACCGACACCACCCTATCTGGCATCTTGAGTTTTCCTTTGAACACACCCCACTGTTAATTTAACTATTTTACCCCACCTTTCCGGGCACTGTATGAACCCCATATCCCTTTTATTTTCATTTTAAACAACCCGACTTCCACTTGCTAAACATAGCACCAGAACCCTGACTTCCAACGCAAGTCTTTTTTCCTTATTTAATAATCACGTGACCGCAACATTTGTAACTGACTAAACGCGGCAGAAGACGCATCCGTCCTGACCAGCGTTGCGAGTGGACCAACCTTGAATTTAAAGCTCCGTCTTACCAGGTTAGTGTATCGAAAAAATAGATAACCACGAACGGGTTTAACCGGATAGGAAACATATTCACGAACTGCACCTTTTTACTTTTCAACATACCGGCCTATTTCGAACACCAGCACACGTAAGCAATACCAATAGCACTACTCTGTTTCCCAACACGGGTTCAAAAAGTTTTTTAAGGTGACCTTTAAGCTGACACGTACCACCCCCTCCCCTCACTCCCTATAGCGCCTACCCCTCATTAACTTTTAGAAATCACATATCACAACGCTCATATTTACAATTACTTATGCTATCTTATTTAACTTTGTTACAGTACCTTTCCCTGATGAAGGGGCAGCTAAATGCCTCGAAATGCATTGGATTTACGTAAAGGATAGTGTCAATATGTTGAGAATGGATTAATTCATCAACGTGATATGCTTATGAGAATTATCAATGAACTGTTACGTTAAATAAATATGAACAATCAACAATGAATCAAGTGTGAAACCTCTTTGAATCATAGAGGAACTACAGTGTGCACCCAAGGATGGGATCAGTGACCCACTGATCTCACATTTACATGATCAGGGTCTAGTACCCATAGTGTTTGGTGTTGCTAGCTGCAGTTAGTCAGAGTTTATGGCAACTGTAGTGCCCCGTGCAGTGGCAGAGTTTGGAGAACCACTGACGATAATACCCTGTGTTGGTTTCCTATTCACAGGCTTCTGAAATAATTAACTGGAATAAAGGTATAGTACCTAAGAAAAAGCCTGATATAGATACTAGGAGAATACGGTCGTTTCCAGGTGTGTGGGTAAGAGGTATTTCGGTCCCAGAACAAGATGGACAGGAAGGTGTTGGCTAAGGTGACTGGGAGTGGTGAGAAACCGAAGATCTCCATCAACTTCAGTGCGCGTAGTTTTATCAGGAATGTGTGTGGTTCCATGTTGGATCTCTGCCACATGTGTCTGTAAAAGTAAAAAAGGGGCAATATCATTAGCAACAACATATTACCATCAAGTGTCAACACAACTGGTAATTCCAATAATTTCATAATCATCACAATCTTACATACATTTAGACCAACAAATGAATCTTATCAGAGAATCCACTGGTATGGCACATGGTGTGTGAACAAACTAAAACCAAGGTGTGTGAGGGGAAGAGGTGGGGTGTGAGTGATCTGCCAAGGTTTGACTGATGTCAAAATTCGTCTGATCTACAGATGGGAGTTCATCTCCTCATCTTGATTAAGTCCATTTGGGAATTTGGTGCCAGCCAGGAGGATGAAACGGGATTCCAGTTTGCGTAAAGCTGCTTGGCGGTTGCTGCCTCTGGGGTTGAGGTTAACTGTGTTGAGTCCCAAAAATCTGCCTTTAGTCCAGTCACCTTTATGTTTGGCGGAGAAATGTCTGGCTGTACTGTAGCCATGGTTTCTGTCTGTGATTGCTCTCCAGTGCTCTAAGACTCACTTTTTTACCGGGAAAGTTGTGGAGCCAATATACCAGAGGTTGCATGGGCAGACAATGGCATATACCACAAAATCCGTATTGCAGGTGATTAGTTTGTGACGCTTCCAGTGGGTTCCTATTCTTTCTAAGATAATCTCAGAGACACTGCTGCTATTCCAACATGCTTTGCAACTACCGTATTTGTGGAAGCTTGTTGGGGTCAATTGGTCTCCTTGGGCTGGAGGTGACAGTGTACAAGAAGTTCTTTAAGAGAGGTCTTGTAGGTCATGGTACCTACTTTATTTCTTAAAATTGGATCCTGCCTGAGAATGTCCCATCTGTTCTTTAGGATCTTGCGTACCTGGTATGCCTGGCTGCATTATCTTGTGATGAACAGAATAGGTTCTTTGGTTGTTTCTTTGTTGATTCTCTCAGATGCCAAATTTACTAGGATCTCATTTCTGGATTGCTTTTCTACTCGTGTTTCTGCCTGTTGCAAAACCTTCCTGGAGTACCCTCTCTCTCTGAACCTCTCTTTCATATTCTTTTTGGGTTGTTTTAATAAGCCAATGGGGTGCTACAGTTATATTTGGCCTTTAAAAATTCACTGTAAGAAATTCCCCATCTAAAGCTGGGGGATCGGAACTGGCTGCGTGCAAAATCAGGTTTCCTGCAGTTTTCTTCCTAAAGAGGTTGGTGCCAATCCTGCCTTTTGCTACAGTCAGCTTGAGGCCAAGCAAATCAATCGATTTTTTTGCTACAGTGTCTGGTAAATTTCAGGTTGACAATGTTAGAATTATTAGGGTCCACAAATTGATTAAGATCACTTTCTGTCCCTTCCCAGAGAAAGAAAATATCGTCAATGTACATGAGCCACTTGGTCACATTGAAGATCCAACATTCTGTGTTCTCATTCCAGAGCACCTGCTTCTCCCACCATCCCACAATCAGGTTGGCATAGCTCGGGACAAAGCAGGTGACCATGGAAGTCCCTTGCAGTTGTTTATAATGCTTCTTCTCAAAGATGAACACATTTTCCCTTAGGCACATTTCAATTATCTCCACAAGCATCAACGTGTGCTCAAGATATTCAGCATTACCGGTTTGAAAAAAGAATTTGCATGCCTGCAAACCATCAGTATGTCTAATACCACTATACAATGCCTCTGCGTCTAGACACACTAGCCAATGGTTTTCCCCCATAGTCACGTTTTTGATTTTTTGTAAAAAATCAGTTGTATCTCTCAGATAAGATTTAAGATTTTTTACAAAGGGGAAAAGAAAGTGGTCAACAAAGGTGCTTGTGTTCTCTAGGATTAACAAAAAAGGGGGTGACCCTGTGTCCCTCAGAACCTGGGTATTCAATAGTTAAACAAACAACGGTTCTGTCGGGTAAGGCAGATTACTTGAACAATGCTCATAAGTCTACAAGAACAAAAGAAAGCTCTCTGATACACACGATGCAATTTGAGAAATGAATACTCAAAAACACAAAAGACAAAGTCAAAAGGTCAAAGAGTTATATTGTATAAATTATGACATATTTCTTCCAAACTTAACCGAATTACTTCATTCAAGGATACACATTTCAATACAAAAAAGGACCGTCATAAAAACATGCAATTGCTGTGACTTTTTTGTGAAATAGTGCTCAATAAATGTGACAACAAATATGAAGGAAATTCATACATATACATATATACAAAATTGATTTTAATAGCCAGATATCGAATGTTGACCAAGGATTCCTAAGTGAGTTGTAAGGAACCTGGTGAATCTAGGCTTATAGAAGCGTCGACGTTTTGACCCTCATGCGCCCCTGTTGGTGGTCACGGCGGGTCTTTATCAAGACAAGAAAAAGGTGAGAGTTCCGATAGATACAGACAGGGGCCCTCAGTCTGAATCCTTAAGGAACAATAGCCAGTAGTATCTCGAGGGAAGCTGACGATGTGTTGTCAGTTACTCTCCGCTTCGGCATACAACAGCGTCGGTGCTTGCGTTCTCTAGGAGGCTGTTCTTTGAGGACACTGTGAGTCTTCCCGGGGGGTCTGACGCAATTTTGTGAACTTTTGGAAGGAGGTTGAATGTAGGTGTAGCGGGTGTGTCATTCTTGAGAAATTGTTTCTCATCCCAGGTCAGTAACTCCCTTTCATGCCATGTTTGGAGTTTTTTCAGGTATCTATGCCGGAGATCTATGAGGTACTTCTAGACCACCCTCCCATCATTGAGCTGACGGTACGCTTCTCTGGTGTACATTGCTCCTGTCATAAGTACTACATTTCCTCCCTTGTCGGAGGGTTTTATTATAAGCTGTGGGCATTCTGTAGGGTAGTAACTGCCTCCCATTGAGTCTTGGTCATATTTCTAAATAGTGGGGTGACCCTCAGACGTACCCTCACTTTCAATTCATCCCTCCAGTGGGTTCCGCTCCACTCGCAAACAGTTTGTGCAAATTAAAGCTCTCCAGTGAGCCTCCCAGAATAATGTCCCCGGTTTAATTCCATTGTAACTGTTCTCCTTTTGGCGCATACAGACAGTCTGTTTGCCATAGACCCTCTTTTGTGGCGGTGCAAGTCCTCTCGACCGGGACGGCCGGATTTGCATCATCAAAAAGAGTTTCCCACCTGCGAGGACGCACTCGAGAAACAGGTGAATCCTGCAGCATATATATATATATAAATATAAATATATATATATATATATATATATATATATATATATATATATACAAACACACACACACACACATATATATATATTCACTGAAAAAACCACAGGTTTAAGTTTTTTTTTAGTTTCTATTTTTGAATATGTGTTTCAAGGGTTACAGTGAAAGGAGGTCTGTCACTCTTTCACAAGGATGGTGTCATCAGTGATGTCATGAGTGATGTCACTGACCATGTCATGAGTGATGTAATATGCGACGTCATCAGCAGTGCATTACACGCGCAAGTTATAGTGAGTTCAATGGTTTTATGTCAGTAACATTTCCAGCTAACTATAACTGATGTGAAACCTATGCTTTTTTTAGTGAATTTAATAGGTTTTTTAAATGCTAATTCCTAACTATAACTGGTGTTAAACCTAGGTTTTTTCAGTGAATTTCATTGGTTTTTTAAATGCTAATTCCTAACTATAACTGGTCTGAAACCTATGGTTTTTTCAGTGAATTTCACAGGTTTTTTTAATGCTAATTCCTAACTATAAGTCTCACTTTATAAGTAAGAATGTTAGCGCTCTAGTTGTTTAGAACACTCTGATACATTCTGTCATTGGGCTACAGTTGGGCTATATTTGAGCTATATTTTTTTTTTGTCTCTGGTGGCCATCTTTGGGCTACATTGGGCTACATTTGGCTACATTTGGGCTACATTTTTGCTCTAACATATATAAAGCCCAATGTAGCACAATACATATTTTTCCAAAGTTAATTTTCGTAAAAAGCACTTCAGAATAGGGCTACCTGTCCCTACAATTTTCCCATTTTTTTTGGAGCGCTCCCGATGCGCGCCCCGGGGAGCGCCCCGAAAAGCGTACTTCTATAAAGCGTCCTGAGGTGCGCTCCGGGGAGCGTCCCGAGAGCGCCAATATCACGAACGAAAACATGATCGTGACGTATCGCGTAGCCGCCTCCGCGTGATACGCACGGCGTAAGCGCACCCGGAAGCACTCGAGCGAATACGACCGCGCAACGTAGGCGTCTGACACGCTTACGCGGCGCGCCCCTGGCCGCGCCCTGCGGCGCGTCGCGTAAGCGCGTCGGGTCATGTGACCAGAAAATAACACTTTTCATTTGTTCATAACAGTTTTGGTTTCATAATGATCAAGCCCATGGTCATGTGACCTGTAAATAACACTTTTCATTGGTTCAATAATTATTTTTTTCTAAATTTAGCGAAACCCACCCATTTCTCTCACTATTGATTTGCACTTGGAGAGAGCAAGAGGTGTTTTGTGATTTTTCAACTCATTACTTTCCTGATCTACAGCAATGGCTGCAAGGGAGTCATCCAGCAGTGATTCAGATGGATTTGTGCAAGAGGAACCTCCTCACCAGAAAACAAAGAACCACTTCATCTGGAAATTTTATGACATCCCTGAAGGAGAAAAAAAAGTTAATGCAAGTAAAGTAACTTGTAAAATATGTGGAAGTATTTTATCCAGAGGCAATCCTCTAAAAAAATACAGCTTTGGAAATGCCAATTTAATTAGGCATGTCAAAAGAAGACACCCAAAAAATTATTCCAGGGAGAGTGTCAGGGAGCTGGCAGAGAAGGCACGAAGAGATGGCAGCAGCACCTCCAATGGTGGAGCAACACCTTCAGGTTCAACACGTGCAAGAATGGTCCCTAACATCCAGCCGGTTTTTGCAGGCATAAAATTTTTATGCAAGGACTGTGACGAACTACTCTGTTATGGGGAGCAGAGCGTTGAACTCATTGCAATAAAGAAACAGGAACACCGATGCGCTCCCCGTCCTTAAATTTTCTCATTTTTTTGCTCCTGTTGAGCATTTTTTGAATCCCTGTTTTTGTTTTTCCCCTGTAAAAAATCCCAAAAAAATATAAAATCGTTTCAAAAAGTATAAAAAAATATAAAACAACAAAAACAAAAAAAAGTTCTTTTCAGAACTACCTCCAATTTATAAAAAAATGCTATTTTTTTTTTTAAAAGTGTCATTCTTTTTTTTTTTGCCCCGTACGGCCCTTTTATGACCCCCACATCAAACCTAGGGGGCCAGGGGGGGTGTACCCTGCCCCCTTTTGCTCATTTCCCCCTTTGATTTTTACCACCTCAATCCTACCGAGGTACAAGATGGCGGCCGCTGCGGACTGTTTCGAATGTTTACAGACACCCGAGAGCCAATCAGCTTTCCGTACGCAAGTCGCGTGGCGCGCTTTGAGCGTTCCCCGGTGCGCGTACGGGGGCGCGGCTCTAGATATATATATTTTTTTGAACCTAAATTACTCAAAATCCACTGGAGCACATATACTGAGACATAGCAAAGACACATCGGGCTACCAGTCCCTACAATTTTGCCAAATTAGGTGGAAATCCATTCAGCCGTTCGGGCTAAAAGTGAAATCGACCGCCCTATGGAAATTAACATGGGGAAAATGCGTTTTGGGACCCCCCTATTATCTCGGCCCCCGCTTGACGCATCCCCCCCAAACTTTTAGGGAAGGACCGGAGCTCAGCGAGGCCATTTTGAGGAAATTTTCAGGCAGATTCGTCAACCGGCGCCAAAGTTATTCCAAATAGAATTTTGAGATTTAACATTGAAAAAAATCCTAACTATAACTACCTACTGGCGACCGCCAGTAGGTAATGTATATATATATATGTATATATCTAATAAAAAGAGAAACCGACTTGAAGAGTGGACCGGTGTTTGTTTAAACGCGCCGTTGGATTGGATGTTCTAGCAAAAGAATATCAACGGATGAATATATATATCTATATATAGATAGATATCTTTATATACATATACATATATATGTATATATATATATATATATATATATATATATATATATTAACTGAAAAAAATGAAAGGTTAAAGTAACATTATAATTAGATGAATTTGTCAATGACGATAGGAATATTTTGAACAAAAAAAAACAACAACAAAAAGGCCAGGCCCCGGGGGTGCCGGGGATGTGGTTCAAAACAAGCCTGGCCATCGTATTCAAAATCTAGCTGCCCATGTGCAGAGCTTATGCATATCTGGCGTGTGGAAGAATGTGTGCAGTATATATTTGTGCTGAGTCTTCTGAGACATAACATCTTACCACCCCTCACCCTCTCAGAAGTGGGAGTCAGCCTCAAAAGGCTGGCCACTCATACAAAGGGCATCGTGCAATAACCACACTCCATGCTGTTGTGATAACATAAAAGGCCATTTAGTAGGACAAGGTTGCACACATACTAATGAACTTTATTAACATTCACAATAAATTCCAACGTATGAATCTTGACATAACCCTGACAGTTCTATTCTCCCGCACAATTCACCACCCACCCACTTCCACCTCCCCGTAAGACCACATCATTTGTTCCACTTTTCCCCCTCTCACTGACCTCATTCCATCTACCCAAACTTTCTTTCACTCACCCTCCAAACATCTTCCCTTGAAAATCCTTCCCTTGATCGTCGCTTCCTATGCACCGCCATCAGTTCGCTGTGCACTCCCCCCCTCCAAGTCATTTTCCCCAAGATGAATCAAGAGCAAATCCAGGCAGTCCCCCTGTGGAACCAACTTTGTCAGCCAAGGCAACAATGGCCCCCATCACATTCCCCCTTTTCCCAACCAACAAACCTCATGGTGGCTGCTCTTCAAGCCCAGGTTCCGACCTGTTGGTTTGTAAACCTGGCTGCCCAATGTACAAAGGAATATCCCACAATCCATGTAACGATCTTGGTTCCCACCCCACTAACACACCCTGCAGTAGAAGAAAGAGACAATTAGCTCAGACAAAACATCCCCCCTTAGTCCCCTCCCAGAACAAAGACCATACTATTTTCGCACATAGCGCTTGCAGCACCGTGACTTCCACCTGCCAATCTGTCGAATCCTGCCCTAAGACCAACCCAAGCATGCCACTTGTGTCCCGATGCAGAAAGAATGCGTGCCAAAACTAGTGGGGTCCCTACCAAGCCTGCGCAACACCATGTGCAACACCACCATCAACTGAAAAGTGGTGACCATGCTTCACTCAGTATGACAAAATACTCCTAATAAGCATCTCTCAGGCAGTAGCAAAAACACACGCCTTTCCCAGACTGGGTATAGCACACTGCACCCACCCTCACACAGACAGACCCATTTCCCCCTGCCCGCCTGATCTGTTTTTGACTGTCACAGCCAAATGCCTAATCTCTCCTAGTCCAAACGCATTTCTTCATATAAGACCCCTCCCCTGGCAAGTAGTACCCAAAGGTTCAGAAACTTGAAATGCCCCAAAAATATCCAACTCATACAGAGTCGAAACAGTGAAACTAACGGGTTGTAACAACACAGAGGCAGAATCCCCAATGTCTCCCTCAAGAATTTGTATGTGACAGTTTGCCGTAACACCAACCTCTCCCCTTCCCACTCCCTGACCCACCATTTCAAGATTTTTTCCAGAATCTCGTCTTTGGCCACATGACTACCACTGATGCAAGAGGTAAGGAAGAAGTTTCTATAGGGGATGAGGGTGGAGCACATCCCAGCACCTGACCTGGTAAATTGGCCAGAATAGCATAAGCATGTTAATCAAATGTAGGTAAAATCTAACTGTGCTTGCTGAAATCATCTTTCCTTGCTTGCATGGCCAGTATTGTTTTATGCTTTTCAATAGGTTGTTTAATTGGTGCAAACAAGTGTTGGGAAAATAGAGAGATTGGGTAGGTAGGAACCAGAGGAATCCACAGAACAGGAAGTATGTACATGAATCCATGGTTTAGTGCAATTGGGATCTAGAAGTAGGGTGGTAATGTGCACAATAGATACAGTGCCAGAACCTTGAAGGGTGAATGTTTGAGAGAAAGAGGCCCACTGATTGAGGCTCCTCTGCATATTTGCAAGCCCCACCGGGCATCTGACAAAAGGAAAAGTTGAAAGCAAGGAAGTCTTTGGATATGAGTGTATTGTACGTTCCCTCCTCTCCTCCAAAAATATCAGTTAGAGAAATAACTGAAGGCAGCCCTACACTGCTTTCTGTTTCATTTCTAACCTCCCGCCATGGGATGAGCAGTGGGCACAAGGCTGGAAAAGCTGTTTCCTCTTTACCTGTGTGTGCCTGAATGGCAGAGAACAATGATGACGGATGAAAAGTTGAAAGGAGCGAGTTCCCACCGAAAGGGACTGCTGCCCACACTATGTACCATCAGCATGGTGAAGGCATATGCTAATATCTACAAGAGAGGACAACAGTCACCAATAAAGAAAAAAAAGAAGTCCTTTTTATGAGCATAGTAAATTTGATAAAGAAAGATCAGGGAATTCACAAAAGAAATTTAAGGATCCTAAAATTAAGATAAATGCCAAGCAGTGGCCACTCTTCTTGCATTGTCACGAAGAGCCATATAAGCATAGATCCCAAGTCTGTGGTGTGAAAATACCCATGAGAACCTGGAGTACCAGATCAGTCACCTTAGGGACAGAGTTATGTCTTGTGCTCTGACAGCTTTACCTCCTCTTTCTCTATTTTCCCAGACAGAAAGTCTAAGACAGACTTCAGATTAACTGGCTTGGAGGCGGATTCCCTCTCTCCATTCTACTGACCCCAATGACAAATATACTTCCATGTATGCTCCAGACAGCCTTTGTCCTATGAGGATCTACCGTGAAGCCAGGGTTAGAATTATGATCCACATTCCTTGGACCCCCTCTGATTTAATGAGCATTAAAAAACAGTTACCTAACAATAGAGAATATCCTACCCAGTTCTGAGAGGAGCTGCAGAGTGTGTTTGAAATGTATAGGTTACACGGGGCAGATGTAAATCTATTGCTGTGATTGGCAGCGCTAAGTGCAGTGAGGGATGGAGTGGTGGAAACGGTAGTGTGGTCGAGGGTTGATCCTATTCAACACAGAGGATCAGAGGGATCAAGAAAGCCAGGTGTACTAGTCCCTAAGAAATACTGTATATCACAGAAGGTGCGTCCGGCTAAATGTCAGAAGAGTAGAAGAGGGAGGTGTAGTGTCAGCGAAAGGAGAAGGAAAGCAAGAAGGAGAAATCCCTTGACGATAACCCTCACTCACCGTTAGGTGACATGCTTCATAATATGGGTTCCCGCCTCACACCGGGGTGTGGGCAACATCTCCAAGAAGGGAGGAGCTGAGGTGTTTTTCTCAATATGAGCGTTAGATGAGAGGTGAATGAGTTGAGAGTGCCAAAAGAGAAGTACTTTAAAAATGTCTCTTTGGGTCCACTAAATGTTTATTGGGTGGCCTCAAGGACTCAATAAATAGAAAGAGGACTAGGGATTGAACAAATATACCCCTAGATGTAGGTCAACATGTTAAGCCTGGAGAGTGGTTTTGATCAATCAGTTTTTAGGTAAGCCCTACCATTTTCAAGAATGTTGATTTCCCTCCAAGGAATGTTTGTTATTTATATTTGTGGCTGTTTTTATTTGGTTTTCAGAAAAAAACGAACCCAGTAAGAATCACTTGGGTCGTTGAATGTCTCACCGCCCTGTTCCTGCGGTGGCCAGTATATTTATAATGTTTTCACACTAGCAGAGTGATTACTTAATATAGTCCTGATGAATGCTACTGGATCTCTTTAGGGTATCAAATACATGGCAGAAACATATTGACCTACATCTAGGGGTATATATGTGATCAATCCCTAGTCCTTTCTCTTTTTATTTTGTGATTTCTCTGCCTTGCGCATAAAATCTTGCAAGGCAAAGGCCCTCCCCTCCTTCAAAAGATGGTGACCCCGTATAAAGCCAGTAGAACTTTACGTTCTGACCAACAACATCTTATCGTGGTCCCCAGGGTCAAAAAGGCCCGATCAGGAGGAAGGAGATTCTCCGTAAATGTTGCAAAGCTTTGGAACTCACTCCCCCTAGGTTTACGCTCGGAACCATGTCTCTTACGTTTTCGTAAACAACTGAAAACTTTCATCTTTTGCTAAGCTCCTTGCTTCTGTTCTGACTTTGTTGTTACTCTGTTTGGTAAAGCGCTAGGATGCTCCAGGGTGACCACGCGCTATACAAAACTGTTTTAATAATAATAATGATTTCTCCTTCTTGCTTTCTTTCTTTAGCTAACACTACACCTTCCTTTCCTATTCCCCTGACATTTAGCGAACGTAAAAGGTTGATCCTGACAGTGGTAGAGTGTTGAATGCTGCAAAGGATGCTTTGTTGAATATGGTTGTTGATGTGTGCATGGTGAAAACTGATTGGAGTAAGTTCGCAATTTACAAACAGAATAAGGGGAAGCCCCAGCCATTTACTTAAACAAACTTCAGGATTTCTTTGAAGGCATTAGGGAAGAACCCATCTGATGAAAATAGACATGAGGCTCAACTTTCTTCAGCTGTGGCTACCAAATATTGAAAGCCAGCTAATGACCATATGCATTGGATGGCAAAGAAGTTATCTGTGATAGTAAAAGTCACTAACCACTGTGTGGCTTCACAAAAAAGAAATACAATTATTGCTGAATCAAAGTTGTTGTTGCTACAATTGCAGAACATATAACAAACAGTGAAAGGGAGAGGCAGGGGGCTCCTTAAAAGGGGAGCAGAAGGGTGATGGGAGGAGATGGCAGGGTGGAGGAAAAATGGGAACAGGCAAGGAAGAGGCAGAGGAAAAGCCCCGGGAATTGCAGGTCTTGTTTCATTTACGGTCAACTAGGATTTTGGAGGCAAGATTGTCCCAACATGGTGTCTGGTGTGCCTGGTCTTAATGAGCAGCCTGAGTTTCATCAGATCACCAGTACTCCTAGCTTGAATTTTAGGACAGTTAGAGAGATTCCAACTGTGCGATGAATACCCTAATGCTGTAGACCCGAGGAGTCCCTAGGTAGATTATCTCATTAATGTTAAATATAGCGGTCCGGTTCCGGGTCGTGCTTCCTCTATCAGTGACAGGCCGATTGGCACTCTCAAAAATCGTAAAACTCCCCCAGATGTTATATATTTTTTTAACTCACCTATAGTTGTCCCTATGACTTATTTCGGCCAACTTAATACCCTGCTCACCAATATTATATGGGGTACAGGGAAACAGAGTGAGCCTGCCTTAACTACAGTTTCCACCAGGGACGGATGGGGCTCCCTTTTTTGGGCCTATTTCTACGCAGGCCAACTACAATTGTTAACCATTAAGAGAAATGGGGTAACCCGTAAGGTATGGACCTCGGTATGTTATGATATGAAAAAACAATGGCCCTAATCCTATTGATTATGCTAATTGACTCAATCAATTATTGTTTCTTGATTTTTAACAGTATAGAGCACCAACATCAAGTCTACTCCAATATACTCAATGATCTTAGTACAGAATGATAACTATAGTGAGACCTTTATTCTTTCTGTGTCTCCTCAAACAGCGACCTGAACTTATTGGCAGGAGCTACCCCAGAAGTAATTCAAAATAAGGAGTTGGATCAAGGTAAAGATTGGGAATTTGTACCCAAATCCCTTGTTTTGCACTTTGGGTCATTTATGAACTGATAGTGCCATGTATTTATTTTTAGGTACCACACCAATATTGGCACGGATATGAAGTAGTGTGCCTCCCTATTTGATGAGAGAATCATAGATTAAGGTAAATAATCCCTTCTGCTTTGGCTTCAGTAAGGCTAGACGTCTGACATTGATTAAGTCTAGATGGATTATATGAAATTTGTCTTACAGGAGACTTGATAGGAAGTTAAAACTAAGGACCTCTCCTCCGCTGTCTTCCATTGAAGGGTAAGCATAGACCCTACCCGGTCATGGGCTATCTTTATAAATAATTTGACCACCACGTTCAGGTAATTCTTCCTCTGTCTCTCCATAGGGCTATCGTTATCCCTTGGTTGCCACCCCCGTTTACCCTGTCCTGATGAAGACTCGCACGCCCCAGGTTCAAAACACCGATTGGGCTTAAGACGAGTCAAAACGTCGACGCTACCTCCCCTTACCTTGGACCATTTATCCTTGAATTTATAAAGTGCAAAAGGTTTGGGCATACATGTCCGGATGTAACAATTTTGTGATTGCAATGGTTCAAAAAGATTTTATGTTTGGCCAGGTACTCAATACGGCAAAAAATTATATGCCCGGTATTGTTTGAAAAATAATGTGAATCTGTCCTGATTACTATTGTGAATTTCTTTCTCCTCTCACTTATTTTACACCCTAATCACTCCTTTCTTTACACGCTCGATTCGGGCAACCACCTGTTTTTAACTATCTGAAATATTACATTGTGTATATAAAAAATGAATTTAAAAAGATGAAACAATGAATTAAATACATTGTACCTTTTGCCTGTTTATCATTCTGTACTAAGATCATTGAGTATATTGGAGTAGACTTGATGTTGGTGCTCTATACTGTTAAAAAATCCAGAAACAATAATTGATTGAGTCAATTTGCATAATCAATAGGATTAGGACCATTGTTTTTCATATCACAACTACAATTGTTAGCATATTGGTTAGCAGTCTTCCATCTAACCGAAATAGGTTATATCTCACAAATGCTATGACAGGGTAAACTACACACATTGTTATTAAGAGGTGTACCACATCCTTTGCAGTTACCACTGCTCTTAGGCAATGCTCTTCCATACTGGAGGCAGGCTCTAAAATATACAATATTCTCTCCACATTACGCTCTAAATATATCACTATGGGGATGCCTACACCGATGGGCCCACTCACCTCTCTTACACTAGAATCCTGGAAGTCTGCAGGCATTCGCACACTGGTAGACCTGTTCACTAATGGAGAAATCTTGTCCCAGCAGGACTTTACCTAAACCCATGACTTGCCCACCTCCCTCTTTTTGACACATGCCACCATTTCCCGATATATTTGGACACACATGGCCCCCCAGGTACAGAACCCGAGACACACTCCTTTATCCAAGCCGTATACTAAATGGGAGCCGAAGGCATCTAGTCAAATGGCTATTGAAAAGACTGTACGCACACCTGCACGCCTCCCTAATTCCTCTGCGCACAAACTAGGAAGTGCGCCTCAGTCGAGGCCTAAATGATAAGGAATGGTGCTTTTTAGCAGCATAGCATACCATGATCCCCCATAACTCCAGATTCAAATGTATTCAATTTTCATTACTGTATAGGACCTGTTTCACACCACAAAAATTACACAAAATATTCCCCACTGTACCTCCCAGCTGCCCCAGGTGTCATGCCGACCAGACAGATTTACTACACATTATCTGGGCGTGCCCCTTCCTAAAGACCTACTGGAACGAAGTCCATAACTCTGTGGCAAAACTAGTAGAACCCTCCACTGGAAAGCTGCAGAGCATTGCCTTCTGTGTTTATACCGGCACCCTAAACATAATATGACCTTGTCATGTTTTTTTGACTTGGCCCTCCTATTAGTCAAATGAAAAACCACTAGACACTGGGAGTCACCTCATGCCCCACTATGGACCAGTTGCCGGAAGGAGGTCTTCAACTGGGGCGCGGCAGAGAGACCAGCATTGCGAAGAGAAGAATAGAGTGGTGCCCACTTGCCCTAACATGGGAAGCCTTTTTAGAAACATTCAAGGCTCAGGCAGACGATGGCCAGAGGCCAGCAGGTTGAGGGGGAATTCACTGTATTTCCATACGGGGTAACAGCCTGTCATTCCCAATACACACTCTATACCTACCTTACCTAGCGCCAACAGATGTACACTCCTTCCATGCCACCCACATCCTTGACTATAGTCCCCTCCCCGGAACACTTTTTCAGTGGTAGTTACACGCCGCATCACTCATGACAGACGACCAGTTGGGGTTAGGGTGGTGGATAATGTGTTGCTGCATTGTTCTGAACTGTTCTGATTTGATGGCACTTCATTATAGAATCCTTGATTATATACTGAGAAATGTATTAACCTACTGTAGAATCTGTCATTGGTAATACGGAATATAATGTGATTGTGACCTAAATATCACACTGAGACACGGTGCATTACTGTGAATGTCTTAATGCATACCAAGGAATGATTTAATACAGGACAAAACCCAATAATGTTTGTTTAAATGCGAAATATCCATCTACCTTATTGACACTGGTGCTAGCCACTTTCCTTTAAAAACCTCAGAATTTCGCACATCCTCTCTCTCAAGCATGTTCATCGACACAGTTGGTATGTCTAATCAACATGTTTCTCACCATATTTCTGATCCACTGTCCATTATCCTCGGACCTATTATAGATAACCATTCCTTTTTGCTCAGCCCAACCTCTTCTGCAAATTTATGAGGTAGAGACGTTTTGTGTAAATTCAATTGCACTGTATTTTGTAGCCCAGATGATGTTTACTTAAATAACCTTACAGCATCAGAATTAGGCATGTGTTCTCTTATGTGAAAATAGTAATTGCTAATCTAGTGAAATGAAGACTGTTGTATCTCAAGATTTAACCGATTTGTTTTGTGGACTACACATTGTGAACAAGTTGAAGCTATCTGTAAGTTGCTCCACCTGTCACTGTTTCCAGGGCACACACATTTCCTGGTATGGCTGGCTACTGCAGACTGTAGATACTGGGCTATGCTAAAATGGCAAAACCCTTGCAAGATGATGTTAGAAACCATGGCGATACGAAACTTGATGGAGCCCCCCTGCAAAGTACGTGTAGAGGTCCCACAATCTCTGGACCCAATCAGGAGCTCTCAGGTCAAGAATCTGCCAGTGAGGGAAGGGGGCCCTGGAGCTCGGTGATCCCCCACGGACCACAGGGGCTGTGGGGGCTTTTGTTACGCCACTGGTCAGAAAGGATACCCTTGAACTCTTGCATTGTTCTAAAGAAGCCAAAGCTGCTTTTGTAAAAAGTAGGCAAGCATTGACATCTGGTCCTGATTTTTGACCTCCTACTAACACAAAACCTTTTACTTTGCATTGCCACCACACATTGTGGTCCACAGGGGCCAAGAATGAAGGATTCATATCATCGATAAAACTTCTGGAAATCAAGGTCGACCCACTAAAAAAGCTGCCTAGAATACTCCAGGACTCTCTGAAACATGAGGTAGAGGAAGAAGTCTATCCAGTAATAGCAGAGTTAATTTAGCAGGGGGATTTGGAACCCATTGTAATCCGATGTAACACCCAGATTCTCCTGATATGGAAAGTGGAAAAGCCACGGTTTAAAGGATTGTCCAAGTTCTACGTGTGAATAATAATGTGGTTACCCACAGCTTACCTGTAGTCCCTAGCCCTGCCACCTCCTTTCCTGTATCTTCACTAACACCCAATGTTTCACCGTGGTGGACATTTGTTCCTGCTTCTTTTTATCCTCATTTAAAAGGACATCTAGTGCTTTTTCACTTTCTCATAAGGAAGATCTCAACTTTCGTGTCTACTGCACCTGCAAGTAGTTACGCCAGCATTTCTCAACACTCTTATCAAGGGCTTGAGAAGTACAACAGCCCTCATGGCTGCCACCAACCCTATTTTTCTGTGTCTGGGCAGGGAATGGTCTGTGCGCACAGCATACCCAGTGGCCGCAGTGTCCTTGCGGGTTGGAAGTGGTTCCTGTGCACACGCACGTATGGATGAGGGTTCGATTGTGCGGACTAAGTTATCTGCTTGTGCAGAGTAAAGGTTTGAAAAAGAAGCGTAGGATTCAATAATCTTGTGAAAAAGTCTTTATAAGTCAAACAGTGGACAGTACAGTGAGGGGGTAGCCAGCCGACACGTGTTTCGTCACACCGTGAAGGAGATGTGACTCATCAGGGCTGTAGGGCTACAAGGAGGAGGTATCATTTGGGCTGGAAGAGTACGGAGAAAACGTTTTGTCTGCTTTGAACAAGCGGCGTGGAAACGTACGGTAAGAAATTGCCGGGTAGCGGCAAGATTAACAGGGCTAGTGGCGTCCTGAAAGAGTGGCTGGGTGAGAAAGGGTGCGCACAGGAACCACTTTCAGTACATTTGGTCTAGACCTGCCTAGATCATATTCAGGGGCCTCTTTTCCGAATGGTTTGTGTTCCCCTGTGCTGCTTTGCACCGCATGCTTACTGCACACCATTCTCAGCTACAGTATCATACTGCTCAGAGCGCCACTACTTCCTACTCCCTAACACAAACCCAGTCTCCAATCGGAATCCTTGCGGGTTGGATTGAGTGCAACACTTGTATATAGTCTATTGGCTTTGAATCTTCGCAGTATGAATACTGTCTTTTCAGCGGTATGGTGTGTCACATCCGCTGCCATCAAAGGGATGTGCTCATTTCATTTGTGGGACTACAGCCCTATCCTTGGATGCCCCAGGAGGGGACGGAGTATGTTACTCTGATTATGTTGGACTCACCATCAGACGTATATGGAGTTGGGCAAACTATTCAAGAAATCAGATGCAATGCTGAGATATTGGAGGAAGTAGTATGTGCAACCTATTGCTCTCAGAATGATTTCTCACCAAAAACATACTCATAAAACCATGCTGTTGCAGAATAGAATGTCTTTAATTATCTCCTCATATCAAAGGAAGGTGACTGTGCGATAAAAGGGACCAAGTGTTGCACTCTTTCCCCGAGCACCTCACTCAGCATACACTACTAAACAGACCACATTAAGGATAGTGGTAAGAAACTTCATGAAACCCAGAATGGATTTAAATTACATCTAAATGGCTTCTGGACGTAGAAGTCTGGGTGCTTTGGATTTTGGAGAATTAAAATATTTGAAATTGCTATGGCAATCATTTTAGTTGTGGTCTATGCTTTAATGAAATTCATAAATTGCATCTTTCTACACGCGTGTGCAAATAGAGGCTCTTTTCGCAATTATCTGCTTTCGGATGAAGACCATTAGTGATAACAAAGAATTAAAAGCAGAAGTCATTGGTCTGTATTTAATTAAATTACTGTCAAGGATTTTGCCTACCAGCAAATAAAGGAGGGGAGGGTTGAGAAAGTAAAGTCATGAATTACGTGTTTTAATACCGATATTTCATTATGAATGCTCTGTTACACAGATGTGCCTTAAAGAGCACTAACATATTGCATGGCTAAACCTTAAGGTTTTTTCTCATATTAATCAAAAGCACCCTTTATCCTTAACTTGTCTATTAGATTTCATTTTTCTATGAAGCCTAGAAGCTCTTTTATTCAGATTTGAAGATTTGCATATTTTGCCTGCTTCTCATAGTAACCGTAGCCTCTCTTTGAGCACTGGCAATAAGAAGCGTGAATCTCTGAACATAGTGAGCTCATCATTTTGCTAATGTATCACTATCGACCTTCCAAGGTCCTATTGCATCCTTTTCGCTAGAAGATTTTGCATCTTGCTCATTCGCTATTTGTGTTACAGTAAAACGTTTCTATCATATATTTTTATTGACTTGTACTGATAGAAAATGTATAAAAATGCATCCTATATTTATAGATTTCAACATAGTATACTCCAAATCAATTTTGAGTGGATGCTCTTGTACAATGAAGTAACAATTGTCTTTTATAATTTTTCTAATGTATTGTTTATTTTGCATTAAACACGTTACACTTGTGGGCTTCTCAAAGTACGATGTTTTATCTTGCAGTTGTCATAGACTCTCTCGGAACCACAGGCACAGGCATGCTCACCCTGCAGCCTTCTGCAGCAGGTGGACCTCCACAAGTGACATGCAACAACACTGTGGTTCAGTCAGTGCAACAACACTAAACCACAAACAGAGTAGATCAATTAAACTTTCGTGTGCTCCAGCTATTAGGTGGCACAATCCCAATGCTTAATCACATGATCAGATATGCATAGCAAACACACAAAGCCCTCCAAACACTACTACACCAGAGAGACAGATACAATCACCACCAAACCATACCAACAGACTGGCACACAGAGGAACTAACTCAAGTGACACATAAAAAATTAACAGAATTTGCGAAATTGATACAATGAAAGAATAAACGAATGAAAACATTGATTAAAATGTGAAAGAATAAACAAATGAAAAAGACAGGTAGGCCACGTGTTCCACAGCTTAAAAGACGGTAGCACTTAGCACAGAAATAACTGTCTCCAAAGTTGATAATCATACTAATTGTTAGAAATAGGGTTTCTGGTTGGCTAGGCCGCACCCACCACTCTAGTTAGGGTAAGGGAGTTACACACCCAAGATAACCGTTGCTCACCCCCTTGGTACCTTGGCAGAGCACTCAGGCTTATCCCAGCGGCAATGTGTATAGTTTTTGAGCAACACACACACAATGACCAGGCGCTCCTCACCAATGCCCTGGCTGCACCACGACATGCACTATGCCTGTCCAAGACTCACTTCTTCTTTCGGTGCACACGATGCCCAGGCGCTCTTCACCAATGCCCTGGCTTCACCATGACATGCACTCTGCGTGTTCAAGTCTCACCTCTTCTCCTGGTGCACATGATGACCAGGCGCTCCTCACCAATGCCCTGCCTGCACCACGACACACACTCCGCGCGTCCAAGTCTCACCTCTTCTCCTGGTGCACACAATGACCAGGCGCGCCTCACCAACACCCTGGCTACACCACGACATGCACTCTGTGCGTCTGAGACTCACTTTTTCTTTTGGTGCACACGATGTCCAGGCGCTCTTCACCAACGCTCTGACTGCACCACGACATGCACTCCGCACGTCCGAGTCTCACCTCTTCTCCCAGTGAACAATATGACCAGGCGCTCCTCACCAATGCCCTTGCTGTACCACGAGATGCACGGTGTGCGTCTGAGACTCACTTCTTCTTTTGGTGCAGACAACGACCAGGCGCTCCTCACCAACACCCTGGCCTGCACCACGACATGCACTGTGCGCATCTGAGTCTTACTTTGTCTCCCTGTGCACACCACGACCAGGCACTCCTCACCAATGACTTGGCCTGCACCACGACACGCACCCTGCGCATCCGAGACTCAGCTTACTCCTGCGTGCACAACTTCTGAGGGTCTCAAGCTGCAAAAGGATGTGCACACCGCGTGGCTTGGGACTTCTCGGGAAACGTTTATGATCCTGTATTTACAAACAGGGAGCCAGCTCACCTCGGGCCCTTGGGGTTACAAGACACAGCACAAAGCACAGTCTTCTTCAAGCAGGGGGACCCAGCGCCTCAAAGCACAGGTTCAACAACCTCTCCCTTGGTTAGAACAGCAAACTGCAGACCAGCCCCAGATCACGAAGCAAGGATTAGTCTTTCGACAGCAGTCTCTTCAGATGCTCTTCTTTAGCAGAGGTCCTCTTGAACACAGAATGGGCCAAAGCCTTTTCAGTCTCAATCCATTTCTATTTCATTCTCCCCATTCAGGGTTTCAGCTGTTATAGTTATACCCCTTACTGTCTTTAAATCTCGTTTCTGCTTAGGGGTCCTTGGCCCCTCCCTAAATCAGTTCTGGGTGTCTCCCTCCCAATGTCACCTGTCTGTCTTTGATACTGGGGGTCTGGATTCTTAATCACTTAGCAGAAGATGAGTCACTTGGTTTGTAGCACTAGCCCAGGCCTTTTCACCTCCCGGACTTCTCTTACCCCTACTCTCCAGATGCAGGGCAGCCTGTTGCCATCTCAACCCCTCCATTGGTCAAGACCTCGCCCCCAGCTCCTCTCACCTCTCAGATCCAGGCAGACAATTCACATTTGAGCAGAGACACACAGAAATGCCTAAAGCACAACACTCATCCACTTTCTAAAAGAGTGGTTTCTGAACACACAGTGACAAAACCACCTTCACAGATAGATGTGTTATGACACTGTGAGTTCATACATACTAAACTTCACCTCTCCATTTTAAACTTACAGGAATCTGGGCTAACAAACACAACACCCAGCCTCCCCCATTCTGTCCTATGGGCAGGATGGCCTTTCAGCAGTGAAAAACCAAATGGAGTGTTTTTCACTGTCAGGACATAACACATACCTTAGTATATCTCTTTCCTTTTAGCTACACTGCCCCCTGCCCAGGGATTACCCGGGACCTACCACAGGGCTGCCCAATATGTATATAAAAGGGAAAGTCAGGTCTGGCAAGTGGTTGCACTTGTCAGGACAACATGCTAACTTAGCATTCTGCATGTAGGCCCTACACTGCAGGCCTGAGTTCCCTTCTCCGTAACCTTGCATTACTAGCCCTGGCACACACCGTGCACATCACTAGGGACTTTACTAGTAAGGCAAACATACCAATCGTGGCCAACCAATTACCATTACATTTTACATAGGGAACACTTGTACTTTGACACTGACCATCAGTGGCAAAGTACCCAAAGCATCTAGATTGCAAAGGAGGCAGAGGCAAAAAGTCAGGGGTAATCACGCCGAGATATGCTAGGTCTAACAAGGTGTCTATGTTAAATAGTATAGCTTAATAATAATAATTGAAGTATTAAAGTCAAAATGATATGGCATATCGCATGCAACACCAACTATGAGATATTTACCTCAGAGGCCAGTCCCACAGTTACAGTCTCCGATCCCAGTACACAGCGTTTCTTATGTTGCTTCTGCAAACAGTCCATGTGGGTTTGGAGAGCGGCCATGCGCCACTGACTGAGTTCCGGTCACTCCCCATGCTGACCATAGATGGTGACGGAGTACAGAAACTAGTTTCTTACCAGTGGAAAGGCTGTGGATGCTCAAAGTGTCTCCCGATCAGAGGCTGTCCCTGGGTGAATCGTCACGTCAAGGCGCATCAGACTCTACAGCAGCAGGATTCTCAATGCTACATCCAGTAAATGGCTGCATGACGGTGATGTCATTGGGCCTGGAACCATCAAAGACCACATCCCAGGCAAGGAAGAATCCTACCTATGGCTAGAGCTGGCAACAGAAACAACTCTTCACACTCAGCCACAACACTAGAGGGTGGAACAGTGCCCACCTGCAATTATCCCAATGACCCATGTCATGTGGAGAAAATAAGACACTGGGTCTGGAGGCTTCTAGTGTTTTCATTTTACTTTGTAAACATGTCATTTAAGTAAACAACTTAGCGAAGCAGGGCGGAGGTGGCCATAGCAGCCTACCTCCCCTGGGCCCGACTTGCACTTTGGCTCCTGAACAGTACACTTAGCTGCTGCACCTGGCAAGGCAGGGAAAGGCACCTCGCACATAAAAGGTATTAACATGCTAATAAAGCTGACCAGCTCTCTGTCGGCAAAATCCTCTTGTGGACCATACCAAAAACACACAGTAGTCTTAGAGCCAGTACGTTGCTTGCTTTTGGTTTATATTCATTGTCACTCTCATGTGCTTCTTATTTGATTTGTCCCAGGCCTGCCCACTCACTCTGTGGAACCGTGTGCCTCACACACAACCTCGCCTCCCTTCACAGTCACCCGGCGTGGAGCCGATGTCACACGGTGGAAGGGAAGGCGAGCTGGAAACCCCTGCATTGAGTTGGTCTCCAGCTCATCTTTGGAGGCCCTGAGCAGCCGATGAACACTAGGGTTTTGAATGCACCTTCAGGTGATGCTGTCTGTGGATAGGGCACAAGTCCCTAAAAAAGAAGTGGGGGGAGACTGACGTCATGACAGGAAGTGACGTCACGAAAGGTGGCTACCACCATCAGACTCATTGCCTCCCCTCGCTCACCCCTTAGATGCAATTGCATCAGCGAAGCCAGCGCGTGAGCAGCGTTCTGAATGAGCTCCGACCTCGCCCCAGAGAGGCCAAAGAGAGAATGTGTGGCTCCATTTGCTCCAGTTATCGAGCTCCCGGTAAAATAAGTGGGGGGACGCCGCCTACACGCATGGTACCCTGACTCGAGCCCTGGATAGCACTGTGTCTCCTGATACATCCTCTCTGGGCAATGGTGCCTGCCTGTATGATGCTCCCTCTGTTGCTTGTTTGGGGTGCGCTGCCGATATATTAAGTTTTTTTTTGGGCGATGCTGTGTGTAAGGGTCTCCAGCTCACTATGGAGCCTCTGAGCGGGGGTTGTCCTGGAAGGGGTTTGAAAACACCCCAGGGCACTGGCTGCCACCCCAATAAGCTTCTTTTTTTCTATTTTGGCGGGAGAGTTGATGGGGGAAGAAGGCAGTCGTTCCTCCAGGACTGCTCTCGGCACAAAGGTCTGCCACCCAAACCCCTCCTCACACTATGCTTTATGTGTTTTAAGTTGGCAGGTCTGACTGAACTCCCAAGATGCACACATCAGAATTTGAAAGACGCACTCTATCCTCCTTCTCTCACTTGAATAGTCAATGTTTTATTGCTTACAAGAATAACACGCTCGTGAAATCACAAACAGACTCTCCGCATTTAAAATTTTACAAAGCAGTCTTGTTCATTTCAAACCTTATAACTACTTGCTTGACAAGTAGAAAACCGCATGTTCAGATATTTTCTGGGCGTGCCCACCCTCATGCATAAAACAAGCTTCACGCCTGCATCAAAAAATGAGAAACAGCAGGCCGCTTTTACGGAGCCTTCGTAGGCGTCTGTTAAACGCATACGGAATGCAAATGACACTGCGGCCATCCTGTCATTTTGACCATGCCTGGCTGGATACCTTATTCTGGGCAGAAGACTGCATGAGCTCTTTGCACAAACCTAATGGCTACACAAGAGGGAATATTTCCCTGCGTCACAACCAACACAAAAGAGTCGGGAGGTAAAAGTAGAACAGACCTTGTTTTCAAAGCAGCCCGCATTCTGCGGCTCAGGGTTGAGATAGGAAGAAGTGGGACAGAGAAGATATCAGGGGGACCTTGTGGAAACTAACAATGCGTGTTTATTGGGAAACTGTGTAAAATGAGCATTGTTGGTTTGCTGGCCTTTAGGGTGGCTGTCATTGTTACTGGTCACAGGCAGCGACGTAGGAAGGAGGGCTAGGTGGGTGCGGGCCACCAGGGTGTCATCACTGAGGGGTGTGACAAATGGCAAAAATATGTGTTTTTAAAATAAATGTTAAAAAAATTGGGCTCATGAGACCTTCTGGAGAAAAAATAATATTATTTAAAACGAGTGTTGTGCAGCAAAGAAAAAAACAGAAAGGCAAAGCTTATATGCCCACATGCATCATTGAGAATTGCATTCGCAAACGGTGCGAATCGCAATTTTCGGCCGTTTGCGAATGCAATTCTCAAATTTGGGATGCATCATGCTTTTTGCAATTTTAGG
This sequence comes from Lissotriton vulgaris, assembly GCF_964263255.1. Taxonomy (NCBI): domain Eukaryota; kingdom Metazoa; phylum Chordata; class Amphibia; order Caudata; family Salamandridae; genus Lissotriton; species Lissotriton vulgaris. Next base: position 1,576,977,956 of record NC_141693.1, read on the forward strand.
AATCGCAACCATGTTGCGATTTCTAAAATTGCAATTGCATTTAAGAAATCGCAATTTGAGATTTCTTAAATGCAATGCATGAACATTTCTAATTTGCGAATTCGCAAATAGGAAGGGGTAAATTAGCATGAAGTTGACCTTCATGGTAATTTGCGAAAACTTTCAAAAATGCATTTTTGAAAGTTTCATGTTACACACACACATGTCCTTGGGACATGTGTGTGTGAAACTTGCACTTAAAGTCACTTTTCAGGGGTGCAGGGGGGGGGGTCCTTTGGACCCCCCCTGCACCCTTGAAAATCCATTCACAAATTGTGATTTGCAAAATGCTAATCGCAATTTGTGAATGCCTTCCCTTTCATTCCTATTGGCCTATTGGCCCATAGGAATCAATGGGAAGGGATTCCTTAATTGCGATTCGCAAATTGCGAATCTCAATTAAGGAATTTTTAGAAATCCCAAATAAAAATGCGATTTTTTGTTGCATAGCAATTTGCGATTTATAAATTAAAATTCCTTAATTTTCACAATTAAGAAATCTCAAATGCTTACTTTGATGCATGTGGCCGTAAGTATCTTATTTTTCCTTTTTTAATAATTTCACTGTGGGAAGGGTGACAAGAAATTTTTCACACCGGGTACCACCTGACCTTGCTACGCCGCTGGTCACATGTTGCTACAATTACCCATTTTGCCTTGTTTTCCATACTTGCTTTGAGAGAAAACCAACAGTCTTCCACCGCAGTGAAATTACGTTTAACTCCTATCAAGTCGCGGCCAAATGTACTCACCATTCCCAAAATAATATTTGTGGGATCACCTCCCAAACCTCTCTGTGATGCGGTTTAGAAATTCTGTCAGGTGTCTGACCCATGTTATTAGCAAAATGAGCTTAAAAATGACTTATTGGCCACTCATTTTGCCATAAATATCTAGTGGGAGAATCCCACGCACCCCATCTCCACCCCTGTAAAGAAGTGCCTGAATTCTAAAATGTTTTGTAGAATTTGAATGGTCAGATACTGGTCAATAACACTTTTTTACAAATTCGACACTAGCATTTAAGGATAGGACAGGACTTCAGGACTACCCTGTCGACAAGTAGGTGTGTGTATAATGGGGAAAGTCACACTGTGCAAGGAGTGTGCCCTGGTTTTCTGTGTGTGGCACTGGCCTGTCTTTTTAAAAGATAATGTTCCTGTAAAAAACGAATTCTGTCTTCACTGACAACACTTCCAAAACCACAGTGATATAATGGTGTCCCCAGTAATGTCACTTTTCTCAACTTCTGCCATGGTCATTCTTCCTTCATGTACTGTACCACTCAAGGGTACACAAACACCCAGCACATGCTTTTATCATGTACACACTGCACTGTGTTACATCCTTCAGGTACTGCTCCACTCATAGACACATGCATTCACCACAGACGCTCTGCTCAGTACTTCGTTATCCCTGTATTGTACACTTCTGTGGTACACATACTTCCAGTGCAGATACACCACCTCTGCACTGCACCGTACTTCACACAGATCTGATGTAGGCCAAGAGTGAGTTAAACACATTGCAGCAGAACTTTACATTTCAGTGAGCCTCTAGGGCTCTCCAGTGACATAGTTTAGCAAACATTGGCAAAACCTATAGGTCTCGCCAATGGAAGATCTATTGGCTTTGCCAATGTGTTTTAGCCATGTAACACTAGTGTGACTGCTGATCACCATGGCTTAAAGTTAATAGTGGCAAAGAGGAGAGTAGTTTGGAGTTGTGTGGTATAGAGTGGAGTGGCATAGAGTGGAGTGTCGTGGAGTGTCATGGTCTGGCATAGAATGTCATGGAGTGGCATAGAATGTCGTAGATTGGCATAGAGTTTTGTGGATTGGTGTAGAGTGGAGTAGGGAAGAGTGGAGTAGAGTAGAATGGGTAGTGTGGAATATCAGTAAGTGTCGTGCAGTGGCGTAGAGTTGTGTGAATCGGCATAGAGTGGAGTGGGCTAAAGTGCCATGGAGTGTCGTGGAGGGTGTAGATTGAAGTGGAGTAGAGTAGAGTGGAAGGGCGTAGAGCAGAGGGGCAATGGGTTGAGTAGAGTGGTGCACAGTGGCGTAGAGTAGAGTGGAGTGGCATAGAGTGGAGTCAAGTGGCATGGAGTGGCATAGAGGAAGCTGCGTACAGTGAAGAAGAGTGTTGTGGTGTAGAGTGGAGCAGATTGTTGTCGAGTGTAATGGCATGGAGTGGAGTAGAGTGTTAATGTTGCATGGAGTGGTGTAGAGGAGTAGTGTAGAGTAGAGTAGAGTGTTGTAGAGTGGAGTGGCATAGAGTGTCATGGAGTGGATGGCATAGAGTGGTTTGCAAGGGATTATGGGTAACAGAACCTGGTGAGAGCGAGCCACGTTACCCCATCCTGGGTTTCCCTGGGTATCTAGTTTGTAAAAATGTACAGGTTTGAAAGGTTTCCCTATGTGCCGCTGCGCTAGGGCCCAAAATCTAGGCATTATTGCTAAAACAAATCTGTGCCTAGTCGGCTTTCTGCAACCCTGGGGGGTATATTGGGGTGGAGTTGCCAAGGGGGGCAGAAACACTGTGGCTATTTTTGAGGTTTGGGGGCATTGGCATTGGCATGCCCATTCTCGCAGGCCCAACCCCACACATAAAAAAGCCAGCTTAATTGTAGGCATCTAGTTGGCTTTTTGCCCCACCCGGGGGCAGATTGGGAGCTACTGCTCCCATCATCCCCCCAGGGAGGGCAGAAAGGCTGTAATTGTTGTGGGTAGGGGGGTGGGAGGGATGGGCATGCCTGTTTTGGGCAGCCCCCACCCTAATCCAAATTTGTCCCAAAAAAAGTCCCTGGCGACAAGTGGGCTTTTGCCCCCCCAGGGGTAAAGATTGGTGGCTAATGCCCCTACCTGTCCCCCAGGGATTTTTTGGAGCAAATTTTAATTAGGATCGGGGTTGCCAAAACGGGCATGCCAATGCCCCCACCTAAATAAAAATTTGCCCCAAAAAATCCCTGGTGTCAAGTGGTCTTTTTGTCCCCCGCTGGGGTCAGCTTGAAGGCTACTGCCACATCTGCCCCCGGGGGCAGGAAGGCTGTAATTTATGCGGGGAGGGGGTGAAGGCATGGGCATGCCGATTTTGGGCAGCCCCCACCCTAATTAAAATTTGCCCCAAAAAATCCCTGGCGTCTAGTGGGCGTTTAGCCCCTCCGGGGGGCAGTCTGGGGGCTACTACCCCATCTCCCCCCCAGGGGGGGCAGGAAGGCTGTCATTTTTGCAGGGGAGGGGGTGTGAGGGATAGGCATGCCAGTTTTGGGCAGCCCCCACCCTAATCCAAATTTGGGGGGGGGGCTGAAAGTCCACTAGACACCAGGGAGTTTTTTTGGGCAAATTTGAATTAGGGTGGGGCTCTTTATGGGGGGAGCGAAGGCCCATGCCCAAGGAGACGCTCCACCCGCCCTGGTGTCTAGTGGTTGGATCCCTGCTTGGTGATCACCCTCCTGGGGATCCACTGGGAATTGGTACCATTGGAAAGGGGAGATTATCCCCTTTCCAATGATACTTCTCCCGTATTTCTACGTGCCCGGGGGGCTGAGATAGCCCCTTGAGCACATAGAAAGTGAAACTGAAATGAGCCTAAAGGCTCATTTCAGTTTCGGTTTGTTAGACGGAGACCCGGAGGCGCGGCCGAGCAAGGGGGAGAGGCCTCCTGGTGAGGGCCCTCTCCTTAGATCGTACGGATAAGCAACTACCCCCCCACAGATGGACGCCACACCAAGATAGGTTCTGTACACTTTTATAGGTATTCTTAGGCAGGGTAAACTTGACGATACAGCAAGACAAGGATACGATGATCTCGTCAATTCTAGTCTCTGGGGGAAAGGGGGTAGCGGGACAGTCTCAGCACTGATCCGGTACAGGGGGTAGCTGGTGTATAGCTCTCAATCCTCGAGCTGGAGTGTTCGCAAGTAGGGGCCGCGGCAGCGCCAGCAGGCTTTCGAAGATGGTTCACGCAGAGGAGCCGCGGCAGCGCCAGCAGGCTTTCGAAGATGGTTCACAAGGATGGGCCGTGGCAGCGCCAGCAGGCCTACGAAGATGGTTCACGAGGATGAGCCGCGGCAGCGCCAGCAGGCCTACGAAGATGGTTCACAAGGATGGGCGGCGGCAGCGCCAGCAGGCCTACAAAGATGGTTCACGAGGATGAGCCGCGGCAGCGCCAGCAGGCTTTCGAAGATGGTTCACGAAGAGGATGAGCCGCGGCAGCGCCAGCAGGCCTTCAAGGACAGTTCACAAAGAGGGGCCGCAGCAGCGCCAGCAGGCCTCCCAGGATGAGTTCGTCTCAGGGTCTCTCGACTCCAGGATACAACTGCCTTCCTGCTCTGGAGCTACCCCAGTTATAGGTCTGGCGCCCTTTGATGTCCGGACCCTCGCACTTGGAGGTCGGGGGGTCCGGGATGAGGGAGTCCAGACACCCAGCAGGGGGGTGGAGCCAGCGCCCAGGGAGGCTAGGGGGTGATCGAAACCTGGCGGAGGGGAGCCATCGACACTCCTTCTTCCATTGACTCGCCAAGTGGTCTCTTTACCCCGTGGGGGGACGGTGGTGCCTCGATGTCGGGGCTTGGCTGGGCCTGAGGTTGAGGTCGACCCGTGGCCACGAGGCCTGGTCGTGGAGGGTCCAAGATGGCGGCTGGGCCGGGGACGGTGGTTCGGGAAGGAACCCGGGCCAGCCGAGAAGGTTGTTGTTATGGGCCGGGGCCCCGTCGGGGAAGAGCTGGGGGTTGACCCGGCGGCTGCAGGGGTGGTTCTTGTCCAGGGAACAGGGGTAGCAGTGATCCATGACCCACCATGCGGGGAGGGGTCGGGCCTACCACGAGGCCTGTCCAACATGCGTCCCCCCCAGCTGAAGGCAGGGAGAGTCACCCATCCTCTTGGGTAATCTCCTCGCCGAGGCGGAAGAAGCGGGACAGGCCGTCTGCGTTGGCGTGGTCGTTGCCGGGGCGATGCTCCACAGTGAAGTCCATCCCCTGCAGGGAGATGGACCAACGCAACAGCTTCGGGTTCTCTCCCCGCATCTGCATCAGCCATTGCAGAGGACGGTGGTCTGTTTGCACCCGAAAATGGGTACCGAAGAGATAGGGCCGGAGCTTCTCGAGGGCCCACACCACAGCGAAGGCCTCTCGCTCTATGGTGCTCCAGCGCTGTTCTCGGGCCAGCAGGCGTCGGCTGATGAAGGCTACTGGCTGGTCAACTCCCTCTGTGTTGATTTGGGAGAGGACGGCCCCAACGTCGTGATCGGAGGCATCTGTTTGTACTACAAATTCCCGGCTGTAGTCGGGGGCTTGGAGCACGGGGGCCGTGCACATGGCTGATTTGAGGTTCTCAAAGGCGGCCTGACACTCAGGAGTCCAGTGTACTTTCGGGGGGTTCTTCTTGGACGTGAGTTCAATGCTGCCATAGTCTTTTATGAAGCGCCGGTAGTATCCGGTGAGCCCCAGGAAGGCTCGGACCTCTGTTTGGGTGACCGGGGGCTCCCAAGCCTGAATGGCAGCGATCTTGAGTTGGAGAAGGGCTGTTAGAAATGGGATCCCTGGCTGGCCAGGGCTTGCGCCAAAGTCAGTCAGAGACCACCACTCCTAAGTCAGGGCAAGGGAGTTACACGCCAAGATAACCCCAGCTCACCCTCTAGGTAACGTGGCGCGAGCAGCAAGGCTAAACTTGGAGGCGATATGAGTTAAGTATTTGCGCATGCACCCCAGCAACAACACCCAAGGCCCACCACAAAGGAAACTCCACACAAGGTTATATATAAAAATAGCCTTTGTATTACCAACAAAACACATTAGATAAAACACACACTTTACATTGTGCCAACAGGCACGGGCAGAATTTACAAGGGATATGTACAAGACAGGGCCACCTGGACCACTGTCAGGAATCAGCACTTTTAGAACTTAGAATACAATACTTGTAGGCCTAGAACTTAAACATAGAGCCTAACGGACAGTACCTCCCGACCTGGTTGCATGGATAATGCGAGTGACCTCCTCAGTAAACTTGAGCGGGCGGCCCAGCGAAGCGGCACGACTCAGGGGAGAGTGGTGCGGCTCGAGGCTTGGACGGGCTGCCGTGCACGAGCTGCCGAGGGGAATTAGCGAGGCACATTTCAGCGAGGCCCCAGGGGCCCAAGAGAGATCAGACAAGTCCCAGCAATTTGTCAGTGCAGGCACAATAGAGTCCACTGGTCCTGGGACTCTGGTCAGGGGGCGAGCTCAGTATCAAGCCCTTGGAATATCACTTAGCACATAACAGAAAATCACTGTAGCAAAACAAGTAACTACTGGTAATCAGGTAAGTACTCCCTACGCCATCCTAACCAACTTAGGAACAGGTCACGCAGGGAACCAGGACCTCACTAGCACCACCTGTACTAGCAAGAACAACCAACTAAATATCACCTTACATTTAGGGGTATAGACCTGGGGACAAAACACATGATGTATCAACAACACATTCAGTGGTGTAAGGAACACATGACGCATCAACACACGTTCAGCGGTGTAAGGAACAAGGCACATGATGCATCTACAATACATTCAGCGGTGCAGGACAGAACACTTCGCATAAATCACATTAGCACATAAATCATAAATGCGCCAGAATCACATTAGCCAGAACTTACATCAAAGTCCAGGGTCCAGGTTGCGCCACTGCGCCAAAACCTAAACGTGGCAGTTGCCCACAAAGTGCTGGGCAACTGTGAGGAGGATGTGGCCAACACGGAGGAGCCTCGCAGGCTCTGGCCACAAGGACATGCCCCCGAGAGCCTCTCTGGGCTCTTAAAACAAATAGGGCCGGTCGTTGGAGTCTCGCTTCTCTGTGGACTCAGAAAGATAATGGCAGCAAGAGCCTTTTAGGCTCCAACACGACACCTGCAACAACGGTGCCCCCGGGGAGCCTTCGCGGCTCGAACACAATAAATGGCCCCAGGAAATGTCTGCCGGACAACGTGGGAGCGGCCCGCTGCCAAGTGGGGCCGCTCTGGGGGGGGCAATTGAACTGGTGCCTAGCGCAGGCACACGGCACTTCTCTGCGCAGCGGAGCGACCCGGAGCCCGCACACACTCACCGGCTGTCAGAGGCGGCGGCTCCTCGTGGCATCAGCTCCTTTCTGCTGGGCTCCTCGTTGTGGCGGTGGCGGGGCTCTCTCCTCGGTGCAGCCTCTCCGGAGGACAGCTCTCATTTTTCGGACAGCCGGCAGAGCTCCCAGGACTTCCGGGTGCGCGTGGGGAAGCCCTCAGGGTCGGGCCAATCCCTGCACGGCCCAGCAATGACGTCACAGGAGTCCCGGCGATGGGGCCAATGAGCGCGCGGCAATGCTTTCTCCAGGGCCGCCAATGGCAGCGCGGCCCTGGATAGGGAGGCGAGTGCAGCGCCTCACAGGCTGACTCCGGGCTGCGGCGGTGACGATCTCAGGGCAATGCCGGGTGGGCACCGGTTCTTTTTAAAAAAATAGATCGAGGTGGGCACTCGATCGGGGCGGACAATGCCGGGTGGGCACCGGCCTCTGCAATTAAAGCGCTCACCAGCGCAATAAGTAAAATAAAGCGCTTTCTGGCGCTAAAAGGCAAATAAAGCGCTCCTAAGCGCTAGGCACACAAAATAGCGCTCTCCTGCGCCAGGGGTTAATGGAAAGCGCTCCCAGGCGCTAGGGCAACAGCAAGTAGCAAGTCCTTCAGGGGTCCATCAGCAAACCAGGGGCTGGGCAGGGCCCAGGGGGGCAAGCCTTCCCCTGGGCCCAAGCAGCAGCATGCCCCTGGCAGATTCAAGTCAGCAACCAGAACAAGAACATTTTCATGGGGTCACAGCCCCTCTTTTATACACCTTTCTCTTTTGTCTGTAGGTGCAGGGTGGGGGCAGAACCAGTCGCAGCTGGTCTGTGAGCACTGTTGATGGCTCAACCAACCCTTTCATTCATCAGGTAGGCTAGGGTCATCAGTCACACCACAGGGGGGCGGAGCCAGCATTGTGTGGGGAAAACCCAGCCCATCCAGGACACAGGTACACTCCTCCCACACATCACTCATGCTAATCTCTCCATTCACCACCGGGGCAGACCCACACAGACTTCCTGGAGCCTGGCATCCCAGCCAGCTCCAGCCAATCACACGCCAGCACCTTCACAGCACATACACAGCCATGTCTAGAAGTGGCGCTTCCTCACAAGACACATACACGCCGCACATACCATTGCGCAGCATTCACTCTCACGAGTTCGCACATACCAAACTTGACAATGCACGCCTCACGCATCAGGAACTACCAGGGACACAGACATTCCCCATGCATTCCTATGGGAGAGCAGGCCAATCTCACACACGCACTCAGGGAGAGCACGCACTTTACACTGCGCCACAGTGTCAAAGTGCGCAAAGACCAGAAATCACTAGGCAAAAAGTTCAGGGGTGAACCTGCCAGAAGGGCCAAGTCCAACACAACCCCCTTCCAGCCAAAACGCAGGGGAGAACAATCACCACCGTGATGGACTTCCCTGCTTGGGGCGATAGAACACGGACGCGGGCCCGCACTGCAGGGACACCCTCCGGTTCTACGCCACGTTGATCCATAAGACAAGCACATACTTAAAAAAAAACAGGCCCAACTAGGCTACCCCACTGGTACTCCTTAGTTGTCCTCGGCTAGGACCAGGCCCTAGGCCACCCAGATACCACTGGTCCCTACCAATCGACAGAGTGGGGGGTAGTAACCCCAGGCCTACAATAGCCATTCTCCACTCCCTTTCTCAGTGTAGTTCCAAACTACCACTGATCTTCAACCTAGGGTCCACACCCTCAGGTTGACCAGAGGTCACGGGCAAGAATGCCCCACCCTACCTCTACTTCTGAAGCACCCTCCAGAACACAACTCTCCTACCAGTTCGGGACCTTTACTCCCTCAGCAGCAGTGACCACGGTCAGACCAGCACAAGATCGGTGTAGTGAGGCGTTGCACTTTGCGGGTTGCCAGATGCGGCGCAGGCGGCGGCTCACGGACCGCGTCGAGACGGGGACGGCAAGCGGCATAGGCTGCGCGGCCGAAGGCAGACACGGCTCAGTGCAGTGCCTACAGGACACCAGGCTGGTCATGACAGAGTCACAGCTCCCTTAACTGGTCTACCACCTGGGATTCGAATTCACTCCTCCTTCAGCAGCAAGGCAACCACTGCAGGTCAATCCCCCATACAGCTTACCCGGTTCCCTCTCTTCAGGCAGGAGTTCCTTCAGGACACTACATACAGTTGCCCTTACGTCCAGATCCGGACACACCGGTTACTGGCTCCCCAACCGGGGGACGTACCCCTTTGGTCAGATGCCTGGCGCACCAGGACTTCCTTGAGGGTGACACATAACTAATGTGTCGTGTACAAGTCTGCCTGACACTCAGGACAGAAGTGGTATCACCCTGGTCACTCCTTGGCGACACAACCCTTCTGGAGGCCCCTGACCCACTGGTTACTCCACTGGGGAACCTATCCCCCTCGCACCCCTCCATCTGGACTTCTGCACCCTCCCAACTGGAGCGGTACTGCCAGATAACAGAACTACTAGAGCCCTGCTTACAGGCGCTCCAAGTTCTCTCCACACTGGGAGATCTCCCTAGAAGGACGCTCCATACGGACATGCTAGGCTCCCTCACCTGGTGTTCCTAAGAAAAAAAACACCCAGACTACAAAGACCAGGCTTGTGCTCCTCTGAGCCACTTCCACCACACTGGGCTGGAAGACCAGAGCCTTTCCTTAGGTGTGGTATTGGGTTCCCAAGGCCTACATGTTCCGAAGATAACCCACTCACACCGAAAGAACTGTTGGCACGGAAACTGAAAAATGCAAAGAACAAGTTTTCTAAGACCCCATGGGGTGGTGGTACATTCCTACAGCACCCTTCGGTAATGCAAGAAGTATCACACCGAACATCGGTGTGACCCCCTCTTTTATACGTTTAACAGGTAATAAAAAGAACAGGCGGTACAAAATTACAGAGTATTATGGACATATATGGTCATGTTTTGGAACACTGCCAGCTCATTGGAGGGTTTCAAACCCACTGGTCAGTTGGCGGCACATTCCTAAGGGGTGACTGGTCAATGGGGACTGCGCATGTACAGGATTGACCGTTACTAAAAATAGCCTGTTGCTGGGCAAACTCAAGTGGTCAGTGGCACGGACAACGGACTAAAGGCCATGCTGGCCACGAGGCCGCTCATGATCTAAGATGGCCGCCGTAACACGCAAAATGGGGTTTCCAAGTTTGGCCAATCTAAGAATGAAACGTGTAGCTACAGCTAAACGCTAACTTGGCCATCATCAAATTACGACATAGGGTCACTCCCCAACAATTAACACAATAGCACAGGGGCAGGGGAAACTCTCAGGAGCTTCAGGCCCACCCATGAAATCATGTTCACTGATGTTCTACATTCTTCAAATACTCTGGGAGATCTTCCTCAAATGACCTATTGGTACAGCCTAGGCCCCCGACCTGATGTTCCCTTCAGAAACATTCCTGGCCCTGACACTGGGTTTCGGGTAACGGTGGGCGGCCAGCTACGCTCCGTGCACGGAGTGTGCGTAGTGCCGCCTACTCCGCATTTTGCGGAGCTGGCGTAGCCAGGCGGCACTACGCACGCTCCGCAGACGGAGCGTAGCTGGCCGCCACCCGCCTCCCTCCCGCCCTCCCTAAATACTTTCAAATAAAGTAATCAAATAATTTAAAAAGCACTTACCTTGTCCGCCGCTGCCCGCCGCGTCCCCGGGGCTCGTTATCTTCCGTCTTCCGTCTTCTTTAGTAATGCGCATGCGCGGGCGGCCGCGCATGCGCATTTTCACGAGAAAAATGAGGCGCGTTTAAAATATTTCACGGAGGAGCCAGAGCCTGACCGATTAGAGGAGCGTCAGTGTTTGTAACGGACCCTCTGGAGCCTGCCTGCAGCGTCCCCCTCCCACCGCCGCAACTGAGCAAGAGTCGCGGCCGCCGAGCGGAGGGGGACACTAAAACTACATCCCCCAAAAAGCTTTGCGGCGCCAGACGCCCTTCCAGCGCGCCAGGTGACGCATAAAGGCAGCGTCACCCCCGCATCGCGGGAGTGCGCGGGAGCACCCGGGGCTAAGCCCGGGCAAAGGGCGGGCCCTCTGTGGCCCTCAGGGGCCTGAAGTGGCCGGGACGGGCCACCTCCTTAAGACTGACAGTTGGGATCCCTAAGTCAAAATAACGTTAAGAACATACGGAGTGCGGATAATTCACATATTGAATAAGGATGACCAAAGCACAGAAAACCACCAGACTAAAAACTGTGAGTACAACACTACCCACTATAACTGCCATTGACATCATGTTGCAAAAAACAATTAGCGTAGTGGCTGACGCCATCCAGGATACAGAGAGGCGACTCTCTCTGACACCAGACTTGTGCTTCCCAAACTTGTCCTCACATACTACAAACAATACCCACAATATGGACGATACCTCTATTTCACAGGAATCCCTACTGATGCAATCTTTCACAGACCTACCAAGGTCGCATGTCAAGGATAATACACCAAAATCTTTGTTTACTGGTCCCACAGTGAATACCTTGGAGAGTAGCCTTTTGATTCTAACCAACCGCGGAAACAACATAAACTGTGCACACACATCATCTCCAGACCCCGATGTTCAATTAACAGAGAGCCACACATCGGCTACCCACTTGATTGAAACTCAAACTTCCAAACAAACCAGTAACTCCAAGTGCACCAGGAAAAAACGCAAAACAAAACACCTTATGAAAAAAACCCACTGCCTATTAGGCAAACCGAAACGCTCAATTAAAGATATGTGGCAGAAATTAACTCAGGGGAAACCCACTGAATCCATCTTCATGGGGTCCCCATTGATTCCCTCTCAGGTCCTGGACGCACCCGAAACAACAAGAACAACGCAGAGAGTATCCAGGTCAATGAGCAGACAGGGCACATAGTCAAGAGACCCACCACGAAAACACCATCCATGAGTGAGTTCGAAATCTTGGTTAAATCTCTCTTACAACCTATTAGCCAACAGATTGCCAATATTGAAAAGGCTTTAGGTAAATTTGAGAGAGCACAAAATGAAATATCGTCTAGCATTCTCAGCCCTACCTTCGTCCCAGCGAATACAACCCTTAATGCTAAAAATCCAAAAATTGTAAAAAACTCAAGTGACCCATTAATAAGTACTGGTAAACAGAAAAAGATACAGCAGCAGGGCCCCCCTGCTACTAATGATCTACCATTATCTTCACAAACAGCACCCCTCTCAGAGAAGATTGTAGCTACACCCACAAACAACACGCAAATTACTCACACACACGAGGATGACGACGAAAGTGAGTGGGCTGCGGAGGGTTACCCTTCAAATGCAATTACAGCTTCTGTTGAGACATCAAGACATCCCATTTTACCAACCGCGAATATACCTACTAAAGCAACTGGGGTACAGCAGCCTAGACCCACCACGACACGAACACCTACCCACATAAACTTACCACCCGAGTCTAATTCCTACACAATAGTCATGATCGGGGTACCTAAAATAGTTGAAAACAGGGGGGAATCCTATGTGGAATTAAAGAACAAGGTGATGCAATGGCTAACTACCCACAGGCCACTTCCCTCCAACATAATAGGAACCATCTCCCACGTGAAGAGAGTAGATTGGGTGGGCACACGATTTAAATCTACAGAGGGTGATTGTATCATGATCACTTTTAAAAACAGAGGAGCGGCGAAATTCATTGCAAATTGGAGGAGCTCCGCGACAAACAGTTTGATTCGAACAATGGGCCTAAGTTATTTTTATCCCCATCACTCAGATGGCCAAAGGAAAAATTACAAACGCCACTATGTCCAAGAAGGGCTCCTCGCACCGCAACTTCACCTTCAACCACGGGCTCTCCCTTTTGATCCAATTCCAGGGATGTTTGTGGATTTAGAACCACACACATATGACCATTCTTGGGAAGGCAGAACATACAACTATCCACCCCCAGCAACACTTGAGAGACCAGGGCCCACTCAACATCCACACATACGAGATTATAAACACTCGAATCTACACTATAATCACTTCGGGATCCCAACATCAAACAGATACGATGCCCTATGCACCTATGATTATCTGGATGAGGTGGATTGACTGGCACTCGCTTTGCCCCCTGGTCCTTCATTTGACCGGTTAGATACCCAAGTCTATTCTAACACAACATGTAAGGTTAACCCCGCAATAACCTTTGACCTCTCAGGTGTTATTCCAGCCAACACTGTAACAACGACGATAACTCTCTGCTCTGAAAGCCCCCCCTTAGATCACGCTTCTACCCCTCGCCTACCTGACGCAAGTAGCTCTCCTACCTCCATAGCTCTCCACCCCTCACACACCACCAGAAGCCAACTGACAGACATAGCAAGTTATGTTAACCTAAAACCGCACCCCCCACCCAATATGACCACAGAGTCACTGATAGACCACAACGATTTCAACTCCATCAAAATCTTGTCATGGAACATCGCAGGACTGGCTGCTAAAGCAAACGACTCGATGTGGGTAACCTTTGTCAAAAACTACACCATACTGTGTTTCCAGGAGACCTGGCTTGTAGACAATAACGTTTTCATTGAGGATTATCAAAGCTTCTTTGTCCACGCATCTCCTTCATCTAGTGGAATGGCAAAGGGGGGCCTAGCAACATTTATTAGCCTGTCTCTCATATCTCAGATAAAAAATACATAGCTGGATAGTAGGAATATTCAGATACTGGAGCTCAGGAAGGGCAAAAAAGTATTAACCCTGGTCAACTTCTACAACTCTGTTACATCATCAGGAGAATGTAATATCGTCAAACTCCAAAATTATCTCTGCGACAACCCGACAAAACTGTCCCGGGATAAAATAATTGTTGGTGATTTTAACACGCATATCTGTGGAAATCCATCTGTGACATCCCTGGGCTCTCTGGGCTGTGGAAATAGACCAGGTCCTCACTTTGCACATTGCCCTCGAGGAACTAATATGAACACTCTAACAGATGTCCTGAACCTGAGTATCGCACTGTCTCTGAAAGATGACTCTTTCATCTTTAAAACACCAACCTATAAAGGCTCAGAGTCAGGCTCTTTTATAGATCACATACTTCTTTCAGCTGACGTGGCTAACCTGGCCCTAAACTTTGACATACTTGAAAGCATTTATAGTGACCATAACCCGCTCTACCTTGAGCTACAACGTGGTCCTTTTGTACTCCGGAAAAACCACAAGGACCCGGGAGTACTAAAACTGGTTAACAGAAACCGTCGCCTGAAATGGACCACGATAAATAGCGACACTTTGCATGAGTCTGTCATAAAGAGCTGTGAACAAGAACTCAACCTTTGTGCCTCAAATACCTCACCCCCTGAATCCATCTTATCCGCCTTTGTTGTGCTTACAAAAAGAATTGATCAGCTGCTCTCTGTATCAACAAAAGGATCAATTGCTCAACAACCACGATGGTTTGATCACACTTGCTCATCAGCCAGTCGAAAACTGAAAATCGCCCTCAAGAATAAACCAAGAGACCCCGCACTTATTAAGGTCTTGCGATCAGAATATAAAACAGCCCTGGCATCCCGCAAAAAGATCATAAAAACGAACATTTGGGAGTCTTTGCTTGATCCCTCAACCTTGGGTAACAGCTCGAAGTTTTGGAGTATAATCAACAAACCATTGTTCGATGATCCTAACGCTGCCAGCCTCGGAACTGTTATACCCGAGAACGAATGGATCTCCCACTTCAGTTTAATTTTCAAGAGCGACGTCCCACAAACAACACAAGTTCCTAAACTTCCTGATGGTGCACCTCTGCACTTTACAGTCAAAGAAGTTGAAAAGGGGATCCGTGGTCTAACCAGTAACAAGGCCCCGGGCCCAGATGGCCTTCCCCCGGACTTATTCAAATCAAACATCCCTTTCTGGGCCCCAATTCTCACAGCGGTTGTTAATGCCGGGCCGCAATTGGGGCTCCAAAGACTTGGGGAGCCTCCACCATCGTTCCTGTATATAAGAAGGGCGACAGAACTAATGCAGCGTGCTACAGACCAATCTCCCTGATAAATTCAGTCGCTAAAGTAGTGGGAGGGATTCTCTTAAACAGGTTGACCACATGGGCCAAAAACAACAACATAATGGCACCCGCTCAATATGGCTTTAGACCGGGGCATTCAACAACAACTCAATGCCTGAACTTATACTTAATCAGTGGCAAGTATACCGTGGCCCGAAATGGAACATTATACATGGCCTTTATGGACCTTTCATCGGCCTTTGATTGTGTTGAAAGAAGCAAACTCTGGGATGTCTTGCTGAACATGGGAGTTGAAAACAATCTGATTAATTTTCTGGCCGACCTCCATAATGATACACGTGCAAATGTTCGTTATACCAAAGACTTGAAAGTAACTAGAGACTTCAAAATCAATCGGGGGTTAGGCAGGGCTGTATTTTAGCGCCTTTTCTTTTTAACCTATATATAAACGGTCTTGAGGAGCATCTTTTAAAAACTGACACGGACTACCCTCGTATAGGGAAAAAGGGCGTCCCTGTTCTGCTCTATGCAGATGACGCCGTCCTTATATCCAGAACTGCACTCGGCCTCCAGAAATTATTAGACTCCTTTCTCCAATTTATGAATTTGCGGGGCCTGAGCATCAACAACTCCAAATCATTTGTTATGAAGGGCAGGCTCTGGATTAAAAAAGTCCTACCCCATCTCTGTCAACGGGGAAAAAATACCTACAACAAAAACCTTCTCATACCTTGGAGTATTGTTTGACCATAAACTCACATGGGGACCCGCAATAAACAAAAAGAAAGGTGAATTAATAAGGACCAATGCTGGAATAATGGACTTTGCACGCAAAATGGGCAACACCCCAGTGAGCGCCTTGATGAAATTATATCAAGCTAAAAGTATTGCGGTCGCCTGTTATGGAAGTGAACTTTGGGGCTTCGCCCTAGTGGACGCCCTTACAACCACTGAAAATAACTTTTTAAAACAGGTCCTGTGTCTACCAAAGAGTACTGCTAACTTCTCCACTCATGAGGAACTGGGCATGCCACACTTAGGGGACAAGCTTGCTGTAAATCCTCTGCTTTGTTGGCTAAAATGCTGGCTGAACGACGAAATACGATTAACCCATAACATCCTTCTTGAAGCACTCACCTGGGAAGGGAAATTCAAGATACCCTGGCTAAAATACATCAGAAACTGCCTTCAAGATCTGGGCAGGCTGGATCTTTTTTTAACACCTCAGCATGTATCCAAGCACGATGTAACATATGTAAAGGACACTTTCTTGTTGAACCGACAGCTTGCTAGGGAAGAATTTGAACTGAAGAAGGGTAGTGTAATGAGACATATTTTAACCAAAACATGCATACAAATTGAACCATACCTATCCTGGCCCATTTCCAGATATGAGCGCTTCTTGCTGAGCAGATTTCGTTTTGGTTTATTTCACCTGATGCTAGCCGTACCGAGTGGAGCCCACAGAGGGCAAGTGTTGCCACCTTGCGGCTGCGACAACAAGTCTCCGCAAGACTTGGCACACTTTTTATTCATATGCTCATATTATGCGGCACCGCGGAAAATGTTTTTTAAACCTTTGCTTAAGAAATTGAACTTTGTGCAAATAATGCCAGCACTACTATACCTCCAAATGCTGCACTGTGATAGCACTTTCTTTACATGCAACTTTTTAAAAACAGCCCTGAAATTCAGTAAAATCATGGAAGGCTAACTCCCAGCCGAACTAGATTACCCCTGTAAATATGTCTCTGATAAATAGTATACTTACATTTGACCGTGATACCATTTATTTTCCCGTGATTATCTGTTCCTGTTGTATTGACTTTTTTAAATATGACTTGTATATATATGTATTTTATCGTACTTTTATGACTGTATTTCATACAGTCGAATAAAGAATTGAATTGAAGTGAGGCTTAAGTCTGTTGGCATGGAGAACCCGGAGAGGGTTCCGGGGGGACTCCAGGTCTACCAGGTAGGTGACGGGGCCCTTTCGCTCCACTACCTTGAAGGGTCCTGTCCATTTGTCCTGGAGGGTGCAAGGTTCGACCGGGGACATGACCCAGACCTGGTGTCCCGGTTCGAACTCGATGGATGAGGCATTTTGATCGTACCATCGTTTCATGTCTTCTTGGCTGGCTTCGAGTTTGGCTTTGGCGAGTTCCCTGAACCGCCGAGTCTGGTTCCGGAGGGTCAGGAGGTACTTGTACACATCAGGGGGAGTCTTTTGGGGGGTCACCTCCCACCCTTCCTTGACCAGGCTGAGGGGACCCCGGACGGGGTGCCCATACAGGAGCTCGAAGGGACTGAATCCCAGGGACTTCTGTGGGACCTCTCGGTAGGCAAACAGGAGGCATGGGAGCAGCACGTCCCATTGGCGGCGTAGGGGCTCTTCCAGGCCCATGATCATACCCTTGAGGGTGCGATTGAATCGTTCCACTAGTCCGTTTCCTTGCGGGTGGTAAGGGGTCGTAAATTTGTAGGTGACCCCACACTGTTGCCATAGGGACTTCATGTATCTGGAGATAAAGTTCGTGCCTCGATCACTGACGACCTCTCGGGGGAAGCCCACCCGCGAGAAGATCCCCATCAGGGCTCGGCCCACCACGGGCGCTGTCATGGTTCGGAGAGGGATGGCCTCGGGATAGCGGGTGGCATGGTCCACCAGGACGAGTATGAACCGGTGACCTTGTACTGTCCGGGGCTCCAGGGGCCCCACAATGTCGATCCCCACCCTCTCAAAGGGAGTGGTGACGATGGGAAAGGGTTGTAGGGGGACTTTTATTTTCCGGCCGCTCTTCCCGCTGGCCTGGCAGGTGGGGCAGGCCCGGCAGTGGTTTATTACATCGTTCCGCATTTTAGGCCAGTAGAAATGGGTCACCAGGCGGCTGTAAGTCTTGTCCTGCCCCAGGTGCCCGGCGAGCGGCACATCGTGTGCCAGGTTCAAGAGGAAGTCTCGGAATTGGAGGGGGACCACCAGCACCCGGCTGGCCCCCAGTTCAGCAATCTTTTGCTCACTGTAGAGGAGCCCGTTGTCCCAATAGATCCAGTGGGCCCCCGAGGCATCCCCTGCGCTCTGGGCTATGGCTTGCTGTCGGAGCCCCTTGAGGGAGGGACACGCTCTTTGTTCCCGGGGGAATTGTTCCTGAGTGGGGCCACCTTCTTGGCGCCACTGGGCCAGCTCCGGGAGGTCTTGGAGTGGGTCCGGGTCTTCGTTGTCGGGCCCCAGTGGACCAGGTTCAGGGGTGGTCTCTTCTGTGACGACCGGCGGTGGAGGTCGGGCCACTCGGGTTCTTCGGTGGATGGGATGGCGCGGGCGGCCATGGATCGGGTAGTGGCGCAGACCCATTCAGGGAGACCAAGCATCCCCAGGTGCTCTCTTCGCTCCACGGCTGCCCAGGGGGAGCTCTCGAGATCGTTCCCCAGGAGGCAGTCTACGGGGGCGTCATCTCGGACGGTCACCTTCAGCATGCCCGATACATCCCCCCACTCGAAGGGGACGCGGGCCATCTGGCACAGGCTCTCGGAATTGTCCGCAGATCGTACTGGACAAAGTACGTTGGGCAGGATTTGATCGGGGGTCACCAGATGGCAACGGACTGCGGTCATGCTGGCCCCTGTGTCGCGGAGGGCTTCAGCCCGGTGTCCATTAATGGTGACCCACTGGCTGTACTTCTGCCTGTTGGCTGAGATGGGGGCCCGCGGGGCCATGTCCCTGTCTCCTAGACATATTCCAGGGACATGGCTGCGGGTTCCCACTCGGTCTGGTAGTGCTCACACTCTTCGGCTTCTTCTTCGCCTTGCTCCTCTCCGAGGGCGACGGCGGTGATCTGGCGGCTCACTGGACCCGGGGCCTGGACTGACTGGTTTCTCGGACAGTTTGGATCATTGGCGTAATGGCCGGGCCGCTGGCATTTGTGGCAGACAACGTTGGAGCGGAATCCCGGTCGCGTCGGAGGGCTTCCTCTTCCGGCCGGGGACAGGGGGTTGTTAGTGGGGGGCACCATGGCGGTGTCCCTGCCCCGACCCTGGCCTCCTCCTCCTCCTCCTCGCAGACTGTGGGACCCCTGGGAGGCTCTGTTTTGTTCGCCCAGCCAACTCCGGGGGACCCGGGTGCTCTCCCATCGATCCGCTTCGATGGCGAGTTTCCGGGGTTCGTCAGCTTGCTAACGAGAAGATGCTGCCTTAGCTCCACGAAACAATTATTGGATAGGTGCTCCCACATGATGAGATTGAATAATTGCTCATAGGTGGTGACTTGGCTGCCTTTGATCCATCCCTCTAAGGCTTGGCTAAAAAAAGTTCACGTATTCCACCCAGGTGGTACCGGGGATTCTTTTACAGTCTCGAAATCGCTGCCGGTACATCTCGGGGGTGAGCCCATAGCGAGTGAGCAGGGCGGCTTTCATGTGGTCGTAGGAGGTCATCTCTGCGTCGGGGAGTTGTAGGAGGGCATCTCTTCCTTCGTTGACGAATCTCCCCCACAACCCGGCTCCCCAGTCTTTCCGTGGAATTCGGTGGGAGATCATGGCTACTTCGTAGGCCTTGAACCATTGCTGGATATCGTTGTTCCGATAGTACTCTCGGACGACGTCTTTGGGAATATGTACCTTGGTGTCGGTAGGGGGGGCGGAGTTCTGACTCTCGGGGACGCCGAGGTCCTTGTTTTGTCATTGAATTTCTAGCTCTTTTAAATTGCGCTCGTGTTCGTACGCTAGTTTCTTCTCTTCCAGCTCCCTCTGGCTTTTTTTCTCTTCCCGTTCTTCCCGTAGCCGTAAGTGTTCGAGGGCTCTCTTTTTCTCTGCTAGTTTTAGTTCTCCATCTAAGCGGAGTCGAGCCAGTTCCAACTCGTGGAGCAGGCTCCTCTCCCGTTCTTGGGCCTCCTCGGAAGAGAGGCCCACTCTTCTTTCTACTTCGGGGGTTGCAGTTGTTTCGGTGGTCTCAATGCTTTCATTTTGGGGTGGGGGCGCTCCCGTCTCCACCCAAGACTCCAAGGCGTGCTTGAGGTCATCTTTGGTGCTCAGTCCCGTGGTAGCGATGCCCAAGTCTATGCAGAATTGTTTCAATTCCTTGTGACTGTATTCTTCCAGCCGTTCCATCTGGAATTTTGCAGTTGTTCCAATCTCTTTCGTCTACATTGTTGCTGTGCGACGTGGGGCGAGTTACTCTCCGTACGATTATGCGTCGGCTCGGATCGCGCCGCTGGCCACCAATGTTAGACAGAGACCCGGAGGGTCGGCCGAGCAAGGGGGAGAGGCCTCCTGGCGAGGGCCCTCTCCTTAGATCGTACGGACAAGCAACTACCCCCCCACAGATAGACGCCACACCAAGATAGGTTCTGTACACTTTTATAGGTATTCTTAGGCAGGGTAAACTTGACGATACAGCAAGACAAGGATACGATGATCTCGTCAATTCTAGTCTCGGGGGGAAAGGAGGTAGCGGGACAGTCTCAGTACCGGTCCGGTACATGGGGTAGCTGGTGTATAGCTCTCAATCCTCGAGCTGGAGTGTTCACAAGTAGGGGCCGCGGCAGCGTCAGCAGGCTTTCGAAGATGGTTCACGCAGAGGAGCCGCGGCAGCGCCAGCAGGCTTTCGAAGATGGTTCACAAGGATGGGCCGCGGCAGCGCCAGTAGGCCTACGAAGATGGTTCACGAGGATGAGCCACTGCAGCGCCAGCAGTCCTACGAAAATGGTTCACGAGGATGAGCCGCGGCAGCGCCAGCAGGCTTTCGAAGATGGTTCACGAAGAGGATGAGCCGCGGCAGCGCCAGCAGGCCTTCAAGGACAGTTCACAAAGAGGGGCCGCGGCAGCGCCAGCAGGCCTCCCAGGATGAGTTAGTCTCGGTGTCTCTCGACTCCAGGAAACAACTGCCTTCCTGCTCTGGAGCTACCCCAGTTATAGGTCTGGCGCCCTTTGATGTCCGGACCCTCGTACTTGGAGGTCGGGGGGTCCGGGATGAGGGAGTCCAGACACCCAGCAGGGGGGTGGAGCCAGCGCCCAGGGAGGCTGATCGAAACCTGGGGGAGGGGAGCCATCGACACTCCTTCTTCCATTGACTCGCCAAGTGTTCTCTTTACCCCCTGGGGGGACAGTGGTGCCTCGATGTCGGGGCTTGGCTGGGCCCGAGTTTGAGGTCGACCCGTGGCCACGAGGCCTGGTCGTGGAGGGTCCAAGATGGCGGCTGGGCCGGGGACGGTGGTTCGGGAAGGAACCCGGGCCAGCCGAGAAGGTTGTTGTTATGGGCCGGGGCCCCGTCGGGGAAGAGCTGGGGGTTGACCCGGCGGCTGCAGGGGTGGTTCTTGTCCGGGGAACAGGGGTAGCAGTGATCCGTGACCCGCCATGCGGGGAGGGGTCGGGCCTACCACGAGGCCTGTCCAACACGGTTTCTGTGCAATGACGACAGCGCGACGTGCGCGCTGATCTTCATGGTAAGAAACCAGGGAGGAAGCCTTGGGAGCTGGGGATGCTCTTCCCCAGCTCCCAAGGTCACAGGGGTGAAATAGAAATCCCTCTGCTGTCTGCAGCAGAGGGATTTTGTGCCACTGGCCTCATGACAAAATGGTTCCGTCATGAGCACAGAGGCACCGATGCTCATGATGGAACCATTCCTTCATGAGCATCGAAGGGGTTAAAGTGTCATAGAGTGGAGTGGACCAGAGTGGACTGGCATAGCGTGGATTGGAGTAAAGTGGCATAGAATGGAGTGTCGGGGAATGTAGAGGGCTATAGAGTGGAGTGGCATTGAGTGGAGAGTTGTAGAGTGGACTAGAGTGTTGTGGAGTGTGGTGGCATGGAGTGGAGGGGCGTGTCATAGAGTGGAGGGGCATGTTGTAGAGTAGCGTGGCGTGTCATAGAGTGCCACACAGTGGAGAGGCATAGAGTGGAGTAATATTGAGTGGGAAGGCATGTTGTAGAGTAGAGAGGTGTGTCTTGTCGTAGAGTTGCATGTCCTAGAGTGTCATGGAGTGGAAGGGGAAAAGATTGGAGTGGCATGTCATAGAGTAAAGTGGAGACGCATGTCGTAAAGTAGAGTGGTGTGCCATAGAGCGGTGTAGATTGGAGCTGCATAGAGTGGAGTAGCACAGAATGGAGTAGAGTGACATGGAGTAGTGTGGAGTGTCAGAGAGTGGAGTAGCGTGTCGGAGAATGGAGTGGAGTGTCATAGAGTGGTGTAGAGTGGAGAGGCAAAGAGTGGAGTAGAATGTTGTTGAGTGGAGTGGTGTAGGGTGGAGTGGCATAGTGTGAGTATTCATGGTGTGGTGGAGCAGTGTCATTACGGACAACCCTTTTTCAAATGAAATGACCATTACAGTTGAACAGACATCCAGGTTTAATGATAAAAGCATACAGCGCACAAACGATAATGTGTGAAAATGTCATTACCTAGAATGTTTATTTGCTTTGATTGTATTAAAAGATTTGTTTCTACCACACTTCAGAATTACAAAAAAGTTACTTCATGTGTGCTTTCTGAATTCTGATATATTGTGAAATATGTGGACAGTACATTTACAGGCATTTCGATTTTGTTGTGTGCTAGAAAAAAAGCCTTTCCCTTCTCAGCAACATTGTCACATAAATCCAGTCACTTTGAAGTCAGAGAAGTAAACACCAAGCCCCCTTGGAAGACTGAGCTGACATTTGACATCAGTCTTTGAAAGCACAGCAAATGTGACAGGATAAGAACAACATTTAAAGGCCTATTTACAGAAAGTGAGTACTTGTGAAAGAATATAGTAAATACGCTATGCTCCACTATGAACTCAAACTGAATAGCCTAAAACAAAGTCAACCCAGCAAATAGAAAGCAAGCTATTATGAGTTACAAAGACAATGGTAAGCAATGGGTGGAATGCGTTCCCAGGGAAGCTCTCTGAATGTCCTCAAGATGTCCTGTGTGGCAGGCTTCAACCAAAAAGGACCTGTTCTTTTCTATTTGATCTCTACAAACATGGTATACTGCCACATGGTGCTTCTGTTGCTTAACTGCTGGTGAAGGCAGTAGCTTTCCAACACTATGAGGTCAGTGCTTCCGGCGCCCCTCCTTGTCCCTCAAGACTGCAATACACAAGACAGGCCAATGCCATGGTGCAAATGCATGATCCGTGTTTATTTAGGATAACAATCATTATCATTATGGATCCAGACATCAGTAGAGCCCAACCTGGAAAGGAAGCAGCAGGAGGTGCCACAAGGTGTTCTTTCGGCGATACTTTATGGAACAGCTATGTGGCCCTCCGTGCCTATTTCTTTCAGTTCGTTGGCTGCTCTTTTATGAACTATGCTGACGACACATAACTGATCTTTCATCTAAGCAATTGCCTGGGCTGAGTAAAAGATAATTTAAAAAACGATCTCACTACAGTTGCTCCATTTATAGAAAGCAATACTTCCAAGCTTAACATGGGTACAAGAGAATTCCTCCTCCTGGCTCAGAAGACATTTGGTCTAACAGGGTTTTGTCTTCAGACCAAGAAAAATCCATCCCTGCCCACCAGCTACTGAAAAATTATTCTAGTGGGGAAATTAGGTTCCATATTTCATAGTCAAATGAGATAATGGAATGGGTATACCGTAACCATCACCCACCAGAGCCTATCTACAGTAATATTTCAGAGGTGGCATTTCAGGAATGTTGTATGCCTCTCTGTGGGTAAACCCAAGAGCTCACCTTACTCCATTTTGTTTTAATCATCCACACAACTAAATCCCAAGATGGTTTCCTGTGCAAAGGAAGTAAAGTGTGTGTGCGTGCACCCAATGTAATGTAGTGGTGTATTTGTACCGCGCAACAGTCGCTCCAAGGAGCATCTAGGAGCCGCTAATGACCGTAAAGAAATAAACACTGGTCATACTGCTTATGGTGGTTCATCCAGGCTATCACACTAGTGCTCTGACACAGGTATCCGGTAAGTTAAAAATCCACGTTTTCAGTGCCTTTCGGAAATCTACTTCCCGCTCCAGGGTCCAGAGATAAGGGGGAAAAGTATTCCAGGCTTTTGACCCTAGGACTGGTAGAGATTTACCACCTCTCGTAGTACTTAGTATGAAAACAGGGATAGACAGAAGGTTAGCAATCATGCACACACACACACGCACACACACACACACACACACACACACACACACACACACACACACACACACAATCCAACCCTTCTTTGGTAATACACACATTTGCTATCCTTTTCTTACAGTGATTAAGTGAAGGACATGCTATAAAGAGATTTACAGATCTTTCAACAGGAGAGGCCAGGAGGCATCTCTCCCCTAAGGGAATCAGACAAAAGGACCCACCCCTCCCACTATAAATTAATGCTGTCACCACTGCTAGTCTCTCTCCTGCCAGTGAAAGGGCAGTAGTCTCTACCTGTGTGAGCCTTTTACTTTGGGTGCTCTTCCTGACCGTAGAGCCATGCTCTTAGGTCTTAGACAAGTAACATTTGAGGCAATCATTGAACACGCAGGATTGTTATGTTCACTGATGTATAAACCCGCAGAGACATAGTGTGCCATTTCCAGGAGTGGAGTGTAGAGCAGGAGGTTAGGATCTCCCGAGCCGCGCAGCAACATTTCTGTTCTCACAACTGTTGAGCCATTAAACAAATGCTGGGGACTGCTGCACTGCTTCACAGATGCAGCGTAGCACCTAAAACCAGGCCATTAATATACATAATTCTGGCCCAAGGGCTGGCTGCTGTGGATAGAAGAGGCCATGAGATCCAGATTTTCTCTAATTAACCTTTTGCGAATTCTGCATGTGTGCTGTCTCTGTGTTTCTTCTGCCATCTCTTCTCCCATACCCCTCTGTCTCTCTGGAATTTGTTATTTCCAGGAGCCCTACTCTCTCTCGGTAGTGATCTCACTCCTGCTTCCTCGTCTGCTGCGTCAATGGTTGGTACTCTGTCTCTCTTTTACGGCACTCTCTTCTGCTGTATCCTTGAGTGATGCTCTCTCTTGCTCTGAATCTCTGGATGGTGCTTTCTCTTCTGCTGGATATGGAGATGGTTCCCTCCTGCTGGCTCTCTTTGTGGTTTTCTTGCTCCTGTTATATCTCTGGGTGTTGCTCACTTGACTGCTGACTCTCTCAGTGATCCCTGTCCTGCTATCTCTCTGTGTACTTTCTCTCTACTCCTGTACCTCAGGGCAGTGCTGTCCCCTCTTCTAAATCAGAGTGGTGCTCTCTCCTCTGCTGTATCTGTGGGTGGTGCTCTCTTTGTCACACTGTCTCATTGTGCAGAGGCGTCTCTCCTGCTGACTTTAGGTGGTCTTCCCTTCTGCTCTATGGGTAATGCTCACTGTATCCTGCTTTCTTTCTCTGTGCTGTACTCTCTCTTTTGTTGACTCTCTTGGTGGTCCTCTCCTTCCTGAGGACTCTCTGTCTGGTGCTTTTTCTCCTACTATCTCTGGGGGAGGTACTCTACTCCTGCTGGCTTCCTTGGCGGCGCTTTCCCTTTCCCCTGCTTTCTCTCTGCCTCTCTTTTTCTGTTGTTTCTCTCTGTCCTGCTTTCTCTGTATGGTGCTGTGTCTCCTGCTATTTTATCTCTTTCTGGGTGTGCTCTCTCTGTGCTGCTATCCCCCTTATTGATGCTGTCACCCTCACCCTCCCTCACCCTCACACCCCCTCACCCTCACCCCCCCTCACCCTCACACCCCCACACCCTCACAACCCCACCCCCTCAAACCCTCTCACACTCACATCCCCTCACCCTCGCATTCCCACACGCCCACACTCTCACACCCCCTCACACGACATTACAACCCCTTTCCTTCACTCCCGCTCACCCTCATCCTCACACCCCCTCACCCTCACCCTCACAACCCCTCACCCTCACACACCCTCACATCCCCTCACCCTCACATCCCCTCACCCTCACATCCCCTCACCCTCACCCTCCCACACCCCCACACCCTCACACTTCCTCACCCTCACATGCCCCTCACACCCCCTCACACCCCCTCACCCTCACTCTCCTCACCCCTCACCCTCACCCCCTCACAAACCCTCACACCCCCTCACCCGCACACACCCTCACAACCCGCTCACCCTCACACACCTTCACTCACCCTCACATACCCTCACACACCCTCACACCCCCTCACACCCCTCACCCTCATGCCCCCTCACCATCACACCCCCTCACCCTCACACCCCTCTCTCTCACACCCCCTCACCCTCTCAACCCTTCACCCTCACACACCCTAACCCTCACACACCCACACCCTCACCCTCACTCACCCTCTAACCCTCACTCACCCTCTCAACCTCACACACCCTCATACACCCTCACCCTCACACCCCCCACCCTCACACACCCTCAAACACCCTCACCCCCTCACCCACTCACCCTCACATCCCCTCACATCCCATCACACTCACATCCTCAACCGCACACCCTCACACCCCCTCACCCTCACAACCCCACACCCTCTCACCCTCTCATCCTCACACCCCATCACCCTAACACCCACCCGCCCTCACACCCCTCACCCTCACTCCCCTCACCGTCACACACACCCTCACCCTCCCTCCTTCACCCTTCTCACCCACCCTCTGACCCTCACACACGCTCTCATCCACATACACCCTCACACACACACACTCACCATCTCACTCTCACCCTCACACACCCTCTCACCCACCCTCACACCCCCTCACCCTCACACCCACTCACCCTCACAAACCCACTCACCCTGACACCCCCTCACACCCCCTCACCCTCAAACCCCCTCACCCTCACAAACCCCCTCACCCTCACACCACTCACTCTCACACACCCTCACACCCCCTCACCCTCGCCCTCACACACCCTCACCCTCACCCTCACTCACCCCCTCACCCTCTCCCACAACCTCACACCCCCTCACCCTCACAACCCCACACACTAACAACCCCACACCCTCACATCCCCTCACCCTCACACCCCCTCACCCTCACACACCCTCACACCCCCTCATCCTCACACCCCCTAACCTCACACCCCCTCACCCTCACACCCCCTCACCCTCACCCTCACACACCCTCACACCCTCATCCTCACACCCCTCGCCCTCACAACCCTCTCAGACTCACCCACATTCACTCACTTTCACACACCCTCACCCTCACACACCCTCACTCACCCTCACACCCCCTTACCTTCACACCCCCTCACCCTCAAACCTTCACACACCCTCACACACCGTCACAAACCCACACCCTCAACCTCACTCACCTTCTCACCCTCACACACCCTCTCACCCTCACACACCCTCGTACACCCTCACACCCCCCACCCTCACACACCCTCACACACCCTCCCCCCTCCCCCCTCACACTCACATCCCCTCACATCCCATCACCCTCACATCCTCTCACCTTCCATCACCCCCTCACCCTCACACCCCCTCACCCTCACACCCCATCCCCCTCACACCCCATCACCCTCACACCCACCCACCCTCACACCCCCTCACCCTCACACCACCCTCCCCCTCCCTCACCCACCCTCTCACCCTCACACACCCTCTCATCCACATACACCCTCACACACCCTCTCACAGTCTCACTCACCCTCACACACCCTCTAACCCACCCTCACACCCCCTCACCCTCACACCAACTCACCCTCACACACCCCCTCACCCTGACACCCCCTCACCCTCACCCCCCCAAACCCCCTCACCCTCACTCTCACCCTCACACACCCCCTCACCCTCACCCTCATACCACCTCACTCTTACACCCCCTCACACCCCCTCACCCTCACACACCCTCACACACCCTCACCCTGACTCACCCCCTCACCCAACCCCACAAACTCACCCTCACACCCCCTCACCCTCACACCCCTCACCCTCACAACCCCACACCCTCACAACCCCACACCCTCACACACCCTCACACACCCTCCCCCTAACATCCCCTCACCATCACACTCCCACACCCTCACACCCCCTCACCCTCACGCACACCCTCACACCGCCTCACCTCACTCCCCCTTACCCTCACACCCCCTCACCCTCACACCCTAACACTCCCTCACACACCCTCACTCTCAAACCCCCTCATCCTCACAACCCTCACAAACCCACACCCTCAACGTCACTCGCCCTCTCACCCTCCTACACCCTCTCACCCTCACACACCCTCACCCTCACACACCCTCACACCCCTTACCCTCACACCCCCTCACCCTCACACCCATTCACCCTCACACCCATTCACCCTCACAAACCCACACCCTCAACGTCACTCGCCCTCTCAC
Organism: Lissotriton vulgaris; assembly: GCF_964263255.1. Lineage (NCBI taxonomy): Eukaryota > Metazoa > Chordata > Amphibia > Caudata > Salamandridae > Lissotriton > Lissotriton vulgaris. Next base: position 1,577,006,332 of record NC_141693.1, read on the forward strand.
CCTCCTACACCCTCTCACCCTCACACACCCTCACAATCACAAACCCCCTCACCCTGACACCCCCTCACACCCCCTCCCCCTCATCCCCTCACACCCCCACACCCTCAAACCCCCCCACCCTCACCCTCACACACACCCTCACCCTCACCCTCACACCCCCTCACTCTCACACCCCCACACCCTCACCCGCACACCCTCACCCTCACACACCGCCTCACACTCACACCCCCTCCCCCTCACACACCCTCACACACCCTCACCCTCCACCACCCCCTCACCCTCCCCCACAACCTCACCCTCACACCCCACACCCTCACACACCCTCACCCTAACATCCCCTCACCATCACACTCCCACACCCCCACACCCTCACACCCCCTCACCCTCACACACACCCTCACACCACCTCAACCTCACTCCCCCTCCCCCTCACACCCTCACACACCCTCACACACCCTCACCCTCAAACCCCCTCATCCTCACACCCCCTCACCCTCACACCCCTTACCCTCACATCCTCACACCCCCTCACCCTTGCAACCCCTCTCACCCTCACACACCTTCACTCACCCTCACACCCCCTCAATGTCACACACTTCCTCACCCTCACTCACCCTCTCACCCACCCTCACCCACCCTCTAACCCTCATACACCCTCTAACCCTCATACACCCTCAAACACCCTCTCACCCTCAAACACCCTCACACCCCCTCTCCCTCGCATCCCATCACCCTCACATCCTCCTACCCTCCCTCACACCCTCATCCTCACACCCCCTCACCCTCACACCCCCTCACCCTCAGACCCCCTCAATGTCACACACCCCCTCACTCATCCTCTCACCCTCCCTCACCCACCCTCTCACCCTCACACACCCTCTCACCCTCACACACCCTCTAACCCTCATACACCCTCTTACCCTCACACACCCTCTCACCCTCACACACCCCTTCACCCTCACACACCCCTTCACCCTCACACCCCCTCACCCTCACTCCCCCTCACCCTCACTCCCCCTCACCCTCAACCCCTCACACTCCACCCCCTCACCCTCACCCTCACACACCCCCTCACCCTCACAAACCCTCACTCTTAAACCCCATCACACCTCCTCACCTTCACCCTCACATACCCTCATACACCCTCACCCTCACCCCCTCCCCCTCCTTCACAACCTCACCCTCACACCCCCTCACCCTCACACCCACTCACCCTCACACCCCTCACCCTCACACACCCTCACCCACCCTCACCCTGACACACACCCTCACCTACACTCACCCTCTCACCCACCCTCACCCACCCTCTCACCCTCACCCACCCTCTCACCCTCACACACCCCCTCACCCTCACACACCCTCTCACTCACCCCCACCAACCCTCACACCCCCTCACCGTCACACACCCACACCCTCACACCACCTCACTCTCACTCACCCTCACACCCTCACCCTCACCCTCACACCCCTCACCACCCTCTCACCCACACACACCTTCACTCACCCTCACACCCCCTCACCACCCTCTCACCCACACACACCTTCACTCTCACAACCCCTCACCCTCACCCCCACACCACTCCAACCTCACAATCCCTCACCCTCACCCTTACACACACCCTCACCCTCACACCCCCTCACTCTCACTCACCCTCACTCACCCTCACACACCCTCACACCCACTCACCCTCACACCCCCACACCACCTCACTCTCACTCACCCTCACACCCCCCTCACACCCTCACCCTCACACCCCCTCACCCTCATACCCCCTCACTCTCACAACCCCTCACCCCCACACCCCTCCAACCTCACACTCCCTCACCCACCCCTCACCCTCACACCCCCTCACTCTCACTCACCCTCACACACCCTCACACCCACTCACCCTCACACCCCACACCCTCACACCACCTCACTCTCACTCACCCTCACCCTCTCACCCACACACACCTTCACTCACCCTCACACCCCCTCACCCTCATACCCCCTCACTCTCACAACCCCTCACCCCCACACCCCTCCAACCTCACACTCCCTCACCCTCACACACCCCTCAGCCTCACACCCCCTCACTCTCACTCACCCTCACACACCCTCACACCCACTCACCATCACACCCCACACCCTCACACCACCTCACTCTCACTCACCCTCACACCCTCACCCTCACACCCCCACACCACCCTCTCACCCACACACACCTTCACTCACCCTCACACCCCCTCACCCTCACACAACCTCACCCCCTCACCCTCACACCCCCTCACCTTCACACACACACACACACACCTTCACCCTCACACCCCCTCACACCCCTCACGCCCCCTCATCCTCACCCCCTCACACCCCTACACCCTCACATCCCCTCACCATCACACACTCACCCTCACACACCCCCTCACCCTCACAACCATCACTCTCACACACCCTCATACCCCCTCACCCTCACACACCCTCACACATCCTCACCCTCACTCACCCCTCACCCTCCCTCACAACCTCACCCTCACACCCCCTCACCCCACACACCCACTCACCCTCACACCCCTACCACTCACCCTCACACCCCTCACCCTCACAACACCTCACCCTCCCCTTCACCCTCACTCACCCTCCCCTTCACCCTCACTCACCCTCTGACCCACCCTCACCCACCCTCTCACCCTCACACCCCCTCACCACCCTCTCACCCACACACACTTTCACTCACCCTCACACCCCCTCACCCTCACACACTCTCTCACCCACCCTCACACCCCCTCACCTTCACACCCCCTCACCCTCACACACCCCTTCACCCTCACACCCCCTCACCCTCACACCCCCTCACCCTCACACCCCCTCAACAACGCACTGCAAAACATAGCATAGTATAACAAAACATAGCATAACAAAACACAACAAAACATAGCAGAACAAAACATAGCATAACATAAACAAACATAGCATAAGATAAAACAAAGCATAGCATAGCAAAACATAGCAAAACACAACAAATCATGGCATAGCATAACAAAACACAACAAAACATAGCATACACAACAAAACATAGCATATCAAAGCATAGCAAAACATAGCATAGCATAACAAAACACAACAAAACATAGCATAGCATAACAAAACACAACATAGCATAACAAAACAAAGCTTAGCATAACAAAACATAGCATAACAAAGCATAGCATAGCATAACGAAACATAGCATAGCATAGCACAACATAGCATAAAAAAACACAACAAAACATAGCATAGCATTACAAAGCATAGCATAACAAAACATAGCATAGCAATACACAACAAAACATAGCATAAACAAACATAGCATAAGATAAAACAAAGCATAGCATAAGATAAAACAAAGCATAGCATAACAAAACATAGCAAAACACAACAAATCATAGCATAGCATAACAAAACACAACAAAACATAGCATACACAACAAAACATAGCATATCAAAGCATAGCAAAACATAGCATAACAAAACACAACAAAACATAGCATAGCATAACAAAACACAACATAGCATAACAAAACAAAGCTTAGCATAGCAAAACATAGCATAACAAAGCATAGCATAGCATAACAAAACATAGCATAGCATAGCACAACAAAGCATAGCATAATAAAACATGACAAAACATAGCATAGCATTACAAAGCATAGCATAACAAAGCATAGCATAGCAATACACAACAAAACATAGCATAGCATATCAAAATAAACAAAGCATAGCAGAACAAAACAAAGCATAGGATAGCAAAACTAAACATAGCATATCATAACAAAACAAAGCATAGGATAGCAAAACAAAACATAGCATAGCATAACAAAACATAGCATAACATGACAAAACATAGCATAACAAAACGCAACATATAGCATAAGAAAACCTAGCAAAACACAACAAAACACAGCATAGCAAAACAAAACATATAATAGCATAGCAAAACATAGCATAGCATGCCAAACACAACAAAACATAGCATAGCATAACAAAACATATCATAGCATAACATAACAAAACATAGCATAGCAAAACAAAGCATAGCATAATAAAACACAACAAAACATAGCATAACATAGCATAGCATAACTAAGCATAGCATAGAAAAACATAGGATAGCATAACAAAACACAGCATAGCATAAAAAATCAAAGCATAGGATAGCAAAACATAACATAGCATAACAAAATAAAACATAGGATAGAAAAACAAAACATAGCATAGCATACAGCATCACTCAGCACCACCACAGCATCACTTAGGGGCACCACAACACCACTATGGGCTACCACAGCATCACTGAACGCCACAGCATCACTCGTTCACCATCACAACATCACTCAGCGCCACCACAGCATCAATCTGTGCAACCATTCAAAAACAACTGGTTCAAATATGTTCTCTCAATGTTTCAAGCTTTATTACAAATGTAACAAAAAGATGTTAATATTTCACTTCTGTTCTTGGATTTTCGTCACAATAAAATACACTGAACATAATCATCACAAACATTATTTACAAAAGTTTAAGCTTTTGCCATTATAAATTACAATAACTTTTATTTAAGTATTAATTATTTTAAAAAATTAAAAGCCATTGTTATTTGTAATAAAAAATACATGTAAGTCACGTAAATACAACACACATTGCATTTTATGTTAGAAATGGGAATTTTGGTTGGCTGAGGCTTACGCCAAAGCCAGGCAGAAACCACCATTCTAAGTCAGAGCAAGGAAGTCACCCGCCAAGATAACCCCTGCTCACCCTCTTGGTAGCTTGGCACGAGCAGTCAGGCTTACCTCAGAGGCGATGTGTAAAGCATTTGCGCATGCACCCACCAGCAACAACATCCCAGGCCCTCCACAAAAGGAACTCCACACAAGGTTATATCAAAAATAGCCTTTGTATTATACCAAACACATTAGATAAGGAACCCACACTTTACAATGTGCCATAGGCACGGGCAGAATTTACAAGGGATTATATACATGGGACAGGGCCACTGTCAGGAATATGCACTTTTAGAACTAGCACTTGGTAGAATTAGAACTTTGTAAGGATAACACTTAGAACATAGAACAAGTAGAAGCTTAACACATGATGCATAAAACACATTCAGCGGTATCAGGAGGACACATGATGCATAAGAACTGTTGGACTTGGCCCTTCTGGCTGGTCCCCCCCTGAAGTTTTGTGCTTGTTATATGTGACCTGGGAATGGTGATCCCCCTTCTGAGTGTGTGTGTGGTGAGAGAGACCTGCCCACCATAGGGATGCATGGGGAATGTATGTGGCTCTGGTAGTTCCTGATGCGTGGGGCGTGCCGGGTCGAGTTTGGTATGTGTGCGCTCGTGAGGTTGAATGCTACAAGATGATGTATGCGGCATGTGTGTGACTAGAAGGGAAGTGCCACTTCTAGACCTTGGTGCGTGTGTGCAGTAGGTGTGCTAGCGTATGATTGGCTGAAGCCGGCTGGGCCTTCCCCCACCAGGCTGGCTCCACCCCCCAGGGGTGCTTCCAGTGTCCCTAGCCTGGCCAGTAACAAGAAATTCCTTATAACCAGTACTAGCTGGTTCTCTCCCTGCCTGCCCCTTTGGAGACAAAGGAAGCTCATGTATAAAAGGAGGGTGGGCCCTCTTCTCTCTCTCTTCTTCTTCCTGCTTGGGACCCTGCCAGGGTCGCGCGGCTGCTTGGGCTCAGGGAAGGGCGTGCCTCCCTGAGCCCTGCTCTGCTCCTGAACTACGGACTTCCTGGACTTCCTATGGACGCTGCTTTCTATGCCTCTAGCGCTTGGGAGCGCTTTCCTGCTGTCCTAGCGCCTTGGGCGCTTCATCCATGCTTCTAGCGCTCGGGAGCGCTCTCCTGCTGGCTTAGCGCCTTGGGGCGCTTCATTTAGGTTTCTAGCGCTATCTTTTACCAGCCGGTGCCAGCCGGCAATTGGCCGTTCGTGTGAGGGGGGACCGAGCCCCCAGCGAGTGCCTACCTCGCTTGCTCCCGCCCTCGCTACATGATCGAGGGAGCCCGGCCCCCGTTACTTCCCCCGTGATCACCGCCCCAGCCCGGAGTTAGCCGGGGAGGCGCTGCTCCCGCCTTCCTACCCGGGGCCGCGCTACTATTGGCGGCCCTGGAGAGAGCATTGCTGGCCGCTGATTGGTCCTGGCCGCTGATTGGTCCTGGCCGCTGGGACTCCCGGGACGTCATCGCGGGGCCGCGCAGGGATTGGCCCGGCTCGGAGGCGTCCCCGCCTGTCCGGCAGCGAGGCTTCCCCCGAGGAGAGAGGGAGATCCCCGAGCGAAGGCGAGCCCGGGGAGAAAAGGAAAGGCTGCCCGCACGCCTGGAGGGTTCCATGGAGCAGGATCTCCCCTCCAACAGCCGCCATCCGACCCGGTGAGTGCAGCTACGAGGAGGGGGCGTCGGGGCACGTTGTCGGTGCCCGTCCCTCCCGTCCAACGACCGTCTGATGTGCTTTTGGGCCTGTGGGGCCCCCAGTGATGCCGGGTCCCCAGAGGGGGACCCCGCTTGCCCATATCTGGTCCCGAGCCCAGAGAGGCTCCATCTTTGGCCGCTGTTCAGATGAGCCTGCAAGGCTCCGCCCTCTACTTTGTTCTAAGAGCCCCGGGATGGCTCCCACGTGGCCCCTTGCTTCTCGAGCCCAGAGAGGCTCTCCCATTTGGCACATTCCTCCTGAGTCCGGGAGGCTCCACCCCGGGTCCCAGTAACCCAAGCCCCGAGGGGCTCCCCCATTGTCCCTTGCCTTCTCGAGCCTGCGAGGCTCCTACGTGATGCCCCCATCATCCACGGCTGCCCAGCACTTCGTGGGCAGCCGCCACGTTTAGGTTGAGTGTAGGCTACCAGCAGCCTGCCCTGGACATCGAGACTGTGGGGTGCCCTTGCCCCAGAAAGGCCAGCTGGCCTGGGGAATGCTCTTGACCAATATCAATGTGATGCAGAGAATTATCATGGGTTGTCCTGCTGATGGGGACCTCTGTTGTGTTATGTACCTTGTCCCTTCTCCCCTGAATACCCGATGTCCCATGTATGTGATTCCTGGTCAGAGTGGGTTCTACTGCTAGTGCTAGGAAATTCCCAGTTGATATGTCTACACCTGGCAGGGGCCCCTTGGCCCTGCCCTGTACCCTTTTTCCCTTGTAACTCCTGCAGTGCCCCAGGCACATTGTAAAGTGTATGTTCCTATGTGTCCTTCCTAATACAAAGACTCTTTGCATCTATATATTTGGTGTGGAGTTCCTTTTGTGGGAGGCCCGGGACGTTGTTGTTGGTGGGAGCATGCGCAAATGCTTCACACATGTCCTCCGAGATAGGCCTGACTGCTCGCGCCGCGTTACCTAGATGGGTGAGCAGGGGTTGTTTTTACATAGGGGTGGCGGTCTCTGACTGGCTGTGGCGCAAGCCCTGGCCGGCCGGGGGTCCCATTTCCTACACTGGTGGCTAGCGGTGGGATCTGGACTTGTGTTTGCGCAGTACCACAACGATAACTGGTCTCCCTACAAAATTCTGCATTGTGAATGGTCGCAAAGAAAGGAGATTATTGTTTTTAAGAGGTTACTTAAATGTCCGTTCTGTGAAAAATGTGTTCTGGTTGGGTGGCCCTAGCTCGGGAGGGTAGATCAACTCCCTAGTGCAATGTGTTTTCTGGATTCACCAGAAGGGTGGGATCCAGTGGTGGCAGCGTAATTGTTTTCAATGTGTATGGTCCTTGTCCCTTCCCTAGAGTAATGGTACCTGTGCCACCAGGGTCAAGTTGAGGAATCAGGGGCGGTGGAAAACTGTCTTACCAGTCTAGGGGACGGTGTGTGGGTGAATGTTGAGGTGTGCTGAGTAATGGAGTGTAAATTCTCTGGGATGGGGAGCTTGCTGAATCAACGATAATCCTGTCCTTCCTTACCCCGCTGAATGTGTTGGATGCATCATGTGTTCCGTACACCGCTGAATGTGTTTGATGCGTCAGGTGTCCCCCCCTTTTCCCCGCTAAATGTGTTGGACGCATCATGTGTTCCGTACCCCGCTGAATGTGTTTTAGGCGTCAGGTGTCGCCCTGGCTGAATTTATGTTAAGTTGTATCCCGGACAAGGAACACCTGCTGGCGCTGCCGCGGCTTGCCTTGGGGAGAGCTGAACACTGAGACCTGCTGGCGCTGCCGCGGCTCATCTTGTTGAATTTATGTTAAAGTTGTATCCCGGACAAGGAATACCTGCTGGCGCTGCCGCGGCTTGCCTTGGGGAGAGCTGAACGCTTAGTTCCCAGGTGGAAGACCAGTGGAGGGAGGAAGTTCCAAGACTGGTAGGAAAGTGTGTTCTGAGGGTGTTTCTCCTGGGAGAACGCGGAACCTCAGAAGTAGAGGTAGGGTGGGGCATTCTTGCCCGTGACCTCTGGCAAGCCTGAGGGTGCGGACCCTAGGTGGACGGAACAGTGATAGTCGTGGCTACACTGAGAAAGGGAGTGGAGAATGGCTACTGTGGGCCAGGGGTTACCACCCCCACTTCGGATTAGCAGGGACCAGTGGTATCTGGGTGGCCTAGGGCCTGGTCCTAGTCATGGACAACTAAGGAGTACCAGGTGGGTAGCCTGGTTGGGCCTATGTCTTCATTATTTTTTTTTATTTTCTTTTATTATCTTTTTTTATTTTTATTATTTTTAGTCTGTGTATGTCTATCGGTCCATGTGGCGTAGAACTGGAGGGTGTCCGGCAGTGCGGGCCGCGTCCATGTTTTATCGCCCTGCAGCAGGGAAGTCCATCACGGTAGTGATTGGTCTACCCTGCGTTTGGGCTGGGAGGGGCATGTGTTGGACTTGGCACTTCTGGCTGGTCCCCCCCTGAAGTTTTGAGCTTGTTATATGTGACCTGGGAATGGTGATCCCCCTTCTGAGTGTGTGTGTGGTGAGAGAGACCTGCCCCCCATAGGGATGCATGGGGAATGTATGTGGCTCTGGTAGTTCCTGATGCGTGGGGCGTGCCGGGTCGAGTTTGGTATGTGTGCGCTCGTGAGGTTGAATGCTACAAGATGATGTATGCGACATGTGTGTGACTAGAAGGGAAGTGCCACTTCTAGAACTTGGTGCGTGTGTGCAGTAGGTGTGCTAGCGTATGATTGGCTGAAGCCGGCTGGGCCTTCCCCCACCAGGCTGGCTCCACCCCCCAGGGGTGCGTCCAGTGTCCCTAGCCTGGCCAGTAACAAGAAATTCCTTATAACCAGTTCTAGCTGGTTCTCTCCCAGCCTGCCCCTTTGGAGACAAAGGAAGCTCATGTATAAAAGGAGGGTGGGCCCGCTTCTCTCTCTCTCTCTTCTTCTTCCTGCTTGGGACCCTGCCAGGGTCGCGCGGCTGCTTGGGCTCAGGGAATGGCGTGCCTCCCTGAGCCCTGCTCTGCTCCTGAACTACGGACTTCCTGGACTTCCTATGGACGCTGCTTTCTATGCCTCTAGCGCTTGGGAGCGCTTTCCTGCTGTCCTAGCGCCTTGGGCGCTTCATCCATGCTTCTAGCGCTCGGGAGCGCTCTCCTGCTGGCCTTCATTTAGGTTTCTAGCGCTGGGAGCGCTATCTTTCACCAGCCGGTGCCACCCGGCAATTGGCCGTTTGTGTGAGGGGGGCCCGAGCCCCCAGCGAGTGCCTACCTCGCTTGCCCCCGCCCTCGCTACATGATCGAGGGAGCCCGGCCCCCGTTACTTGCCCCGTGATCACCGCCGCAGCCCGGAGTTAGCCGGGGAGGCGCTGCTCCCGCCTTCCTACCCGGGGCCGCGCTACCATTGGCGGCCCTGGAGAGAGCATTGCTGGCCGCTGATTGGTCCTGGCCGCTGATTGGTCCTGGCCGCCGGGACTCCCGGGACGTCATCGCGGGGCCGCGCAGGGAGTGGCCCGGCTCGGAGGCGTCCCCGCCTGTCCGGCAGCGAGGCTTCCCCCGAGGAGAGAGGGAGATCCCCGAGCGAAGGCGAGCCCGGGGAGAAAAGGAAAGGCTGCCCGCACGCCTGGAGGGTTCCATGGAGCAGGAGCTCCCCTCCAACGGCCGCCATCCGACCCGGTGAGTGCAGCTACGAGGAGGGGGCGTCGGGGCACGTTGTCGGTGCCCGCCCCTCCCCTCCAACGACCGTCTGATGTGCTTTTGGGCCTGTGGGGCCCCCAGTGATGCCGGGTCCCCAGAGGGGGACCCCGCTTGCCCATATCTGGTCCCGAGCCCCGAGAGGCTCCATCTTTGGCCGCTGTTCAGATGAGCCTGCAAGGCTCCGCCCTCTACTTTGTTCTAAGAGCCCCGGGATGGCTCCCACGTGGCCCCTTGCTTCTCGAGCCCAGAGAGGCTCTCCCATTTGGCACATTCCTCCTGAGTCCGGGAGGCTCCACCCCGGGTCCCAGTAACCCGAGCCCCGAGGGGCTCCCCCACTGTCCCTTGCCTTCTCGAGCCTGCGAGGCTCCTACGTGATGCCCCCATCATCCACGGCTGCCCAGCACTTCGTGGGCAGCCGCCACGTTTAGGTTGAGTGTAGGCTACCAGCAGCCTGCCCTGGACATCGAGACTGTGGGGTGCCCTTGCCCCAGAAAGGCCAGCTGGCCTGGGGAATGCTCTTGACCAATATCAATGTGATGCAGAGAATTATCATGGGTTGTCCTGCTGATGGGGACCTCTGTTGTGTTATGTACCTTGTCCCTTCTCCCCTGAATACCCGATGTCCCATGTATGTGATTCCTGGTCAGAGTGGGTTCTACTGCTAGTGCTAGGAAATTCCCAGTTGATATGTCTACACCTGGCAGGGGCCCCTTGGCCCTGCCCTGTACCCTTTTTCCCTTGTAACTCCTGCAGTGCCCCAGGCACATTGTAAAGTGTATGTTCCTATGTGTCCTTCCTAATACAAAGACTCTTTGCATCTATATATTTGGTGTGGAGTTCCTTTTGTGGGAGGCCCGGGACGTTGTTGTTGGTGGGAGCATGCGCAAATGCTTCACACATGTCCTCCGAGATAGGCCTGACTGCTCGCGCCGCGTTACCTAGATGGGTGAGCAGGGGTTGTTTTTACATAGGGGTGGCGGTCTCTGACTGGCTGTGGCGCAAGCCCTGGCCGGCCGGGGGTCCCATTTCCTACACTGGTGGCTAGCGGTGGGATCTGGACTTGTGTTTGCGCAGTACCACAACGATAACTGGCCTCCCTACAAAATTCTGCATTGTGAATGGTCGCAAAGAAAGGAGATTATTGTTTTTAAGAGGTTACTTAAATGTCCGTTCTGTGAAAAATGTGTTCTGGTTGGGTGGCCCTAGCTCGGGAGGGTAGATCAACTCCCTAGTGCAATGTGTTTTCTGGATTCACCAGAAGGGTGGGATCCAGTGGTGGCAGCGTAATTGTTTTCAATGTGTATGGTCCTTGTCCCTTCCCTAGAGTAATGGTACCTGTGCCACCAGGGTCAGGTTGAGGAATCAGGGGCGGTGGAAAACTGTCTTACCAGTCTAGGGGACGGTGTGTGGGTGAATGTTGAGGTGTGCTGAGTAATGGAGTGTAAATTCTCTGGGATGGGGAGCTTGCTGAATCAACGATAATCCTGTCCTTCCTTACCCCGCTGAATGTGTTGGATGCATCATGTGTTCCGTACACCGCTGAATGTGTTTTAGGCGTCAGGTGTCGCCCTGGCTGAATTTATGTTAAGTTGTATCCCGGACAAGGAAGACCTGCTGGCGCTGCCGCGGCTTGCCTTGGGGAGAGCTGAACACTGAGACCTGCTGGCGCTGCCGCGGCTCATCTTGTTGAATTTATGTTAAAGTTGTATCCCGGACAAGGAATACCTGCTGGCGCTGCCGCGGCTTGCCTTGGGGAGAGCTGAACGCTTAGTTCCCAGGTGGAAGACCAGTGGAGGGAGAAAGTTCCAAGACTGGTAGGAAAGTGTGTTCTGAGGGTGTTTCTCCTGGGAGAACGCGGAACCTCAGAAGTAGAGGTAGGGTGGGGCATTCTTGCCCGTGACCTCTGGCAAGCCTGAGGGTGCGGACCCTAGGTGGACGGAACAGTGGTAGTCGTGGCTACACTGAGAAAGGGAGTGGAGAATGGCTACTGTGGGCCAGGGGTTACCACCCACACTTCGGATTAGCAGGGACCAGTGGTATCTGGGTGGCCTAGGGCCTGGTCCTAGTCATGGACAACTAAGGAGTACCAGGTGGGTAGCCTGGTTGGGCCTATGTCTTCATTATTTTTTTTAATTTTCTTTTATTATCTTTTTTTATTTTTATTATTTTTAGTCTGTGTATGTCTATCGGTCCATGTGGCGTAGAACTGGAGGGTGTCCGGCAGTGCGGGCCGCGTCCATATTTTATCGCCCTGCAGCAGGGAAGTCCATCACGGTAGTGATTGGTCTACCCTGCGTTTGGGCTGGGAGGGGCATGTGTTGGACTTGGCCCTTCTGGCTGGTCCCCCCCTGAAGTTTTGAGCTTGTTATATGTGACCTGGGAATGGTGATCCCCCTTCTGAGTGTGTGTGTGGTGAGAGAGACCTGCCCCCCATAGGGATGCATGGGGAATGTATGTGGCTCTGGTAGGTCCTGATGCGTGGGGCGTGCCGGGTCGAGTTTGGTATGTGTGCGCTCGTGAGGTTGAATGCTACAAGATGATGTATGCGACATGTGTGTGAATAGAAGGGAAGTGCCACTTCTAGAACTTGGTGCGTGTGTGCAGTAGGTGGGCTAGCGTATGATTGGCTGAAGCCGGCTGGGCCTTCCCCCACCAGGCTGGCTCCACCCCCCAGGGGTGCGTCCAGTGTCCCTAGCCTGGCCAGTAACAAGAAATTCCTTATAACCAGTTCTAGCTGGTTCTCTCCCAGCCTGCCTCTTTGGAGACAAAGGAAGCTCATGTATAAAAGGAGGGTGCCTGGGCCCGCTTCTCTCTCTCTCTTCTTCTTCCTGCTTGGGACCCTGCCAGGGTCGCGCGGCTGCTTGGGCTCAGGGAAGGGCGTGCCTCCCTGAGCCCTGCTCTGCTCCTGAACTACGGACTTCCTGGACTTCCTATGGACGCTGCTTTCTATGCCTCTAGCGCTTGGGAGCGCTTTCCTGCTGTCCTAGCGCCTTGGGCGCTTCATCCATGCTTCTAGCGCTCGGGAGCGCTCTCCTGCTGGCCTTCATTTAGGTTTCTAGCGCTGGGAGCGCTATCTTTCACCAGCCGGTGCCACCCGGCAATTGGCCGTTTGTGTGAGGGGGGCCCGAGCCCCCAGCGAGTGCCTACCTCGCTTGCCCCCGCCCTCGCTACATGATCGAGGGAGCCCGGCCCCCGTTACTTCCCCCGTGATCACCGCCGCAGCCCGGAGTTAGCCGGGGAGGCGCTGCTCCCGCCTTCCTACCCGGGGCCGCGCTACCATTGGCGGCCCTGGAGAGAGCATTGCTGGCCGCTGATTGGTCCTGGCCGCTGATTGGTCCTGGCCGACGGGACTCCCGGGACGTCATCGCGGGGCCGCGCAGGGATTGGCCCGGCTCGGAGGCGTCCCCGCCTGTCCGGCAGCGAGGCTTCCCCCGAGGAGAGAGGGAGATCCCCGAGCGAAGGCGAGCCCGGGGAGAAAAGGAAAGGCTGCCCGCACGCCTGGAGGGTTCCATGGAGCAGGAGCTCCCCTCCAACGGCCGCCATCCGACCCGGTGAGTGCAGCTACGAGGAGGGGGCGTCGGGGCACGTTGTCGGTGCCCGCCCCTCCCCTCCAACGACCGTCTGATGTGCTTTTGGGCCTGTGGGGCCCCCAGTGATGCCGGGTCCCCAGAGGGGGACCCCGCTTGCCCATATCTGGTCCCGAGCCCCGAGAGGCTCAATCTTTGGCCGCTGTTCAGATGAGCCTGCAAGGCTCCGCCCTCTACTTTGTTCTAAGAGCCCCGGGATGGCTCCCACGTGGCCCCTTGCTTCTCAAGCCCAGAGAGGCTCTCCCATTTGGCACATTCCTCCTGAGTCCGGGAGGCTCCACCCCAGGTCCCAGTAACCCGAGCTTCGAGGGGCTCCCCCATTGTCCCTTGCCTTCTCGAGCCTGCGAGGCTCCTACGTGATGCCCCCATCATCCACAGCTGCCCAGCACTTCGTGGTCAGCCGCCACGTTTAGGTTGAGTGTAGGCTACCAGCAGCCTGCCCTGGACATCGAGACTGTGGGGTGCCCTTGCCCCAGAAAGGCCAGCTGGCCTGGGGAATGCTCTTGACCAATATCAATGTGATGCGGAGAATTATCATGTGTTGTCCTGCTGATGGGGACCTCTGTTGTGTTATGTACCTTGTCCCTTCTCCCCTGAATACCCGATGTCCCATGTATGTGATTCCTGGTCAGAGTGGGTTCTACTGCTAGTGCTAGGAAATTCCCAGTTGATATGTCTACACCTGGCAGGGGCCCCTTGGCCCTGCCCTGTACCCTTTTTCCCTTTTAACTCCTGCAGTGCCCCTGGCACATTGTAAAGTGTATGTTCCTATGTGTCCTTCCTAATACAAAGACTCTTTGCATATATATATTTGGTGTGGAGTTCCTTTTGTGGGAGGCCCGGGACGTTGTTGTTGGTGGGTGCATGCGCAAATGCTTCACACATGTCCTCCGAGATAGGCCTGACTGCTCGCGCCGCGTTACCTAGATGGGTGAGCAGGGGTTGTTTTTACATAGGGGTGGCGGTCTCTGACTGGCTGTGGCGCAAGCCCTGGCCAGCCGGGGGTCCCATTTCCTACACTGGTGGCTAGCGGTGGGATCCTGGCTTGTGTTTGTGCAGTACCACAACGATAACTGGCCTCCCTACAAAACTCTGCATTGTGAATGGTCGCAAAGAAAGGAGATTATTGTTTTTAAGAGGTTACTTAAATGTCCGTTCTGTGAAAAATGTGTTCTGGTTGGGTGGCCCTAGCTCGGGAGGGTAGATCAACTCCCTAGTGCAATGTGTTTTCTGGATTCACCAGAAGGGTGGGATCCAGTGGTGGCAGCGTAATTGTTTTCAATGTGTATGGTCCTTGTCCCTTCCCTAGAGTAATGGTACCTGTGCCACCAGGGTCAGGTTGAGGAATCAGGGGCGGTGGAAAACTGTCTTACCAGTCTAGGGGACGGTGTGTGGGTGAATGTTGAGGTGTGCTGAGTAATGGAGTGTAAGTTCTCTGGGATGGGAAGCTTGCTGAATCAATGATAATCCTGTCCTTCCTTACCCCGCTGAATGTGTTGGATGCATCATGTGTTCCGTACACCGCTGAATGTGTTTGATGCGTCAGGTGTCCCCCCCTTTTCCCCGCTAAATGTGTTTGACGCATCATGTGTTCCGTACCCCGCTGAATGTGTTTTAGGCGTCAGGTGTCGCCCTGGCTGAATTTATGTTAAGTTGTATCCCGGACAAGGAAGACCTGCTGGCGCTGCCGCGGCTTGCCTTGGGGAGAGCTGAACACTGAGACCTGCTGGCGCTGCCGCGGCTCATCTTGTTGAATTTATGTTAAAGTTGTATACCGGACAAGGAAGACCTGCTGGCGCTGCCCCGGCTTGCCTTGGGGAGAGCTGAACGCTTAGTTCCCAGGTGGAAGACCAGTGGAGGGAAGAAGTTCCAAGACTGGTAGGAAAGTGTGTTCTGAGGGTGTTTCTCCTGGGAGAACGCGGAACCTCAGAAGTAGAGGTAGGGTGGGGCATTCTTGCCCGTGACCTCTGGCAAGCCTGAGGGTGCGGACCCTAGGTGGACGGAACAGTGGTAGTCGTGGCTACACTGAGAAAGGGAGTGGAGAATGGCTACTGTGGGCCAGGGGTTACCACCCCCCACTTCGGATTAGCAGGGACCAGTGGTATCTGGGTGGCCTAGGGCCTGGTCCTAGTCATGGACAACTAAGGAGTACCAGGTGGGTAGCCTGGTTGGGCCTATGTCTTCATTATTTTTTTTTTATTTTCTTTTATTATCTTTTTTTATTTTTATTATTTTTAGTCTGTGTATGTCTATCGGTCCATGTGGCGTAGAACTGGAGGGTGTCCGGCAGTGCGGGCCGCGTCCATGTTTTATCGCCCTGCAGCAGGGAAGTCCATCACGGTAGTGATTGGTCTACCCTGCGTTTGGGCTGGGAGGGGCATGTGTTGGACTTGGCCCTTCTGGCTGGTCCCCCCCTGAAGTTTTGTGCTTGTTATATGTGACCTGGGAATGGTGATCCCCCTTCTGAGTGTGTGTGTGGTGAGAGAGACCTGCCCCCCATAGGGATGCATGGGGAATGTATGTGGCTCTGGTAGTTCCTGATGCGTGGGGCGTGCCGGGTCGAGTTTGGTATGTGTGCGCTCGTGAGGTTGAATGCTACAAGATTATGTATGCGGCATGTGTGTGACTAGAAGGGAAGTGCCACTTCTAGAACTTGGTGCGTGTGTGCAGTAGGTGTGCTAGCGTATGATTGGCTGAAGCCGGCTGGGCCTTCCACCACCAGGCTGGCTCCACCCCTCAGGGGTGCGTCCAGTGTCCCTAGCCTGGCCAGTAACAAGAAATTCCTTATAACCAGTTCTAGCTGGTTCTCTCCCAGCCTGCCCCTTTGGAGACAAAGGAAGCTCATGTATAAAAGGAGGGTGGGCCCGCTTCTCTCTCTCTCTCTTCTTCTTCTTCTTCTTCTTCTTCTTCTTCTTCTTCTTCTTCTTCTTCCTGCTTGGGACCCTGCCAGGGTCGCGCGGCTGCTTGGGCTCAGGAAAGGGCGTGCCTCCCTGAGCCCTGCTCTGCTCCTGAACTACGGACTTCCTATGGACGCTGCTTTCTATGCCTCTAGCGCTTGGGAGAGCTTTCCTGCTGTCCTAGCGCCTTGGGGGCTTCATCCATGCTTCTAGCGCTCGGGAGCGCTCTCCTGCTGGCCTTCATTTAGGTTTCTAGCGCTGGGAGCGCTATCTTTCACCAGCCGGTGCCACCAGGCAATTGGCCGTTTGTGTGAGGGGGGCACGAGCCCCCAGCGAGTGCCTACCTCGCTTGCCCCCGCCCTCGCTACATGATCGAGGGAGCCCGGCCCCCGTTACTTCCCCCGTGATCACCGCCGCAGCCCGGAGTTAGCCGGGGAGGCGCTGCTCCCGCCTTCCTACCCGGGGCCGCGCTACCATTGGCAGCCCTGGAGAGAGCATTGCTGGCCGCTTATTGGTCCTGGCCGCCGGGACGTCATCGCGGGGCCGCGCAGGGATTGGCCCGGCTCGGAGGGCGTCCCCGCCTGTCCGGCAGCGAGGCTTCCCCTGAGGAGAGAGGGAGATCCCCGAGCGAAGGCGAGCCCGGGGAGAAAAGGAAAGGCTGCCCGCACGCCTGGAGGGTTCCATGGAGCAGGAGCTCCCCTCCAACGTCCGCCATCCGACCCGGTGAGTGCAGCTACGAGGAGGGGGCGTCGGGGCACGTTGTCGGTGCCTGCCCCTCCCCTCCAACGACCGTCTGATGTGCTTTTGGGCCTGTTGGGCCCCCAGTGATGCTGGGTCCCCCGAGGGGGACCCCGCTTGCCCATATCTGGTCCCGAGCGGCTCCATCTTTGGCTGCTGTTCAGATGAGCCTGCAAGGCTCCGCCCACTACTTTATTCTAAGAGCCCCGGGATGGCTCCCACGTGGCCCCTTGCTTCTCGAGCCCAGAGAGGCTCTCCCATTTGGCACATTCCTCCTGAGTCCGGGAGGCTCCACCCCAGGTCCCAGTAACCCGAGCCCCGAGGGGCTCCCCCATTGTCCCTTGCCTTCTCGAGCCTGCGAGGCTCCTACGTGATGCCCCCATCATCCACGGCTGCCCAGCACTTCGTGGGCAGCCGCCACGTTTAGGTTGAGTGTAGGCTACCAGCAGCCTGCCCTGGACATCGAGACTGTGGGGTGCCCTTGCCCCAGAAAGGCCAGCTGGCCTGGGGAATGCTCTTGACCAATATCAATGTGATGCGGAGAATTATCATGTGTTGTCCAGCTGATGGGTACCTCTGTTGTGTTATGTACCTTGTCCCTTCTCCCCTGAACACCCGATGTCCCATGTATGTGATTCCTGGTCAGAGTGGGTTCTACTGCTAGTACTAGGAAATTCCCAGTTGATATATCTACACCTGGCAGGGGCCCCTTGGCCCTGCCCTGTACCCTTTTTCCCTTGTAACTCCTGCAGTGCCCCTGGCACATTGTAAAGTGTATGTTCCTATGTGTCCTTCCTAATACAAAGACTCTTTGCATATATATATTTGGTGTGGAGTTCCTTTTGTGGGAGGCCCGGGACGTTGTTGTTGGTGGGTGCATGCGCAAATGCTTCACACATGTCCTCCGAGATAGGCCTGACTGCTCGCGCCGCGTTACCTAGATGGGTGAGCAGGGGTTGTTTTTACATAGGGGTGGCGGTCTCTGACTGGCTGTGGCGCAAGCCCTGGCCGGCCGGGGGTCCCATTTCCTACACTGGTGGCTAGCGGTGGGATCCTGGCTTGTGTTTGCGCAGTACCACAACGATAACTGGCCTCCCTACAAAACTCTGCATTGTGAATGGTCGCAAAGAAAGGAGATTATTGTTTTTAAGAGGTTACTTAAATGTCCGTTCTGTGAAAAATGTGTTCTGGTTGGGTGGCCCTAGCTCGGGAGGGTAGATCAACTCCCTAGTGCAATGTGTTTTCTGGATTCACCAGAAGGGTGGGATCCAGTGGTGGCAGCGTAATTGTTTTCAATGTGTATGGTCCTTGTCCCTTCCCTAGAGTAATGGTACCTGTGCCACCAGGGTCAGGTTGAGGAATCAGGGGCGGTGGAAAACTGTCTTACCAGTCTAGGGGACGGTGTGTGGGTGAATGTTGAGGTGTGCTGAGTAATGGAGTGTAAGTTCTCTGGGATGGGGAGCTTGCTGAATCAATGATAATCCTGTCCTTCCTTACCCCGCTGAATGTGTTGGATGCATCATGTGTTCCGTACACCGCTGAATGTGTTTGATGCGTCAGGTGTCCCCCCCTTTTCCCCGCTAAATGTGTTTGACGCATCATGTGTTCCGTACCCCGCTGAATGTGTTTTAGGCGTCAGGTGTCGCCCTGGCTGAATTTATGTTAAGTTGTATCCCGGACAAGGAAGACCTGCTGGCGCTGCCGCGGCTTGCCTTGGGGAGAGCTGAACACTGAGACCTGCTGGCGCTGCCGCGGCTCATCTTGTTGAATTTATGTTAAAGTTGTATACCGGACAAGGAAGACCTGCTGGCGCTGCCGCGGCTTGCCTTGGGGAGAGCTGAACGCTTAGTTCCCAGGTGGAAGACCAGTGGAGGGAGGAAGTTCCAAGACTGGTAGGAAAGTGTGTTCTGAGGGTGTTTCTCCTGGGAGAACGCGGAACCTCAGAAGTAGAGGTAGGGTGGGGCATTCTTGCCCGTGACCTCTGGCAAGCCTGAGGGTGCGGACCCTAGGTGGACGGAACAGTGGTAGTCGTGGCTACACTGAGAAAGGGAGTGGAGAATGGCTACTGTGGGCCAGGGGTTACCACCCCCCACTTCGGATTAGCAGGGACCAGTGGTATCTGGGTGGCCTAGGGCCTGGTCCTAGTCATGGACAACTAAGGAGTACCAGGTGGGTAGCCTGGTTGGGCCTATGTCTTCATTATTTTTTTTTTATTTTCTTTTATTATCTTTTTTTATTTCTATTATTTTTAGTCTGTGTATGTCTATCGGTCCATGTGGCGTAGAACTGGAGGGTGTCCGGCAGTGCGGGCCGCGTCCATGTTTTATCGCCCTGCAGCAGGGAAGTCCATCACGGTAGTGATTGGTCTACCCTGCGTTTGGGCTGGGAGGGGCATGTGTTGGACTTGGCCCTTCTGGCTGGTCCCCCCCTGAAGTTTTGTGCTTGTTATATGTGACCTGGGAATGGTGATCCCCCTTCTGAGTGTGTGTGTGGTGAGAGAGACCTGCCCCCCATAGGGATGCATGGGGAATGTATGTGGCTCTGGTAGTTCCTGATGCGTGGGGCGTGCCGGGTCGAGTTTGGTATGTGTGCGCTCGTGAGGTTGAATGCTACAAGATTATGTATGCGGCATGTGTGTGACTAGAAGGGAAGTGCCACTTCTAGAAGTTGGTGCGTGTGTGCAGTAGGTGTGCTAGCGTATGATTGGCTGAAGCCGGCTGGGCCTTCCATCACCAGGCTGGCTCCACCCCTCAGGGGTGCGTCCAGTGTCCCTAGCCTGGCCAGTAACAAGAAATTCCTTATAACCAGTTCTAGCTGGTTCTCTCCCAGCCTGCCCCTTTGGAGACAAAGGAAGCTCATGTATAAAAGGAGGGTGGGTCTTCTTCTTCTTCTTCTTCTTCTTCTTCCTCCTCCTCCTCCTCCTTCTCCTCCTTCTCCTCCTTCTCCTTGGGACCCTGCCAGGGTCGCGCGGCTGCTTGGGCTCAGGGAAGGGCGTGCCTTCCTGAGCCCTGCTCTGCTCCTGAACTACGGACTTCCTGGACTTCCTATGGACGCTGCTTTCTATGCCTCTAGCGCTTGGGAGCGCTTTCCTGCTGTCCTAGAGCCTTGGGGGCTTCATCCATGCTTCTAGCGCTCGGGAGCGCTCTCCTGCTGGCCTTCATTTAGGTTTCTAGCGCTGGGAGCGCTATCTTTCACCAGCCGGTGCCACCAGGCAATTGGCCGTTTGTGTGAGGGGGGCCCGAGCCCCCAGCGAGTGCCTACCTCGCTTGCCCCCGCCCTCGCTACATGATCAAGGGAGCCCGGCCCCCGTTACTTCCCCCGTGATCACCGCCGCAGCCCGGAGTTAGCCGGGGAGGCGCTGCTCCCGCCTTCCTACCCGGGGCCGCGCTACCATTGGCGGCCCTGGAGAGAGCATTGCTGGCCGCTGATTGGTCCTGGCCGCCGGGCCGTCATCGCGGGGCCGCGCAGGGATTGGCCCGGCTCGGAGGGCGTCCCCGCCTGTCCGGCAGCGAGGCTTCCCCTGAGGAGAGAGGGAGATCCCCGAGCGAAGGCGAGCCCGGGGAGAAAAGGAAAGGCTGCCCGCACGCCTGGAGGGTTCCATGGAGCAGGAGCTCCCCTCCAACGTCCGCCATCCGACCCGGTGAGTGCAGCTACGAGGAGGGGGCGTCGGGGCACGTTGTCGGTGCCTGCCCCTCCCCTCCAACGACCGTCTGATGTGCTTTTGGGCCTGTTGGGCCCCCAGTGATGCCGGGTCCCCCGAGGGGGACCCCGCTTGCCCATATCTGGTCCCGAGCCCCGAGAGGCTCCATCTTTGGCTGCTGTTCAGATGAGCCTGCAAGGCTCCGCCCACTACTTTGTTCTAAGAGCCCCGGTATGGCTCCCACGTGGCCCCTTGCTTCTCGAGCCCAGAGAGGCTCTCCCATTTGGCACATTCCTCCTGAGTCCGGGAGGCTCCACCCCAGGTCCCAGTAACCCGAGCCCCGAGGGGCTCCCCCATTGTCCCTTGCCTTCTCGAGCCTGCGAGGCTCCTACGTGATGCCCCCATCATCCACGGCTGCCCAGCACTTCGTGGGCAGCCGCCACGTTTAGGTTGAGTGTAGGCTACCAGCAGCCTGCCCTGGACATCGAGACTGTGGGGTGCCCTTGCCCCAGAAAGGCTAGCTGGCCTGGGGAATGCTCTTGACCAATATCAATGTGATGCGGAGAATTATCATGTGTTGTCCTGCTGATGGGGACCTCTGTTGTGTTATGTACCTTGTCCCTTCTCCCCTGAACACCCGATGTCCCATGTACGTGATTCCTGGTCAGAGTGGGTTCTACTGCTAGTACTAGGAAATTCCCAGTTGACATATCTACACCTGGCAGGGGCCCCTTGGCCCTGCCCTGTACCCTTTTTCCCTTGTAACTCCTGCCGTGCCCCTGGCACATTGTAAAGTGTATGTTCCTATGTGTCCTTCCTAATACAAAGACTCTTTGCATATATATATATTTGGTGTGGAGTTCCTTTTGTGGGAGGCCCGGGACGTTGTTGTTGGTGGGGGCATGCGCAAATGCTTCACACATGTCCTCCGAGATAGGCCTGACTGCTCGCGCCACGTTACCTAGATGGGTGAGCAGGGGTTGTTTTTACATAGGGGTGGCGGCCTCTGACTGGCTGTGGCGCAAGCCCTGGCCGGCCGGGGGTCCCATTTCCTACAAGAACACATTCAGCAGTGTAGGAAAACCCTTGACGCATAAAACACACATTCAGCGTTGTCAGGAGGACACATGATGCATAACAACACATTCAGCGGTGTAGGGAGAACACATGACGCATAAAAACACATTCAGCGGTGTCAGAAGTGTACATGATGCATATAAACACATTCAGAGGTACCAGAACACAGGGTGCGCAAAACATACAACACACAGTACATTTCCTAGCACCCGAAAGCAATAGGACATAGATCATAATAATACCTAAACCACAGTTGGCACAGAAATCATAATGGCACATAATCACTTTTAAAGTCCAGGTTGTGCCACTGCGCCAAAAACCTAAACGTAGCAGCTGCCCACTACTTGCTGGGCAGCTGAGGACAGGGACAGGGCCTAAACGCTGCAGCTGGCACAGAGTGCTGCTCAGCTGGGGAAGGCCAAGTAGGGGAGAAGTAGTGCGCCTCACTCCTGAGTCAAAGAACAAGTCCCTAAAAGAAAGAAACCTAAACGATGCAGCTGCCCACTACTTGCTGGGCAGCTGTAGCAAATCTGCGACAGGGGCCCTCACTGGCCCTTAGAAACAAAACTGCGACCGGGGCTCTCACTAGCCCCTCAGGAACAAACACTATGCCTACTGCTGGAGCCATCTGACTCTGAAGATGCATATGATGCAAAATGGGGGAGCCTTCTAGGCTCGGGAATCAACTGTGCACTTGGGAGCACTCTGGCTCCTTAAATATGCCCCCAAAAGGTTGGAGCTGCCCACTGCCATCGGGGCCGCTCTGGAAAATGGCACTTCCACTGTCCTGCAGAATTAGAGGGGGGGGGGGGGGGCAAAACGGAACTTGCCCCAATGAGCTGTAGGCCCCACGGGGCTCCTGAGGGGCTCAACAACGTTGGAGCGGCCCGCTGCCAGACGGGGCCGCTCTGACTCTGCCTCTCCACCCCCTCTGGCCGACTTTACTCACCGGCTTTTGAGGCTGCCGGTCTCCTCCGGCGGGACGTCTATGGCAGCTGCGGGGCTCTCCCTCAGTCATGGGAGCCCCACCCGCGTAGGAGTCAGTCTTCACCTGGTCCCCCATCTCGGGACCGGGACTTTTAAAATGGAGCCCGCAAGGCTCCGGGTCTTCCTGTGGCCACTCAGGGAGGCGGGGTGGGCTCCTGGCCTTCCCATGCAGCACTGGCTCCACTTTCTCTTGGCAGCACCGGAGCTCTCCATAACTCACCGGAGCCCCGGGCCGCGAGAGGCCAGCTGCTTCTTCCTCAGGCCGGCGGAGGAGGCGGGCGGGACTTCCTGTCGGATTGCAGGCCCCGCCCCGTCCCGGCCAAAAGGTGCCTTACTTCTAGTTTTTACGGCCCGGCTGTGGCGGTGATTTCCTTTGGCGGCAAGTGAGGGGTGGGCACCATCGTTAGGCAATAAAAATGTAGAAGCGGGGCGTGGCCAAGATGGCGAGGTGAGCGGATGCACTCTCCGTGAGCTCCTCCGACCTCGGAGCCCAAGACCGTGAAAAAGCTGCCGATCACACCCCGTTTGGCGCTGGGGCGACGGCGGATGAAGAGGGACCAGAGTCCGCACTTTTGCTGAACCCCGGAGCGGCGTTTGGACTGCCTTTTTGAGTTTTCAGGAGCGGTGACGCCGAGGGTCAGCCATCTTAGCAGCCTACTTGGCGGCTGTCCGGAGCGTCGCAGCGCTCTCTCCCCGGTGGGGCGGCGGTGGAGCTCCTTTCTGGCTCGGGGGCGGTGAGTGGTGGCTGTTGGTGTGGCCTCGAGTGGAGCACAAGAGTGGGCTGGAGTCCTGAGCGGAGCGGGGATCGACCGTAAGAGAGGACGGAGGCGGAGTCCCGGCAAGCGGACTTGACTAAGAGAGACCGGGGACGCGGCCTAGTTCAAGAATTCCTCCGACCGTCTCTGGAGCTTGGACCTCGGGGCGGCGACGGAGGCCAAGGTGAGATGGTAGCCGGACCCCACTGAGCATTGGGACTCAAGTTTAGACTGCACGCCAACGGCGGCTTGGAGGAGGCCGACGGAGCCCACGCTCGGCGGGCAGCGGAGGAGCGGAAGAGTAGGCCTGAGACCGCGGCCTGAGCACCGAACACGCGCGGCCCCGTACAGTCTGCACTGCCAAGAAGGGCCGAGCTGAGGAGAGGCCCAGGAGTTCTGGGGTCGTGGGAGGGGGCTGGTGACCGTTGTGGCGGTCTGAATCATACCGACAGCCCTCCATATCCGACCGGGGAGCAGAGCTGGAGGTGTACAGTTTTGAGGAGAAGACGCCCGAGCGACCCCGGGAGTAACGTCGGTACTGTGGTCTGGCGTCAGGACACTCACGGCAAAGGGTCAACGGGCGGGAGCCCGAAAGCACGCGCCGGTCTCTGTGAGGGTTCAGAAATTGATGATGGTGGGCCCCGACGCGGTGGAGTAGCGGCGGAGAAACACAGCGTGGGTACGGGAGCCCGGTGAGTGGACAGGACACTATTACACTCTCCCTCGGGTCGCGGCGCTCCCGCGGGTCCGGAGCCTCACAGGGCATGGCCGGCGTGGTCTGCCTGATCCCGGCGCCCTACAGCCGAACCACTGGGACACGCTCCCGACTCCCGGGCCGGGAAGAGGAGCTCGGTGTGACGAAAAGGAGAGATACCGCAGCTCTACCCCCTACGGGACGGTGCCGGATCAGCTTTTCCTGGGGCAGACCCAAGTGTGCACTTGTGGAGGTGTCATGGCTGGCAATAGGGGCAACAAGAAGGGAGATCGAAGTCTACTGGCCCCACTGTATGACCGACGTAAAACACGTACCTTAATGGGACCCACCAGACTAACTGTGGAGATCTGGCACACAGCAACGGCAGCCCTGGGCTGGAAAGGTAGAATTACCAAACTAACCCCACTATGGGACTCTAGGATTCTCTGCAACATGAGAAACAGCAAGGGCTTCTCACACTGGGACACAATAGGGATTTCCACGGTTGGCGATCTATGGGAGAGGGGTGGAGTGATACCCTTCCAGAGACTACAAGAATTATACGAACTTAGCGATAGGGAGCTTTATAGATATGTACAGATTCGTCACGCACTGTTAACAGCATTGGCCGCGGACACTGATCTGCCTGAGTCTGCTCCACTGGAAGACCGCCTCCTTACGGATTTTATGGCCGAACGCGCTACGTCCCTTACATACCGCAAATTACTTAATAATCTACCTGATCCGACATTGCCTCTAAAGGAGAAATGGGAGGGAGACACCAGTGAGATGGACGAGCAGGAATGGAATGAGGCGCTCGCCTCTCCTAAGGAAGTGGGCATCTCAGCGCGGCTGCGATTAGTTCAATTAAAAAATTTTACACAGAGTATATTACACGAGAACAATGCTACACCGTATTCACCGAACACAACATCCACATTGCCTACGCGGGTGCGGGGAGGAGGGTACGTTTTTCCACACCATCTGGGACTGCCCCCGGATACAGGAATATTGGAGACAGGTCTTACGAACGATGTCACAAACACTGGACACATCCTTGTTACCAGAGCCAAAACGGTGCCTCCTAAATGTGTGGGAGCCTACCGATATTACCAGACATGACCAAATCTGGGTAACAGTAGGGTTGCTCATAGCGAAACGAGATATTGCGCAAAAATGGGGGGTGGCGGAGCTACAAACCAAGTCTGTATGGTGTCGAAATATGGATAAAGTAATGATAACAGAACGGGCGGTGTACTC
Source organism: Lissotriton vulgaris (assembly GCF_964263255.1). NCBI lineage: Eukaryota > Metazoa > Chordata > Amphibia > Caudata > Salamandridae > Lissotriton > Lissotriton vulgaris. The sequence continues at coordinate 1,577,032,034 of NC_141693.1, forward strand.
CAATCGTGCCTGCCCGGGTAAGTGGAATAAAATCTGGACCAAGTGGAATGTGTATAGGGGAGAGAGTTGTGATCCTTTACCTGAGGACGATCAGGATGACTCAGATGGAGAAGAGGAAGTAGGCTAGACCACCAAATAGATTGGGGGGGGAGGGTATTGCAGGTGAGATGGAGATTTTCAGTGTTGTTGGGATACAGGGTGACCACGGAGAACTCTGGGGATCTCTACTTGGTTGAGAAGTCCACAATGTCGACTACACAGTAACTGGATTCAACAGTGGGCGGGGTTAGACTCTGGTGGGGGGCGTCTTGATAAGTTGAATACATGAACATAATTTTGACATTTACGTGACCGCTTTGACATTCCTAACAGTTATTTTGTTTTTGTTGTTTTTTGGGGGGTGGGGGGGGACAATACAAAAAATCATACCAAAAACCAATGATGCCTGGAAAGACTCATGCTAATGCTGCACCTTTTCCTGATGACTGTAGTACCATTGTTTTTACTACAGTAAAGTATCTAGTGAATGTACGGGACTGCCATTTGATCAAAATTGCTATAGCGGCCGGCCCGATGGGTTGTAGGCGTTCCGCTGTGTATCTTGTTGGCGCAATAAAGGTTTTTGCAAAAAAAAAAAAAAAGGGAGATCGAACTCTGCAGGACATGCTAACGAGGAGCCCGACGAGGCAAGATAGGGGGCAACAATCATCGAGCCCCGCGAGCAGCTCGCAGTGGGAAGCGAGCCCCCAGTGTCCAGATCTTTCCTGGAATCTCTCTTTAGCTCGCTCAGGGACGATTTTCAAGCACTGAAACAGGAGGTGGGCGGGGAAGTGAGGGAGGTACGCAGTGAGGTCGATAGATTGGGCGAGAGAGTGGCCACGGTAGAGGCGGCGGGACATACCAGGGACGAGGAGATATCGCAACTATAGCAGGAGGTCCTGCGCCTGCAAGACCAGCAGCTTGACCTCCAAGCACACAATGAGGATCTTGAAAACCGTTCTCGCCGGAATAATATTAGGGTCTGCGGCGTCCCATCTGGAGAAGAGGGTGAGGACGCGTCGGGTTATCTGCAGGACCTCTTCAGAGAGATTTTGGGTGAGCCAACAGACTTTGTCATTAGGATAGACAGAGCACATAGGGTGGGGCCGCCACGCCGGGCCTCGGCGCCCCCGCCGGATGTCTTGGCCTTCCTGTCGGACTATCCTCTGAAGGAGCGGATTCTCCATGAAGCTCGCCAACAGCAGTCTCTAAGCTTCAGGGGACACCAGATCGCCCTTTTTCAAGATCTCTCGGTGATCACACTTCAGAAGCGCAAAGCTTTCAAAATCGCCACGGACTTCCTGAGGGACCACGACACGCAATATTCCAGGGGCCGCACTTTCCGGCTCATCTTCAGGTGGAATGGAACGCTCCGCCAGCTTCGCTCCTTGCAGGATGTTTGTAGCATCTTGGGGATCACCGCGACAAACTATGCAGTGCCTACTCCCCGCAGACGTCGCACCACCAGGGATGGTTGGCAGTCGGTGACCCGGAGACGCCCATCTGCGTCCTCAGCGCGACCAGACTCGCCCACGATCAGAGCGGACATGGCTGAGGCGATCCAGGAGGTGAATAGGTCCACTGCGACCGGCGAAGTCGCTTTGACAGCTTGAGTGAACTCCGGGGGGAGATCGATGAAGCACCACTGACATAGCAGGTTTGGGGTTCCGGGGGAGGGGGGGTGGCGGGTGAGTGGGTTGTGGCCGGACGTCCACTTGAATACTTTTCCACAGACTTGCCATTCGGGACCGGACTGGGACAATGGGTCTTTGGGCCCGACTGGAGGAAGGGGGGAAACCGAGGGGAACTGTTGGGGTGGGGTTGGTTGTGGCTTGCGAATGGGGGGGGACGGTGGGAGGCGGTTGGGGAGTTTTGGGCGGGGTTTGGGGTCAGGGAGTTGGGAGAAGGTTGAGGGTAGGGGAGGGGGGCTCCATCCAGTGTTCTTGGTGTGTACATGCTGCCCCGGAGGGGGCTCCCGGACTCATCTGGTCATGGCTATACCATCTACAGCTGTTGCCAATTTGCTCTTGCTACTTTGGTTTGGTTAATTATGGGGACCCTTAAAGTGGTGACTCTGAACGTTAAGGGGCTCAATAATCTGGTTAAAAGGAAAGCTATCTTGTCTCTACTAGAGGGTACACAGGCGAACATCTGTCTTATGCAGATGACCCATTTGCTGGCGCGGGACTGCCATAGGATGCGCTCACGCAAGTTCCCTACACAGTTTTTCTCATCGAACAACTCTAAAACAGCGGGGGTGGCAATCTTGGTGTCTGGGTCCTTCAGAGGGGAGGTTCTCCACAAACTCACAGAACAGAGAGGGAGGCTTTTGGCGTACAGGTTCAAACTGGGGTCACTGCCGCTCACTATAGGGACAGTATATAGCCCGAATGACCATCAGGAGCGCTTCCTTCACTCTGCACTTGTGGACATAACAGCTTCCCCAGACAGGCATATCATCATAGGGAGGGACCTGAACATGGTGCTCGATTCCTCTATGGACAGATCAACACAACGATATCCGCAGACGGGGGAACTGTCGCACAATGGAAAGGGTCAATTAGCGGATCTTGATCTCCATGATCTATGGCGCCACCTTCACCCTACAGATAGGGACTACTCCTACTATTCTCATGCACATAAAACTTATGCGAGACTGGACCATATCTTAGTCACTGGGCCAGTCCGGGACTGGGCCACAGCATCTGAAATTGGGGTCCTCTCCCTGTCAGATCACGCACCTGTTTCGGGCGTTTTCACACTGCCGTTGACATAGGCTTCCCGCGGGGTGTGGCGACTCAGAGATACACTCTTGTATAAGAAAACGGTGGTGACACGAATAACAGAGTCGATAAAAGACTATCAGGCTCATAATGACAACGGGGAGACCTCGCTGGCTACTCAATGGGCAGCGCTCAAAGCGGTCCTGAGAGGGGAATTCATTGCTGTCTCCTCAGCAGAGAATATGGAAAGGCGTCAGAAGCGTGATGAACTGACGCTAAAGGTCCGGGAACCGCCGTACGGGGGCCCCTAGAATTTGGAAGCAGTTGAAGGTGGCGAGGAAAGTCCGGTCAGAGTTGGACATGGATAGGGCCGAATATGCGGTGCTGAGGTTGCGGCATGCATATTACACAGGAGGGGACAGGTGTGGTCGACTTCTAGCCCATAAATTGAGAGAGTCTCAGTGTCGTCGAGTGAAAGAGATTGAGGCTGGAGACGGGGTGGTGGTTTCTGACGACAGTCAGATAGCAGAGGCCTTCTGGCGTGTCTATGCAACGCTATATACGGAAGATCTCCTTGGGGAAGGAAACGCGGAGGATTATTTAGACACGATCACCGTCCCGTCTTTGGCGCCGATACAAACAGAGTACTTAGAGAGAGAAATTAGGATTGAGGAAGTGATTACAGCCATCTCTAGACTTAAGCATGGCAAGGCTCCGGGCCCTGACGGGTATTCCGCACTCTTTTATAAGATGTTCAGTGACGTACTGGCCCACATTCTAACCAGACTCTTTAATTCCTTCTCCACTTCGGGCGCCATATCACCCGATCTTCTACAGGCGAAGGTGTCGGTTATCCCTAACCTGGAAAGGATAGGACCAAATGCAGTTCCTATCGGCCGATCTCTCTCCTCAATGTTGACCTAAAGTTATACACAGGGATCCTGGCGGCAAGACTGGCACTCCACCTGCCGTGATTGGTAGAATCAGATCAAGCGGGCTTTATACAGGGGAGGCAAACGGTGGATAACACCAAGCATTTAGTCCACATTTTGGAGAAAGCCTCCAGAATCGCGGCGGAGCGAATGCTGCTATCCGTCGACGCGGAAAAAGCGTTCGACCGGGTGCACTGGTCATACCTGGAGAGAATGTTGGAGAAAATGGGGATTGGAGAAAAGTTCCGCACTATGGTATTTAACTGCTATAGGTTTCCAACTGCGGTGGTGCGGGTGAACGGTTGTAGCTCTCAGGGATTTGGCATTGAGAGAGGGACCAGACAGGGTTGCCCGCTGTCGCCACTTCTCTTTGCCTTATACATGGAACCATTCGCCCAGCGGATACGCCAAAACCCGGACGCGACAGGTGTGAAAATGGGAGGATATGTCCATACAGTCAGCCGGAGTGGAGTAGGTGGGAGTCAGACAAGCCCTGGTTCTTCCAGGACGAGGCAGTTGCATGTCGCCCGCTACAGGAGGTGCCCTTTCTGCGTAGGGCTCAAAGCCCTCCTAATCTTCATGCATCCTTTGTCACGCGGGTCCCTCTAAAAGTGTGGGACGCCACTTGTAGGGTCCACGAACTCACTACGTTCCTTTCCCCGTTTACGCCAATAGTGGACAACCTGGACTTTACACCGGGGATGGAACGAGGGGCCTTCACGCACTGGCGCACGGCTGGTTGCAGGGCGCTCTCACAATTGTATGACACGACTGGGGTTCTCCCTTTTCAGAGCCTAAAAGAAGAATTCCAGTTGTCTGAATCCGACAGGATGCGTTACTGGCAGGTGAGGCACTGGGCGTTACAACCACAGGTGCGGGAGTTAGCGGACAGGAGGATGACACCGTACGAGAAGTGGCTGATCACACGCACGTCCGACACTAAACACATCTCTGATCTTTACAAACTGCTGCAGCCGCCACCCTTTCACTTTCACAACCCAGGCAGGGAGCGGTGGAACTGAGAACTAGGCAGGACGCTGAGCCATAAGGAGTGGGAACAGATCTCGTATCGGGCTAGACATTCTGCGTACCATATAGGGCTCACTGAGACATTCACCAAAGTATCAACTTATTGGTACTATACTCCGGAAAGATTACACGAGATGAATCATAATGTTGAAAACACCTGTTGGCGAGAATGTGGACAGATCGGCACCTTGACACATGTACTATGGGACTGCCCCCTGCTAGAATCCTACTGGAAAGAGGTGCTTGATGAGATTGCCACGCACTTTGGTATAGAGCTCCCACGCTTCCCAGCTTACAGACTGTTAGGCCTCCCAAATGGGCTGATGTACCCCTTGAAGTCGCGTAGGGGAAGACAGATAGCAATAGCATTGGGCTCAGCGGTGCAAAACGTTTTAATACACTGGCGCTCAACTGTCATTCCCTCTACCGTGGGTTGGCTTCATAGATTGTGGCATGTCCTGGGTATGGAAAAACTATCACTTATGGTGGCGGGGGAAGTGGAACAATTTGAGGAACTTTGGCAACCATTCCATGCTCTACTAACCACGGAATTCAGGGAGCTCACATGTCCAAGGTATCTCAGACTGCTGAGACTCACTCCGCCGATGGCACACATGGCCTCAGAACACACTATCTGAATATGGGTAGCACCGATGGGCAGCGTTGGGGGCATGATGTATAAGGAAGTACAGACACTGGATGGGGGAGGTGGGGACTGGGGGGGCTTTGGTGGGCGTGGGCGTTGGGGGGGTCGTTTTGCAAAATTTGAAAGAGTATAGAGAGACTGCACCATCTTTGTTTTGTATCATAATGGTATTTGCTGAACTTCGCTGTAGGAGGCTCCGTTACATGGATCTGATGCACAGCGTACTCATCTGGATGACCTCCTGGGATATTGCACAATCACTCTTACCTGTATGTTTGATTTTCTTTGTCTGTACTCATTCAATAAAATATTTTAAACATAAATATGTAGAAGCGAGGTGGGCACTCGCTAAGGACGCTATAAACGGGGTGGCACACGTAATATAAATAATTAAATAAGCGGGGTGGCACCCGCTCAATTAGGGCCCCAAAAGACACAGGCAAAAGGCAGGGTAGGCTTCTGCGATTAAAATAATTAAATAAGTGGGGCAGGAGTCACGGGGAAATCCCTCCCCAGGTGATTCCCTCGCAAAGGGGCCACTAGGCAAAGGAGCACAGCGCTCCCAAGCGCCAGAGGTGCATAGAAACCCCAGCCCAAAGGGAAAGATGAGCACAGGAACAGTCCTAGGGCAAGAAAAAGTCTTTCAGTACCCCAGGCAAGGCAGAGGGTCCCCAAGAGGTCCATCAGCAATCCAGGGGCTGGCAGGGCCCAGGGAGGCAAGCCTTCCCCTGGGCCCCAGCAGCAGCATGCCCCTGGTAGATTCTAGTCAGGAAACAAGAAAATTGAATATGAGGTCACAGCCTCATTTTATACAAAAAATCCCTTTGTCTAAAGGTGCAGCGTGGGGGGAAAACCAGTCGCAGCTGGTTTTGGAGCACTGTGATGGGCTCAGCCCCTTTTACTGTTCACTGGCCATGCTAGGGTCATTAGACGCACCACAGGGGGCGGAGCCAGCATTGTGTGGGGAAATCCCAGCCCTATTCAGGTCCCAGGTGTGCTCCTCCCTCACATCACTCATGCTAATCTCAACACTCACCACCGGGGCTGACCCACCATGACTCATGGAGCCAGGCTCCCCAGCCAGCTCCAGCCAATCATAAGCCAGACACAAATTACACAAACATGTCAACTTCTAGAAGTGGCACTTCCACACTAGACACAATCACGCCGCATACATCATTGCGCAGCATTCAATCACACGAGTCCGCACATACCAAACTTGCATATGCACTCCCCACGCATCAGGAACTACCAGGGACACACACATTCCCCATGCATTCCTATGGGAGGGCAGGCAAATCTCACACACGCACTTAGAGTGCATGCACTTTACACTGCGCCACAGTGCTAAAGTGCGCCAAGACCAGAAATCATTATAATTATATCAGAGTTCAAATGCAAAAAGTTCAGGGGTGAACCTGCCAGAAGGGACAAGTCCAACACATGCCCACTGTGAGGGGGCTGTGTTAACTGCTTTACGCTTGCAAGCATCTCACCAGAGTGTAATTTTATAATGAAATTAGCATTTTAATTAAACATATTATTTGTAATATGTATAATTTATATGCACCAGATTTTGGCTATGCCTTTTTTGTATGATACTGAGAAACTCTTGCCAGATCAGAAAATTACTGTAAAAGCAGAATTTTAATTTTCCTTCATTACAATACTTAGCCCTCATAGTCCCCACTACTAGACTATGGGTAGACACTGGACTCTCCACTGGGACCTTTTGTGAAAGTAACCAGTGTATAGAGTAGGGTGTAAAGAAACACTGCCTCTACATTCACACCTTTTCCCAGACTCAGTAATATGTATAGTAGGGTGGGGAAGGTATTCCCCTCACATGTAGGACCTCACTATTTCATAGTAAGTATAACAAGTACTAGCCTCACCACTGAGAACTCTCCACAGGGAAATAACCATATATATTAGTGTGTGAGAATGGATTTCCCTGTCAACTCACAGCTCTCCCCTGCATGACAGACATATACAGGAGTATTTAGGGAAGCATTGTCTTGTGCACTAACACCTATCTCCAGGAACACATGGATGTGCAGTATAGTGTAGTGAAACATTGGCATACAGTGTGAGAGATATTCATTGTAGTGTTTGAAAAACATGTATCTCTCTACTCATACCTTATTTCATATTAACACGTATACAGAATAGGCAGAAGGGAGAAACGACCCTGTTTACTGACACAAATCTTTTGCATGATAACTGTACGTAGTACATTGTGGGGAGAGACTAGCCTCTCTCCTGCGACCTGTCTCTTTGATGATGGGCGTGCAAATTATGGTGTGAAAAATGTGGCTCACCTCTCTGTTCACAGCTCTCCTAAGTATGACAGATGTACAAGTAAAGCATGGAATTGAAATTACCTATATGCTCAGACCTCCGTCTTGCATAACAACAATAGAGACTATTATTATATCAAAACACACTGCCTCTCAGGTGAGGCATCTCCCCTGAGTATCATATGTGCAAAGTAGGCTGTGAGTCGAAACTGTTCTCTTGGCACATATCTCTCTCATTCTGATGATTGTCCGTAGTAAAGAACTGTGCCTTGGACAACTGGTGTCCATATTTGATTGTGTAGAAATGCTCACCTCTGTTTCAGACGCCTCCCAATGGCAACATCCATATGTAATAGGGTGTGCACAGCAGTTGATTACAGTATGCATTAGCGTATATAAATGCACTTCCCTCTTTGCCAATTCCTCTCTCTTCTATCAGACTTCCCTACACTACAGCATGCACAACGCCTAATCACTGTAGGAACACCTCACTGTTGCATGACAAGAAACCACAGCTGAATAGCAAAATAATTGGATTCTCCATTACCAATTCTCTGTAGCGTAAAATATCATAGTACCATATAGATACATATACATGCAGCAGTATATTTACTGTCCCTGAAGATGGAACTGCCAGTTTGACTTAGTATTGTAATGATGTAATAAAATGTATAATAAGTAGTAAGCAAAGAAATCAAAAGCACCTTTAAACTTTTTTTATTACAACCAAACATTTTAACATTACAGAACTACAACAACTACATTAACAAACTATATCAACAACTATAAACAAACAAAGCAACCAACTTAACTACTTTATAATGTCTTCATCACATTATGATGATCAGCCTGGTGTAGTTGCACCACCTCAGCACTGCAAAGACAGACCGCCCAACTCACATGGTGTAGACTTACTTTACACAGTAACCAGGCACGGGCACCAGGCTCCACCCCCTCCAAGGCCTCACCGTCACATCACACTATGAAAATATGTTGTAAGTTGGCAGGTATGTAAAAAGTCTTTGGTTTGTCATTTTTAGGGCTCGCAAGCAAAGCGAGCAAAAAGCCCTTTTACTGCCGTTTTAAAAATGGATCTGTAAATTCCACACGCTCTTTCCTTATGGTCTGCTATTGGCCTTCACGTGAATTTTTGAATTAAAGCGAGCATACCATAGGTTATAGCTCCGCCCCTGGACTATTGGTGTCTGTTACGCGCATTTCCTGACATATTGCTTTCAATTATCGGGCCAGACTTGTGCGTGATAATTCAAAGCATATGTCAGGAAAGGTACGCGCACCACTCCCGGCTTTGTTTTTTTCCCCCGATTGCTTTCAGTTTCCCTCAGTGCGGCTCAGGTGGCTGAGAAGCACATAGGGACCCGACCTTCCTCTGTTCATATGGGCTAACTGGAGCAGAGAGGGGAGTGCTGGTAGGAGTGCTTTTACGGCCTGCGGACGACGCACCCTCCCCAATGAACCTAGGGCTCTGGCTGCTTGGGTAGAGGCATCCGTGCTGCAAGAAGCTGAAAGTGCTTCCACGCTTCAGCCTCTCTCGGCGAACATTAATCTGTCCTGGGAAGTAGGCACCTCCTTTCGCTAACTAAGTAAAGGCACGCTTCGTGATCTCATGTGCCAGAATGCCCTTCCTCAAAGCAGCGTGTGTAGGAAGCGGTGCCTCCTCTGTACAGGGCAGTGGCTGCATCCCTTGCCCGTCTGTGGAGTGGGGCGCGGGGGATGCTCCGGCTCCACGTGAAGTGCACCCCATCCCGGGCGGTTGTCATGGAATCTAGGTCTGAGAGGACGGCACACAACTGTGCACCTTATCCCCCGGGCTGCAGCCCTGTGTGTGTGTCATTGTGCTAATGTACTGTAGCGCTGTATGTAGTGCACGCGGCACAAAGCGCTCATCACTTATGCTCGGGAAGAGCAGTGCAGCTTTAAGTGAGATAAAAAACTAAGGGGGAGCTCGTAAAGGGGCGTGGCCACTGTAATTAAGGGTGTGAATTAAAACACTTAAGCTACAAATCTGTGTTTAGCACGATGTGCCGCCCGACTTGTATTTTGATGTTTCTGTCATTGCATCCAGAGATACGAGTGACATTATACCTACAACAAGGCAGGACCATTGGCTTTGTCAATGGTTGTTAGTTGAACCTGGGGTGCACCTCATACCGCAGGCTGGAGCCCTGTGTGTGTGTCATTGTCCTACTGTACTGTAGCGTTGTATGTAGTGCACGCGGCACAAAGAGCTCATCACTTATACTCGAGACGAGCGGTGGAGCTTTAAGTGGGATGAAAAAACAAGGGGGCTCGTAAAGGGGCATGGCCACTGTAATTAAGGGTGTGATTAAAAAACTTAAGCTACAAATCTGTGTTTAGCACATTTGCCGCCCGACTTGTATTTTGACGTTTCTGTTATTGCATCCAGAGATACGATACAAGTGACATAATGCCTACAACAAGGCAGGACCATTGGCTTTGTCAATGGTTGTTACTTGAAGCTGGGGGGTGCACCTCATCCCGTGGGCTGCAGCCTGGGTGTGTATCATTGTGCTACTGTACTGTAGCGCTGTATGTAGTACACGCGGCAGAAAGCGCTCATCACATACTCGGGAAGAGCAGTGGAGCTTTAAGTGGGATGAAAAAACTAGGGGGGCTCGTAAAGGGGCGTTACCAATTCAATTAAGGGCGTGATTTAAAACACAAGAGCTAAAAATCTGTGTTTAGCACGCTGTGCCGTCCGACTTGTATTTTGATGTTTCTGTCATTGCATCCAGAGATACGAGTGACATCATACCTACAACAAGGCAGGACCATTGGCTTTGTCAATGGTTGTTAGTTGAACCTGGGGGTGCACCTCATCCCGCAGGCTGCAGCCCTGTGTGTGTCATTGTGCTACTGTACTGTAGCGCTGTATGTAGTGCACGCGGCACAAATCGCTCATCGCTTATTCTCGGGAAGAGCAGTGGAGCTTTAAGTGGGATAAAAATACTAGGGGGGCTCGTAAAGGGCGGTGGCTAATGTAATTAAGGGCGTGATTTAAAACACAAGAGCTAAAAATCTGTGTTTAGCACGCTGTGCCGCCCGACTTTTATTTTGATGTTTCTGTCATTGCATCCACAGATACGAGTGACATCATACCTACAACAAGGCAGGACCATTGGCTTTGTCAATGGTTGTTAGTTGAACCTGGGGGTGCACCACATCCCGCGGGCTGCAGCCCTGTGTGTGTCATTGTGCTACTGTACTGTAGCGCTGTATGTAGTGCACTCGGGAAGAGCAGCGAAGCAGGAGGGCGCCAAGCGCGCACACTGCTCTCTAAGCTCAATAGTCAGGGCTTTTAGTGGGATTAAAAAACTAGGGGACTCGTAAAGGGGTGTGGCCACTGTAATTAAGGGCTTGATTTAAAACACTTAAGCTAAAAATCTGTGTTTAGCACGGTGTGCCGCCCAACTTGTATTTTGATGTTTCTGTCATTGCATCCATATATGCGAGTGACATCATACCCACAACAAGGCAGGACCATTGGCTTTGTCAATAGTTGTTAGTTGAACCTGGGGGTGCACCTCATCCTGCAATGCAATAGTTCTTGCATTAATAAAGTTTGAGCTATTGGCATTGTAAATGACAATGCCTTTTATTCATTTGCATCGGTGCGTAAACAAGCACTTCGTACTTATAGTCCAGCTTATGAGAAGCAAGGCTGGCAGTCTCTTTTACTGCCAGCCTTGCTCATCGTAAGCAAGAACTATACGTTCAAAGTGAGTGTTTATGCACCCACCGATAGCTGGTTTTAAAAACAAATAAATAAGTTTCCTGTATTTCCTATAAGGTCAGTTTTAGTAATGTGGACATTTACCTACAACTGTATGCTTATTCAAAGTTTGCAATATTTCCTATAGAGTCAAATTTAGTAATGTGTGCTCTTACCTACAACTGTCATTAAACAAAGTTTGCATTTTCAATATCAATAAACATCTTTTATTTGCAAAATGTGTTTTCTTTTTCGCAAACTGTAAATCAAAGTCACAAACACATATTTTACGTACATACCCATTGCATAACTAAGATTTTCAAAAAAGATGCAAAATACATACATCAATATTTATTAACTACTTCTTCAACACCATTATCTATCATTTAACTTTTTAATGCACCTACGCATTACATGTGATTGTATTTCAGTATAATTGCAATTCCATAACTAGCACTAACAACATTGCCATTTTCAATGCCAACTACTCAAACTTTAATAATGCGAGACCTATTGCATTTCCAATGCTTGTTTTTGTTTTGAGGCCAGCTAGCAAAAAAGTCTCAACTAAGTTTTTCAAGTGTACAGTTTTTTTAAAAAGAATTCGCAAAGGCTATCTCAGGCACATTTGGGTCGTACTGCTGAACTGCAGAGCTCTTCATGTGCTTCCACATCTTGTCAACCTGGAGACAATGCGCCTGCTCAGATACTCACTGTTGATCAAGATGGTAATCCTGCTTGTCTGAACAAGGCAATGTTTGCAGGTTATGTAAGAAGATAATTATTTCCTCATAGACAAGTTTCCATTTTCCTGCCATAAAAAAACAAATTAACAAAAAACAATTACATACTGATCAATAATTGATAACTGTGATATATCACTCTATTGTCTAAGCTTTAGTACACTTTTAACACCCAAATATTTATATATAGTGCACCAGATACTTGTTATTCCTCTCTCCTAAAAATTCCATATCCGCAAAGTGTCAATTTCCATATTTTCAGAATTAAATTATAAAATGCCATGAACTCTCCTTCCATAACAGTTTATAAAGTAACAAAGTCACCTTGACACACCTTTGCTAACACTCACCTCAGTGTTTCACTCCAGAAATTTCACCACTCAAACATCTCATAGGGCTAAATATATCTACAAAGTGGTTTGTAAAAACAATAAAGCTTATTTATAATTTAAGAAACAGTAGTGGCCCACATGCATCAATCTCGGCTTTTGCGACTTCTAAATTGCGATAAAAAGCGAATCGCAATTTAGAAGTCGCAAAAGCCTATGCATGATTATTTTTTAAATATTTATGCGATTCGGTAGAAATCGCACTTTCTACCGAATCGCATAAAAAATGCGATTTTGAAATTGCGAATTCGCAATTCCCATTCATTCCTATGGGCCAAAAGGCACATAGGAATGAATGGGAATTGCGAATTCGCAATTTCAAAATCGCAAATCCTGATTGCATTTCAAGGGTGGTGAGGGGGGTTCAAATGAACCCCCCCTGAACCCCTGAAATGTATTTTTCGCATCATGTTGCACACACACATGTGTGTCCGTAACATGAATGCTTTTAAAATGCGTTAAAAGTGTTAATTACACTTTTTGCAAATTTACCGAGTAGTTCAACTACTCGGTAAATTTGTCCCTCTAATTGCGAATTCGCAATTTCAAAAGTATTCATGCATTGCTTTTAGGAAATCGCAAATTTGCGATTTCCTAAAAGCAATCGCATTTTTGGAAATCGCAAACATGTTGCGATTTCAAAAAATGCTTGATGCATTCCAAAAAGAATTTTTGGAATCGCAAACGGCCGATTTTAAGGAATCGCACCGTTTGCGACTCCAAAAATGCTTGATGCATGTGGGCCAGTACTTCATATACTTACAAGTATATACATGTTAAACACTTCAGCCACATTTGCAAGGCCATTGCGCCGCCGGTGCATCACTTTTTTTGAAGCACTGGCGGTGCAGAGTGCAGACCCATATTTACAAGGCCACGCAAAGTCACTTTGCATTTCTTTTCATCTTTTCCCTCGTAGATATAGAGTGTGAAGGAAGTGACCCGATTAGGGCTACCCCGGGTCACTTGCGACCACCTCTCAGCCTTCCACACAAATAAAGAGTCTGTAAGACAGTAGAGAATACAAACCAAGTGATTTTAATAGTATTTCTTCGTGCGGAGGCCAGTCTGGCCAGCCTCCTTATACAGCTGCTGAAGGACTGACCCCCATCTACACAGTAACACAAAATATGCATTTCCAACACCTCTAAACCAGGCCCAGACTAACATTTTCCAGCCTGGGCACTAATGAACAAAGGGAGTACAGAAAGGCTAGCTACCATCTTAAGGATGGGTACATGTTATCTTAATTTAAAGGTTACTTCGCCCATGTTCGTCTCTTTAGGGTGGGAGCAGGGCTTATTCGAGAGAAAAGGTATGCAGAGACAGAATGATCTATTCATTAACCCCTTCGATGCTCATGAGGGAACGGTTCTGTCATGAGCGTCGGTTGGCCTGTGCTCATGACAGAACCGTTCCGTCATGAGCCCGTTGGCTCATTAGAACGTTCAGCACAGCGCACAAATCTGCACCGTGCTGATGTGGTTAAGGCAGTGGAACTCAACCTTGGATATCACTATAACACTAAAGAGAAACAGTCAATGCCGCTTTTCTGCTGAGGCAAACATTATGAGGCAGGGGCATATTATATCGATTGGCACAAAATGGCGCCTGAATTCAAAATGGTGCCGCAAATGCTAACTTAACTCACATAATGCTAGAAGGAGTCGGCTATGTGTATTCTCAGTCCAACAAGTGAGGCAAAGCAGCGCAAGTCGCTGCATTGCCTTACTCTGCTTCAAAGAGGCATTCCATGGATGTTGTGGTGGGTGTTCCCACACAACAACTATGTATTTTGATGCATTCCCAGATTTACAAGGACTTATAAACTTGGGAAAATTTTAAAAGCCTACACCTCCCCAGGAGAGACGTAACAAGGAGAAATAACTTTTTACTTTTCCTTGTTTTTGCTTCTAAGTTTTTTGCAGTTTTGCAGCACACATAGAAAGAGAAAACACTGCCATTGATTGTTTTTGTGCAGATAACCTTGCAACAAGGTGCAAGGGTGCCTGTTTTGGTGCAAGGCGAGCCATACAGCATTAGCGTGGCGGGAAAGGACAGGAGTGTTTTGTCTATCAGAAATACAACACATTCCTACTCTTTCCTTTTGACACAGAGCAGCCCAGCAAAGTGACTTACTGCGCTGCCCTTCGTAAAAAACTTGTAAAAGAGGCCCTTCATTTTTTAAAACAATCTACAAACCTTGCTTGCACTCTTTACATTTAAATGTGTACCTCTCATAAGCTATATTAACATCAACACCTCACCAAACAGCTTTTTGCTCTGTAAACATGGGGCAGAATGCATTTTACCAATAGTAGTACACTTACTGATACTCCACAACTAAATGTATAAAATATATTAATAATTGCCTAAACTTAAAGTTCGTTCTTAAATACAGATTGTGAGAAAGTCATCCTTTATGTCCTGTCTCTATTTTGCGACTGATACTGGCAGTCACTGACTCCGACTGTGCCCTGGGTTCTGCTAACCAGGCCCAGTGAAAGTGAGTGATTAAAAAGGTATATCGTAACTAGGTATAATTACACTTGGCAATGTCAGACACTGTAAGTCTTTAGTTTTCTAATAAGGTCAGGGGGATACAAACTACCTACATGTCTCTAGTATATAATAGAGCAGTGGGTGTTAGAGTTCCAGTAGATTTCCTGCACTGGAGTGTGCCCTACTGCATTGCCTGCTGTTACTTTTAAAGGCAATCCTGCTTTGCAGACTGTCTTTAAAAGTAAATTCTTTGCAAATTAGACTTTGGTGGAAAAGGTCATTCTAAAGTGGCAATATACTTAATTTTTACTTATAAGTCATCCCCAAGGTCTCTCCTAGGTGCCCGGGGTTGGGGTGCCTTGTATTTATAAGCAGGGACATTATAAATTATGTTTTATAAGCCCTGGTGAGGGAAAAACTGCCAATTTCTTTTACTCGTTGTAGAATATTAGTGCCCAAGGCTAACACTGGAATATGTTAGTTAAGTATAAATATTGCTAGGAAGGACCTTAAAATGTCATTCAAAGA
This sequence comes from Lissotriton vulgaris, assembly GCF_964263255.1. Classification (NCBI taxonomy): domain Eukaryota; kingdom Metazoa; phylum Chordata; class Amphibia; order Caudata; family Salamandridae; genus Lissotriton; species Lissotriton vulgaris. The sequence continues at coordinate 1,577,047,619 of NC_141693.1, forward strand.
CTTAAACTATTTGCAATGATAAATCCAAAGACTTGCAACTGTTGAAGTGTCAAGATTCTGCTCACCTGAACATCCAGATGGTTCTATAGGAACGCCGAAGACAGTTCGTACCCACCCTTAAGCCTCTGATCTTACTGCACTGAATATACACAGTGCGCAAAAAAAAGAAGCTCAAGGGAAGGGGGAAGTGGATAAAAGAATGAAAGAGCGATAAACACTGCTCCTCTTGTAGCGTCTTCTAGAGATGAGTGTAACTGGCTGTACTACCTATCAAAAGACATAAACACATTAAGTATTATTGCACCCTTTCTCTGATTCAATAATGTGTCCTTCCTATTCTACAACTTTACACAAGTACATCATGAATATCCATGTACCTCTATGTTTCTGGTCTTTCTGTTCACCAGATAGGATGATCTTGAGAAGGAAGCAATCTTCTACTTAAAGAAAGAAGAACCATTTACTTGTTATCTAGTGCTTAAACCAATTACATATGTCTATGTATATATATATATATATATATGAGGAAACATGTGAGTTTGACTCACTTCTTAATTATCCTGTATAGCATTACAATGTTCCGAACACTTTAGTATTGATGCTTTGTGTCCATACACTCTCGAAGTCTTTAGAACAGTTGAAAACCCCCCACATTTAACATGAACATAAAGCGTGGACTTATTGGCCTCTTAAGTAACATGGGCTAAATCACATATTGTTGTCCTCTCTACTGGAGCATGTAACAATGTCCTACTTTGGGAGTGCTCTAAAAGAAAGAAGCCTCTCGTAACATCAAAGTCTCACAGTAATAATAATCCTCTGATTATTCTTGATGCTCCAAAAGCCAAAAAGATTGTCTTTGCCTTTAGAACCTTTGCAATGTTTTCTGAAACCTTCCTCTCCAAAACAAAAGTCTAAAACACTTACTTGAACAGCTGTAGAACTGTTTGCGTGCTAACCTGTCTTTTTCTTTCTCTTCAGGTTGTTCCGATTTTAATGGGGACCGGAAATCTGAACTTGCCGGAAATGCGGGGAATGAAGCCGGAGCCGGACCAGGAACCAAAGGCAGAAAGCAGCTTTGACGCGGAAAGAAGCCTCTGCTGAAGGGACGAGAAACCGGAAGATAATGCAGATTCTGGATCTTCAGGTAAGCGGGAACCTTCAGACGAGCACAAGCGACTGCTAGCGCTCCGAGGAGTCTTTTATCGGCAAGGGCGGGTGGGGCTCACACTCGTTGCACGTTGGAAGGATTTCAGTTAGAAAAGGTGCAGCGCTTCATTAGGTATGCGAACAAAAGATTCCATGGGTATGCGAACGAAGGATTCTATGAGCTCTAAATGTGGCAAATAAACCTTGGCAAAAACCATTCTCCATTCAGCTTATACAATATAGGAACGAAACCTGCAGACAATACCCCAATATCAGAATGACAATGATTCGATATTATTTATGAGCATACAATGGTAGAAGGCAATATGTACAAAACTGATAAGTACAATCTTTAGTGCCAGGAGAGGGGACAGGCTCTTTGTTTTGAACAGACCCTTACTGTCGCCTCCCTCAAAGGCCTCCCTACAGGACAAGGTTACCCAGGATTTCTTATATAAAACAGTCTGAGTAATCTCGGGGCATGTACATAGGAGGCTGACTCCCATGAGTTTTCTGTTTCATCATATCCTTTCCATGCCACCAAATAAAACAAACGTCCACAAATTCTTTTAGCATCTAAAATGCTACGAACCTCGTATTCAAAATGTCCTTTATTGGGATGGGTGGAGGGGGAGGTTCAGATCGGGTACGAGGGTTATAGGGTTTGAGGAAGGATACATGAAATGTGGGATGTACTGGATATTCACTAGGTAGGTCTAATTTTACATTTACTGGGTTTATAACTGCAGTGACATAAAAGGGCCCAATGAACCGTGGTTGCAATTTCCGGGACACTTCTATATTTAAAATTCTTATTAGAGAGCCAAACTTTGTCTCCTACCTGATATATCGGTGCCTCTGTTCTATGTTTGTATGCTTGTTTCTTCATATGTTCTTTGTAGACAATCAGATGTTTCTTAGCTTTTCTTGTATATCAAGCAATCTTGTTAATCTTTCTGTCACTTTTGGGAAAATAGATTCATCCACTTCAATAGGCAAAGCCCTTGGGTGATATCCTTGCATAAAATAGAATGGGGTACAGTGTGTAGCTGCATGTTCAGAATTATTATACACAAATTCTGCAATTGGTAGGGCATCTACCCATTCACTTGTGTATTCTGCCAATAAACATCGTAACGTTTGAAGCAATGTTTGGTTCAGTCGTTCAGTTTGTCCATCTGTTTCCCGATGGAAAGCAGAGGACAACGCTACCTCTACCTTCAATTTTTCACATATTTTTTTCCAAAATCTGGAATTAAATTGACTACCCCGGTCTGAAATTGCCTTGCTTGGTAAGCCGTGTAGACGTACAACTTCTTTTAGAAAGATGTCTGCAAACTCTACTGCAGGGGGCAGCTTTGTTAAGGGTACAAAATGTGCCATTTTGGACAAATAGTCTACAATCACAAGTACAGTGGTACATTTCTTTACAGGAGGTAGATTCACTATAAAAACCACACTTACTGTATGACATGGACTTGAGGGGGTTGGCATTGGTACCAGTAATCCAGCAGGGGCTTTATTGTAATGTGTTCTGGTGGGCACATATGAGACAGGTGTTGACATACTGTTTAACGTCATTACTCATGGTGGACCACCGGAAATGCTTTCTTACGTTCTCTAACGTTTTTACCCAGCCAGGATGTCCTGCTAAAACTGATGCATGATGCCAAGCTATGATCTGCGTTTGTAGGTCTGGGGTTGGTACATAGAGCAAGGAATCATGATACAACAAACCTTGTAGAATTGTGTTATATGCTCCCTTCAATCACTCTTGCGGATTAGTCTGTGATTGTGCTGCATACGAGTCTTTCATAAAATCCTTCTGTGTATTGGTGCTAAAATATTCTGTGGAGCTATGATGGGTTGCCCTTTCTTTTCTTATTTTGTTTTTAAAGTATGTCCATATCTAGATAAAACAACTGATTGAATTTGTTGTGTACCTGGTCTATAGGTAATAATGAAATCAAAGGCACTAAAAAAATTTAACCAAAGCATCTGACGTGGTGTTAGTGCTTTAATGGAACTAAAGAATTGTACATTGTTGTGGTCACTGAAGATGGTAATTGGGAACTTAGCCCCCATTAAGTGATGCCTCCACTCTGAAAAGGCTACCTTTTTGGCTAATAATTCTCTCTCGGCCACAGTATAATTTTGATCTGCTGGTAGTAATTTTTTCGAATATAAAGCAATTGGATGAAGCTGACCATCCACGGGATCTCGCTGAGAAAGAACTCCTCCAAGTGCCACCTGTGAAGCATCAGCTTCTACATAAAACGGGAGGTCAGGACCTGGATGTTTGAGAACTGGCGCTGATGTAAATTTTTTCTTCAGAAGCTGAAAGGCTTGTGAAGCTTGAGAATCCCAATTCAAGCGTTGACCTTTCTGTAGCAGTTTGGTAATAGGAGCCATAGTGTCTGCAAAATGAGAAATAAACCTCCTATAAAAATTGGCGAAGCCTAAAAAGTTCTGTACTTCCTTTAAGGATGTGGGTTCTGGCCAATCATTAATTGCACTAACTCTCTTTGTATCCATGGTGATACCTTGTGGTGACAAACAGTATCCCAAAAAGTCTTCAGTGGTTGCATTGAAAGTACATTTTTCTAACTTGGCAAAGAGATGGTGTTATTTCAAGTTGGCTAACACTGCTCTAACGTGTTGTGTATGTTCCTCCTGGCCTTTAGAATAGATGAGGATGTCGTCAATATACACTATGATGCAGATGTCCAAAAATTTGTGTAAGACCTCATTAATAAAAAATTGGAACGCCGCAGGGGCGTTGCACAACTCAAAGGGCATCACAGTGTATTCGAACAACCTAAATTTAGTTTTAAAGGCTGTTTTCCACTCATCATTTTCCTTCACTCTTACTAGATCCCCTCGTAGATCCAATTTAGTATAGATGGTGGATTGTCGCAATTGGTCGAGGAGTACCGGTATTAAAGGGAGCGGATATTTATTCTTTATCGTATCCTTATTGAGTCCCTTATAGTGGATGCAAGCGCGAAGGGAACCATCCAGTTTCGGTATAAAAAAAAGTGGAGATGACACCGGAGATGTAGAATAGCGAATAAAACCAGATTGTTACAAGTCATCCAGGTATGTTCTTAGATATTTGGTTTCTTCTTCAGTGAGAGCATACACTCTGCTATTTGGCAAAGGAGCCCCAGGAATCAAGTCTATGCGACAGTCATATGACCGGTGCGGAGGCAAGACACTTGCTTTTACCGGATCAAAGACGTCCTGAAAGTCCGAATATTCAGAAGGAATATTACTCTCTACTTGCATAATGTTGGCACAATGTACTACTGTTAGATGTTCATTTCCTGCTTCTTGGTAGCAACTGGATCTACAAAAGGAAGAATCTAAGGTAACAGTTGTAGATATCCAGTCAATTTTTGGGTTATGAGTAGTGAGCCAAGGCACTCCCAAGATCAAACCAAAGTTAGGAGTATCTATTAAATCAAAACTAAGCTCTTCTGTGTGTCCATTCTGACACACCATAATGATATGGCCGGTTTGCTTTGTGATTAAACCAGAAGTCAATTCGGAACCATCCACTGCACAAACTGCCTCGGGATAAGTTTTCTGAATGATGGGCAGACCTAATTTCTTTGCCAAAGTATTATCTACAAAATGTCCTGTAGCTCCTGAATCCAGAAGCACTGGGAGGGTACGTCTTAACTGGGTGCTTACAATCAGAATCACTTGAATCAAAAAATGCTTAGGTATATGTGGCACAGTATAAGCTGCAGAGTGAGAGGTCTGAGTCAAAGTGTTTCTCGAACAAGTGACCTCTGCCCTTGTCGAGTTTATTCGTTTTCCGGCTCCGAAGGACTTGTGGATAAAACATTAACCTTTCTAGGTGTTTTAGGCTTTACAGGGCAATCCCTAGCAAAATGACCAGCCTTACCACAATACAGACATAATTGGAGTTTTCTTCGTCTTTCCTTTTCTTCTGAGGACAGAGGACCTTTGAGCTTCCTATTTGCATAGGTTCAGGTTCTGGTTATTTACTATCCACCTCCTTCTTTTCATGTTTTACAAAAGTCAATCTAGTTTCCATCTTGGTTTTATCACCTTTCCTCTCCCCTATCCTATGGTCTAATTTCACCACAAGATCCACAAAATCAGAATAGTCTTCTGGTAAGTCCACAATATGAGCAAGAGCGTCTTTTAATTCGTCTCTCAGTCCCTTATAAAAGAGGGAGACACGTTTCTCCTCCGGCCACTGTGTTTCAGTCAGTAGACGGTTAAAGCTAGTAAGATAGGTTAATAGGTATTTATTCCCTTGCTTGAGATTTAACAGTTCATTATCACTTGCCTGCATGTAGGTCTGTTTAGCGAATATGCGGGTCATTGTTCTTTTAAACTGATTCCAGTTATGAAGAATAGGGTCATCCCTATCCACATAGGGAATATACCAATTTGCCGCTGTTCCGCCCAAATAAGAGAGTACAAAAGCCACCTTAGTAGCATCCGTGGGAAATTGCTGTGGCTTGCAAACAAAATGTAATTGACATTGGTTTAGGAAACCATGAAACATATTACTATCTCCATGAAACCGTTCAGGAGCAGCTAAAGGCACCATATTGGGGACATTAACTGTTCCCTCCACGGGAGAGGAGTTTGTAGTGGTATTTTTAGACCTAGCACCTGTTTCAGAAGATTCTTTAAACAAAGGGGAAAAAGTTGTTTGGTTTCCTCGGAGCGGCACGAGAGTAGGACTAAGGCAGTGCATACAAGCGGTAACTTGACCGCGTTGAAAACCCTCGGTCTTGCCGGCTCATGAGGCACGCAACCTAAACTTGGAAAAGACCAATGTGTCAGCCTTTTTTTCAAACATCTATTTGGAAAATTTTTACCACACTTCACCTGGGGCCAACTCATGCCCCGAAGCGCAAACTGACAGCTTATTTTTGCTATCGGTTTGTAGGACTCTAGGCAAACTTTAGAACTGAGTACCTTCTAGTAGGGACCATCAGAGGTCCTGATGAGCAGACAGTAGGGGACTGCCTGTGAAACATGTCGACCTGGTAGTTAGCTAATAGCTCTACCACACAACCCCTTTTTAACATTCCCAGCTAGGGAAGTGAATAAAATATCTTTTCCACTAGCCAGGTAATTTTTAATTTCTTACTCACATTATTAGGTCCCTACACTTCACTGACAACACCCACACTGCACTAACACATAGTCTTTCATCACGAAAATAGTGCTCCCGCGTAATCCGTAGGTCGCAGCACGCCCCGCCCCGTAGAGGGACGGGAAGACCCCAATGATGAAGCATGACACTAAGGGATTCTTAGTGTGTGAGGGGTACTTTAAAAGCACATAGTGCCTTCGTCTCACCAATCTGAGGAAGAGCTTAACACTACACTTAAAAATTTCAAAAAACCAAGAATTAAAAATGATCACTTGCACATTTTGATAGAATTTTTTTGTTTAACTGAAAAAGTTGTTCCCCAAAGGGTTTCCAGAGGTTTGTATCGTACCAAATCCTGTCTTAAGGTTTCTATGGAAAATTGCATGGAGAAAACACGTTTTGGGACCCCCCTTTTTTCTCGGGCCCCGCTTGCCAAATCACCCCAAAACTTTCAAGATAGGAGCGGTCCGAAGCGGGCCATAAGTTTTGAAAATTTGCGAAGATTCGTCAATCGGCGCCAAAGTTATTGGGAATAGAATGTTGCAATTTTCCTTTGGTAACTAGGTCCTAACTATAACTACCTACTAGCGACCGCCAGTAGGTAACATTATGTGTGAAAGAAAGTATTAATCATTATTTGTGCATAAAAGAGAAATCCCCAAAAATAATGTAACACAGGTCATTCTGCGTGTATATAGCACTACATCTCTTCATACATCCTCTCTGACTATTATCTGCCAATATGACCCTACCTCTCTTCATGTCACGTTGCTTATCTGGGTTGTGATGTCACTCTTTGAAGTTGTTTTTGGGGTGCTGCTTTGTCTGTGGGTGGTGCTGTCTTAGTAGGTGGTGCTTTATGTGGTGGTGACACTGTGCCTCGAAAGCCTGTGTGAAATTTTAATCACACCAATACATTCTGCGTAATTCCCCAATTTCGTGTTACAGGAAGTGCTCAAAATTTCTCAAAGTTATTGATTTCGTGTAACCTAATTTATCCAAACGCTCATCTCACGTTACAAAATCTTGCAAGATAACAACAGACACTGTGTGGTGATCTTGGTGTAGTGGGTGTAGGAAGGTGGAGGTAGGAGAGAATGTGGAGTGCTGGGGTTGGAATGACTGAGAGAACATGGAATGTGGAATGGAGGAGTTGAATGAGGTGTGAGACTGAGCCGGTTGTGATTGCCGGTTCTGTGCTGGATCCGCTGTATTTGTACCAGGAGTTATACGACAATACAGGAGTACTTCTATGCATCTGTCTTGGTCTCTGACCCTTCATTACAGAATTAGTGACGAGGATGGAATAAGAACCCAGGAGTGCAAAGGGCAATGTTCAAAACTCAAGCATTAGATTTGTCAGGGTACCTTTTGGATTAGCCTCAGCGGCAGCTATGTTTCAATGCAATATGTATGAGTTGTTTAAAAATGTAAAAGAAGTCATGTTCTTCCAGGACAAAATTTTTATAATGGGTAAAGCAAACGTTGACCATGATGCCACTGTTAGAAAAGTAGTGAATGTTTTAAGGGAGAAGGAGCTTACAGTTTAATTATCAAAATGTAAGTTTGCTTGCCACAGTGGGATGTATTTGGGTCACGAAGTGTCGGTCTGGCGTATCAGACCTAAGAAGGGGTTATTAGAGTCCATTGAGAAGTCTCCCACACCAACCAACAAGGATGAAGTGAGAGCTTTCCTAGGTTTAGTGGAGTTCTATTCTATTCCAAATTCATTAAAAACTTTGCAAGTAAAACATACAAGGTAAGGCAGCTCCTTAACAACAAGTGTAAGTTTGAGTGGTCAATTAAATGCAGGAGAAATTCGATTATATTTAGAAAGAAATGTGCAGTACTTTACCCTTGCAAGGTTTCGAACCTGCTTTAAAAATCGATTGTTACTACCAAAGCTAGTGGGAAAGGCATTGGATCTGTACTAAACCAAGTGAATGAAAAAGGAGTTGAATGTGTAGTAGCTTTTGGAGCACGTGATTGAACTACCACAGAGGAAAAATATTCTTTAATAGAGCAGGAAGCTCTAGCATGGTTGTGGAGGTTGGAGCATTACAGACCTTTCATTGGGGGAGTCATGTGGTACTGAGAAATTATCATAATCCTTTAGTGAAAGTTTTATCTACTATAGGGTTATAGTCTGCTTCTCCTAGGCTCTCTGTAAAATTGTTGGATTTCAGGTATACAGTAGAGTACATGCCAGAGATATGTAAATAAGTAGCAGATTTCTTGAGTAGATTACCATTACCTATAACAGGCAATGTGGGTGAAGACATTGAACAATTTAGTGTGGCTTGTTTAGGAGAATAAATGGAAGTAATTTTGGTGGAAGAATGGTTAAAGGTTTAAGAGAAGGGTCACACGTTATCCAACCCCATAGTCTGTGTCATGGGATGGGTGGCCTGCTAAGGACCACATTTCCAAAGAATTGAGAGCATTTAGGGAGTCTAAATAAAAATTATCTGTTGAGAACAACAAATTATTAAGGAGTGGCAGGATTGTTCCACCTGCGGAACTAAGAAATGAAATTCTGAATTTATGCCATGAAGGACATTTGGGTATTGCAAAAACTAAAGATCGCATGAAAGAACTATAATGGTGGCTTGGCATGGTGAAGAACCGGGTTTTTAGAACCCAGCGGTGCCAGGGGCACGCCCAAAGTCTTCGGGTTCACCTGTCTTAGAATACAGAGACACGGGATACTTCTCGGTGACGTCAAAGATCGAATTTATTGGCTGCAACCAGGAACAGAAGTCTATGAAGTACCACACGAGTATATTTGTCAGAGACTGCTCAATTTTTGTAAGGCGAGACATCGTCTTTTATGCTAAAATTCACATTCTGGACAAACACCCACTATTTACAATTTGTCCAATCATAAGCATCATTACAAGAGGTATCGCATGACGACAAACCCACTTTTCAGTTGTCCAGCCCACCATCAATTACACGGGAAGGCCCAACATTCTTTCTCAAACAGGCCGGACAAACGCATAATAAAAGACCATAACCCATATCTTTAAGAAGCCATAAAAGAAGGAACAGAAACAGATGAGAAGTAGGATAAGGGGTGTGTGTATGCATACTAAACTTTACAATCTCCTGTGCTCTGATCCTTAATCTTGATCAGCTACCGGGCAAAGAACTGGCTTAGCAAGGTCAGCTTCAGGCAAAGAGGTCAGTTTGCTCAGGTCATTCAGAAGTCAGCTAAAGAGTACGGGTACTAAAGACTCGTTCGGCCGTAGTCATCGGCCTATGTGAGGGCAACCACAAAATGGCTGCCATGCACAAAATGGAACCCAAGGGTTCAGAACTAAATCCCTAAATACGTAGTGAATCCATTGGTCTAACACGGCGAAAACACTCGTACTTGCCGCACTCACTAGTTACGGTTCGCTACTATCAAATTCGTAACAAAACCATGACATTTATGAAACGGGTTCAGGATTCACGGAACCTCAATGGGGTTAGCTATTGAGAGGAAAGTCAGAGAATGCAATCTTTGTGAAATGGTAGACAAGAGCCAAGTCACGTTAGGCCCTCAATTATGCCCTGTTAAATACCTGGTTATGCCATGGGAGAGATTAGGATTAACAAATCCACGAAGGAACCCTTATCCGATTCCACCAGGCTGCACAGCCATGACTTGGTTTGAATCAAATGAATCAATTTCATGTAAATTTCTCATTTTTTCTTCATTTTTTGACCGTTTAATGTTATCCATTCCTGACTTATGCTCAATTCATTTTATTCAGTCTATATCTTGACTTTGATATTTCACAAAAGCTCAGGAGTGCAAAATGGGTTTCACATACCACGACGTTTATTTTAACAACCTAATGCCTTTTGGGAAATTAAATCCCTTCTTCAGTAGTATCTATAAATACAAATATAAGTTTTAGCCATGTGCAACACTTCTCTACATTAAAACAACAAAATTCATGAGTTGAAAGCTTCAATCGTATTTTCATGTTTTCCAAACCATGGGTGCAATAAACCAACCTGAGCTCAAAAGCCACCAACATAGTGCATCCCATCCATTTACATGCTCTCCTTGGTCTCAGAGGTTGAGTCCAGCGTTTCATTCACTAAGCAGTCCTCTTTTTCTGTCTGCTAGACAAAGCTAAAAACTTTTACCATGAACGTAAGTGCAAATGTAAACTGCTATATGCTCACCTTAGTCTGTTAATCACGCCGATCTTTTAAAATGAATCATTCCATACTTTAATTCCCTGACGGACAGAGCCGCTTGTCACACGTTTAGGTGCGAGTCAGACCTATGAATGCAAAAGCGTTCTTATATGTGTTCCCGCCCGTATTCAACATCACCAGGTAATTAACTGCACCTGTGTTCCCCAAAGTTTTAGACTGACATTAACGACGGACTAACTGAACTCCGTTTTTTCAGTTACTTAAAAACGGCACCACTTCAACTCCCAGAATGCATTGTGTTTCACCCCCCATGTCCTATTTGATATAATGCTCACATTTATTGCGCTCATTCCTATTAAGTTCAATAAGTCCATTTATAACAAATAGTTCGTAGCTTTCTGTATCTTCCTGATTGTTTGTTTAAAGTACACCTTGTTGCCTGAAGATTCAACATGGACAGAAACCCAGCTCCTGTGAGTTTCGCCATCCATTAGGTTGCTTTCCTTTAATCATGTCCTTGCTTTCTATTCCTGTACTCTCAGTATAATCATGGGTGCAATCTCGTTTGAGACGAATAGAATCATGCTAATGAAGTTGGTAGATGGTGTGCAGCTCAATCTATGAACTTCATTAGCAAGAGATTGCGATTAGACATTACTGGTCCAATTTGGGAGGGACCTGCTCAAAAGTTCCTGATTGTAATGCTAGACCATTTGTCTAAGTGGCAGAGGTATAAATTGTGGATCATGCCGATAGAGATCAAATTTATAGACAAAAGATTTTCAAGAGAAGGGTGGCCCAAGTCTGTTACCACTGGCAATGGTGTACAATTTACGGCCGCGACATTTTAAAATGTTTTGAAATGTAATGGTATAAAACATTGTACCACCTCCCTTTATCACACAGCGTGTAATGGGGCTGTGGAAAGTTGAATGTGTTAATTAAAGGAGCTGTGCAGTAGGCTAAACATGGTGGTTTGGATTCGATGACAGAATTATTTAGGACAATTTGGGCGTTCAGATTGGCGCCGTGTGTTTCTACTTGGCACAGTCCTTTCGAGTTGATGAGGGGTCGAACTGCGCTCACCAAAGACACTATTGGATGGATGCTGTGTGCCAGAAGGGTGAACTGGGAACCTGAGAGAGCGAAAGCATGCATTGAAAGAGCTAGACAGGCAGGCATATAAACAGTATTTTGACTCTTAACACAGTTGCAAACCAGTAAAGTTGCAAATAGGATGTTGTAAAAGTCAAAAGAACAGGTACGTTAAAGAAGGATCAAAGTCGATTCTCAAGACCACAGAAGGTGACCAAAAAATGTTGCAATGCGGTGTTGTCAAGTAATGGGAAGGTACGCCATTTCAGTTCGTTGTCTTTATGCAACAAAAGTGGTAAGGAAAGAGAGAGAGGTGTTGGTGATTGGTGGGTGGATGACGAACGATTGCCTAGAGAATCAGGTAACTGTTCTGATGAGGGTCCAAGTGGTAGTGTGAATTTGAGTGAAACCACCACAGGTGAAGTGTCATCATCAGAGGGGAGTACTGAAGGAAGGGACCTCGGCAGAATTATAAAGAACCCTACCTGGGTGAGAGATTTTGTGGATCACTAAACTGGGATATTGAGAGAAACCTTACTTTCTATGTAATGCATTGCATTTCTTTTTTTAATATTATCCAATTGTACTATATGTTTCCTTAACCAAAGTTAGTATGGTTGTAGATATTATTGTTGGTTTCCAACCTTTCTTTATGCAATTAAAAAGGGGAAGGTGTGTGGTGATGTTGGTAAAGTGGGGGTAGGAAGTGCTGTCTCCCCAGCTCGTGCTGTCTCTTCGGCCGGGGCTGTGTGTCTGACGCTGTGGCCGACTCTTGCCACCTCCACCTTGTCTGATGTCCAACTACACGACACACCTGTGCTGTGCGCGCGCGCGATGCTCTCGCTCTCACACTGTGTGTGTCTGGAGCCCTGTGATCTGCTGCTCTCTCTGGGGCGGTCCACCCGACGCCGTGGCGGGGGCTCTGCCATCTGTATTTATCTGACTCCGGCTGCGGTTGTCGTGTCGCTCTCTCGCTGTGGCGGGGGCTCTCAGCCCTGCCATCTGTGCCTGTCTCTTGTTCTGTCCCAGTGTACTCCGCTATCTACACGGCTCTCCCTGCAGCGCTCTTGCACTCACGCTGCGTTATTAATGTGCGCGCCCTCTCTCCGAGGCCTGCCCCCCCCCCCTCTCTCTCTCTCTCTCTCTCTCTCTCTCTCTCTCTCTCTCATGTCGCTTCTCCCTCTTGTTCTTACGTATTGTTAGCTCCCTGTGCTTTACAGTTCATTTTCCACTCAGTGTTCCCCGTTTGTGCTGCTTAATCCTACTTTAAATTCCCATGGGCTTTCCCACCCTTTCTCTCTCCATTTGTCATTCACTTTTCTCTCTTTCTCTCGCCTACTGTCTCACCCCCTCTCTCTCACGCCCTCTTCTTCCCTCCTCTCATTTACTCTCCCTCACACACTCGCTTATGTTTACTCTCCCTCCTTCCCCCTCCCTCCCATATCCTCTCCCTCCAAGCCCGTGCCCTCTCATTAATGCCCACTTATCTTCCCTTGGCCTGCTGCTTCTTAATCGAGTGCGCTTAATTTACCTCTGATTTTTCTCTCACTCGCCCTTTCTCTCTCTCTCCCTCTTCACCGCCCTCTCGCTCATTAATCTTCCGCTGTCTCTCAGTCTTGTTAATAAGACATACTTCCATCGCCCTCTTAGGTTCTCCCCATGATCAATCCCTCCTTTATTTCTTTCCTCTCTTTTTTTCTACACCTCTCCTCGAGCCGTACCTGGCCCCATCCGCCTCTGCTGTTTTCTTTCTTTCTACCCTCCTTTTCTCTTCTCTCATTTTCTTCTCCCTCTATCTTTTCTCTCCCTCGCTAGTCGCTACGCCCTTTCACCACCTATCCTTTTTTCCTTAATCTCATCTTTTATCCTCTGTCTCATTATCTTTCCATCGTCTCTCTTTCCTTTTCCTTCCCTTTGTGTAATTTTCTCCTGTTCCTTTCGGTCTTGTCTTCCCTTGCCTTGTTTTTTCTCGCGACCTCTTGAATGCCCTCGCTCGCCATCTCTCTGTTAACCCTTCTATCATGTCCTGCTCTGTCTCTCACTCAGTACTTCCATGGTGCTACCGTGCTAGTTCTCTCAGTACTTGCATGGTGCTAGTTCTCTCTCTCTCTCTCTCTCTCTCTCTCTCTCTCTCTGCCTCCCTCTGCCTTTTCTATTCTTCATTTCTCTGTTCAGTCGCCCCTTCTTAACTCCCCAATGGTGTCACCTCCTATTTTCTACCCCTATTTTCCACACATTCCCTTTCCTTCCCATCCTTCCCTATTCCTTTCAATCTTGTCCTTAGGTTCTCCCACCCCTTCCGCCGTCCCGTCAGCCTCTCTTCTTCCCTCCCTTTCTCCATTAATCTCCCTTTATCACCGCCTCTGGTTAATAAGGCCCGTGTTATCTCTGTGCCTTTCTCCTCATCGCTCCTCCGTTATTAATGCACGGGCTGTTATCTCCCGCGCATTCTCTGACCCTGTCCCGAAGATATTCCGCAGACGATGATTTGTGCCTTTTCACGGTCTTGGCTGTCTCCGGAGAAAGGCAGCTCCCAGGGCCCGACGGCGTCCCTTCCACCTCAGTGTGCAGAGCAAATCGGTGCACCGGCCCATGAACGAGCGCCTCCATCCAAGGAAGAGGGGACCGAAGCGGGGGGATAAGTGCAGGGGACGAGAGGGATGCAGAGAGGGGACGAGGAAGAAAGAAGGAAAAGGGAGGAGGGGGGAGAAAGAGGGAGGGGGAAAAACAGTGACAAGAAAGAACTACAGGGGAAATAAAGAGAGGAAGATGGAATGAGGCGTGTGGACCAGAGGGATAAAGAGAAACAAGCATTGGCATAGCCATCAGGTCTCGCCTTTGAGACCTTATAAGTATTTAGTTATGCAGCACAATATCCCCGGTGACACAACATCAACTGTTGCATGGCTAAACACTTATAAGGTCCCAAAGGCGAGACCTATTGGCTATGCCAATGCTTGTTAGATTATGGAACATATAGCAAATTGTGGGCCTACTGGATGTAATTTGTGGTATTAAGAATAACCATACCACAAGGGATGGGCAGGCATCACTGACAAAAGAAGGACCCTCATATACTAGAGGTCAATTTTGACATACAGGTCACCCATGTTATGCAGATAGCATCAATGGAAAAATTCTTCTGTTGCCATATTGTATGCGAGTCTCGGCATGAGGCACCAGTTTAATATGAGGCTGCCTTTGTGGTAATGCTGGCCTTGGCATGATGGAGGTAAATTTTGAAATATGGGGGTAGTCACACATTGCACATTTTGAAATAAACTGGATCAATTCCAGGAGAGGGCCAGCCTTCATTGGCTTAGCACACAATGAAAGTACTTGACTATTTAATAAGTGCACTTTCAGAGCTAATAACTTTTGTGCACATTTATGTGAAAATTGAACTTTAAAAATTCCCCAATTGATCCCATTAATTTCAAAATGTTCTGCTGATACTAAATGTCGAGCTTGCTTGCATTGTTTTATCGGATTTGTGGCAAGTATTACTCCGCACCCGTTGCACAGATTAGTCACCACTGGTTAATGGACTATTTTTGTTCCCACCTGTGGTTACTAATCCTCATTTCTCATCTCTATTAAATCATTAGTTGCTAAACTTATTTTTGATTTGCCAAGAAATTAAGTTGTTTCCACAAACTATTAATTTTGGTTATGCCAACTTTGAAATGGTTAGACCTTTCAGAGTCTGTCAGTGAGAGTGAGTGAGTCAGTGAGAGAGAGTCAGTCAGTGAGTGAGAGTGAGTCTGTCAGTCAGTGAGAATGAGTGAGTGAGTATGTCAGTCAGTGAGAGAGAGTGGGAGAGTCTGTCAGTGAGAGTCTATCAGTCAGTGAGAGTGTCAGTGAGAGTGAGTCAGTCAGTCAGTGAGAGAGATTCTGTTAGTCAGTGAGAGAGAGTGGGAGAGTCTGTCAGTGAGAGTGTGTCAGTCAGTGAGAGCAAGTCTGTCAGTGAGAATGAGTCAGTCAGTGAGAGTGAGTCAGTCAGTGAGAATCAGTCAGCCAGTAAGAGTGTCAGTGAGAGTGAGTCAGTCAGTCAGTGAGAGAGTGGGAGAGTCAGTCAGTGAGAGAGTCTGTCAGTGGGAGTGAGGTATAAAAAACAGGGTTGAACCCAAATAAGTCGCTGGGAACTGGGTGATTGAATGATATAGACAGAGTGGTCCCGGACAGAGAAAGGAAGGAAATAGAAGGAATTGGTGACACATTCAAACATACATACATAAAGCCAAGGAATGATGTACAGAGTTTTTATTCACAATGTACTGAGGACCATAATCAATGGCTATGCATTTAAATACATTTAATGAGAATTAATTATGAATTCATGCCCAAAGGAACAAAAAAGGGGAGGGGGGAAGGGGGAACAAGGAAAATAGGTCGAACTATACACGCAATCTTATAATCTTCAATTAAAGAAAGGGAAAAAGGCAATTTATACACTTTTTTATATAATTCCCAACAATAATAGAGTGATCTCCTGGTTCCAGGGTCACAAATGAAGTATGAATCAATGTAGTAGACTTAAGAACACCATGCTCCTAGAACAGCAGTAAACATCATGCTAGCGGTGGAGGCTGGTGGGGTGAAGAGGTAGTCTACGTTTCGACCCAAAAATGAAGTGCAGAGGAATTACACCTTGCTAGGAGGGTCTTCTTCAGGACAAGGGGGGAGAAATCGAAGGAAAGGGCAATCCTCCTAACCGTCCGTGATTCCAAAGACGGGGAAGGTTAGGTTGTAAGGCTAAAAACTGCAACGTCTTAGGCCAGTGTTCCTGCCTAGAGGCAGACGTAATGTACGTTCACAGTCGTCAGGGATACCAATAATAAAAGGGGAAGGTGCCTCATCTGTCCAGCGTGTCTAATTCCATTTAGGTGTGTTCTATCGCCGTGTCGGGTTGTGGGAGGCCAGTGCGAAATCGCTGATGTTGGAACGCTGTGAGGCAGATGGCTATAGAAATGTAGTCACCTCAGTCGGGTAGGGACGAGTACGAATAAATCAGCATTAACTGGTTTCAGATATCTAATATCTGATCTCTGTGGAACAAAACTAGTGCCCGCGAAGTGGTCCAAGCGAAAGCAATTAACAAATAAGGTAAAAGGCCTTATTAGTTAGTTGCTTTCGCTTGGACCACAGCGTTCCAACATCAGTTTCACTACAGCACGATGTGGCAATAGATATTTGAATCCTCCTCTAGTATATCCGACGTGTCCTCGTCAACACAGCCTTTGTAGCGATTTCGCACTAGCCTCCCACAACCCGACACGGCGATAGAACACACCTAAAGACCCAGCGGCGCCCTGTTCTTCTTACCTTTACAATGGAATTAGACTCGCTGGACAGCTGAGGCACCTTCCCCTTTTATTATTGGTATCCCTGATGACTGTGAACGTACATTACGTCTGCCTCTAGGCGGGAACACTGGCCTAAGACGTTGCAGTTTTTAGCCTTAGACCTAACCTTCCCCGTCTTTGGAATCACGGACGGTTTGGAGGATTGCCCTTTCCTTCGATTTCCCCCACCTTTGTCCTGAAGAAGACCCTCCTAGCAAGGTGTAATTCCCCTGCACTTCATTTTTGGGTCGAAACGTAGACTACCTCTTCACCCCACCAGCCTCCACCGCTAGCATGATGTTTACTGCTGTTCTAGGAGTATGGTGTTCTAAAGTCTACTACATTGATTCATACTACATTTGTGACCCTGGAACCAGGAGATCACTCTATTATTGTTGGGAATTATATAAAAAAGTGTATAAATTGCCTTTTTCCCTTTCTTTAATTGAAGATTATAAGATCGCGTGTATAGTTCGACCTATTTTCCTTGTTCCCCGTTCCCCCCCCCCTTTTTTGTTCCTTTGGGCATGAATTCATAATTAATTCTCATTAAATGTATTTAAATGCTAGCCATTGATTATGGTCCTCAGTACATTGTGAATAAAAACTCTGAACATCATTCCTTGGCTTTATGTATGTATGTTTGAATGTGTCACATATTCCTTCTATTTCCTTCCTTTCCCTGTCCGGGACCACTCTGTCTATATCTGTCAGTGAGAGTGTGTCAGTGAGAGTGAGTCAGTCAGTCAGTGAGAGTGAGTGAGTCAGTCAGTCAATGAGAGAGTCAGTCAGTGAGAGAGTGTGTCAGTGAAAGTGAGTGAGTCAGTGAGAGTGAGTGAGTCAGTGAGAATGAGTCAGTGAGAGTGAGTCAGTGAGACTGAGTGAGTGAGTCAGTGAGACTGTAAAGTAAAGTAAATATTTTATTGTATATGGTTAATTAAAACCTTTACAAAATTTGCAAAGAGAATATAACATAAAATCATTAAATGAAAAATGAATGAAAACCTACATTTACTCTCTGTTTTAAAAGGAAAGACAGAAAAAAATAAAAAAATAAAACAATTTGACATTTGCTGAAATCGGCGTCTTTTGTAATCCTTAATCCTTTGATTTGATACCATTGTTCGCCATTTTTTCAGTTTGCATTATTAGGAGGCTCGCCTTTTGAAGAAATATGGTGGCCCAACAGGCTGTCTGCAGCTGCTGGCTGTTCAGTGCTAGCATAACTGCCGGCCGACATGTTCTAACTTGAATTGAGCGGAATATATGCAAAAGATAGTAGCGTCTCAGGATTGTGAGGGTTGGGCAAATACACAGAAGATGAATCAAAGTTTCTTCTGCATGACCACAGAGTCTGCAAAGTGGTGTTGGCCACGTTTGCTTCCATGCAGGGGTCTGGCCTTTTGAGATTTAAGTTCCCAGCCATACTCGTAGGAGCATCTGTTGTGTAGATGGTGTAATATGGTTAACTAAGTATGGTTGCGGTATACACCTCTCATATGTTGCAAGTACCATCCAGCCGTGTTTTTTCTTTGCTAGTGCAGCTTTGTCAGTGATCCAAGATTCTAGTTTTGCCGCACCATTGGCTGCTTTTTTGAAGGTCGCAGGCCTCTTGCATATTAAGTTTTGACAGACTTTCTTCAAGTTTTATTATCCATGCGTCTTTTCCTTTTGTTTGTTTATTTATTTCAGTCCAGCAGAGACCCATCAGCGTGTCCTCTTGAGCTGCTCTTAATTTCCAGCACATCTTTAGTATTGCCTCTTGTCTGGCTTGGTGCTGATTTAATAGTCCAAATTCAAGGCGTACTTGCGCTTGTGAGGCGAACTTCGGAATTTGAAATATGTGTTTGAACAACACTGACTGTTGGAGATTCAGGAAGTTTGCGACTTTGCCTCTGAATAGTTCTGAGCCGTACGTGATCGATGGCAAAAATTTTGCTGCAATCACCTTCAACAGATGTGAATTGGAAGGACAATTCAGTTTTGTTTTTAGTAGATTTAAAGCAAAGCGTAGTTTATTGAGTGAGTGAGTCAGTGAGACTGAGTGAGTCAGTCATTCAGTGAGAGTGAGTGATTCAGTCAGTGAGTGAGAGTGCGTGGGACAGTCAGTCAGTGAGTGAGAGTGAGTAGGAGAGTCAGTGAGTGAGTGAGAGAGAGTGGGAGAGTCTGTCAGTGAGAGTCTGTCAGTGAGAGTGAGTGAGTCAGTAAGTCAGCGAGAGAGTCAGTCAGTGAGAGAGGGGGAGAGTCAGTGAGAGTCTGTCAGTGAGAGTGAGTCAGTGATGCCTGCGTGCTGCGTAGGTGAGACCTAAAAAGAAATACAGCTCACCAGAACTGTGAATATGTACTATATTCGTGCCATAATTATAGTGTAGTGACCCCCACACCCTGGACCCCGGTGCCACTGTACTTTCTGCAGTATTGAAAGCCTTTAATATTAGCAGCAGTCTTATGCACAGACCCACTCATTTGCTCTTATGTTACTGGAAGTTATCACATTGCAGACTTAGAAAATCAAATCGTAACATTGAAATGCAATTGATAAACAAAAAGAACCAATCTACAGTTAAAATGGGCAACTGCTGTACAAAGAAAACACTTTCTAAATTGTAACTGTGTGACAGTTTTCTTTCAATTTGTGACTAAATTTGGAGGAACTGGCACAAAAGTTGAAAGAGAGTTGTTAGAGTATGTTAGGGAGACATATCAAAGAGAGAAAGAGAGAGAGAGAGAGAGAGAGAGAGAGAGAGAGAGAGAGAGATGTTGAGTTATTAATTATCAGCCGCGAGCACTGAGGTTCTGTAAAATTCTGTTTTGTCCCGCGAGGTTATGGTTCCGTCACGATTTTGGTGATGTTGTACAGTATTTAGTAAGTACAGCTAATATGGAGTGAATTTGTCACGTTAACTAGCGAGTTCATTACGTATTCAGAGACCTTGTCTCGAATATGGGTTCTATTTTGTCCGTGCCTCCATTTTGTGTTGCTATCACGTAGGCCCGTGGGCCCGTGGAGGTAACCAAACAAACAAAGTAGCATGGGCTTTGTTGTTCATGTTCTTATTAACTGGGCCTTTCTTGACTCTAAGGTGAACTGTAAGAAACTGACCCCTTCACCTGAAACTGACCTCACTAAGCCAATTTCCTTGGTTGATCGTTGTCTAAGATTGCCAATCAATGTTCAGGACATCGTTAACTTTTAGGTTCTTTACACATGCCTTATCTTGCTCGTTATCTGTCATTGTTTCCTTTCTATGTTTCTTCATTACATGCATTGTGCTTTCAATTATGGGTTTGTCCGGGTTGTGGAGATTGGATTTGGGACATTCCTAATAATTAACTTGTGGGTTGGGACAATGTAAATTGAGGTTTTTGCTATGTGATGCTGCGTGGGAAAATGTACCTTATTGGTTAGAATTTTGCGCAGTGGGTGTCCATTTGTAATGTGAATATTGGGCATAAAAAGGGATGTTTCACCTTACAAAATTGAACAGTTTCCTGAGTTGTACACCATGTTGTATTTCTAGGACTTCTGTTACTAGCTGCAGCTAATAAATTTGGTCTTTGACGCCACCCAGAAGTATTCCGTGTCTCTGTATGCCAAGACAGGTTGTTAAAATCTAGTTTGCGACATCAACATTATCGGCGCCATCTTGTCCCTTTTCAGGCTCATATATGCGCGTAAGTAGCAGCCATTTTGAATGCCATGGCCTCTCTGCCCAATGCCGATAGCCAGCGCGTCTCTCTCTCTCTCCCTCTGACCTCGCAAGCATCCCCCGCGCACTGACAGCCCCCGCTCTCACATGCTTGGGCCATAAACCTCCCATTCAGCTCGACCCTGCCTCGGAGCCACATCCCGTACCCGGCTAACACCTCCCTCCGTCCCTTTCATGATCACACATCCTTTGATGAACCCCCTTCCTCTGTGCCCGATTGTCCGGCCCAATCCCAGGCCACCACCTGGCCCTGCGGAAGCAGTTTATTGCCCCCTACAATAGGAAGCTGCCCCACTTCAAAGGATCTACGATTGATCAAAGCCCCCACCTCATGAGATCCGATCAACCGCACACATTCCGGGAACCGGCGGAATGTCCAGCTGCGCGACAGTCATTACCCACTGAGATCGGGGTGGGGACTTCTACTGTAAATGTGTGTGGGAACGGGCTTGAAGCGGGGATTCCGAGGATGTCTTTCCGTACTTCAAAGTATTTGCAAGAATGTGCCACATGTAATAAACTGTAATAAAGACCATAAACCTGTGTATAAGAGGCCAGGCCTCAGAGATGTGGTTAGAGCACATCGAGAAGATACCCTGTTGTCTGATTTGATGTGTTCTGCTCCGTCAGAATAAACTTCTGTTTCCTGCCTTCCAGTCTCCAGCGCCTGCCTCTTTGTTTGATAATTTCGAGTGGTATGAGAGGCGGCTAAAGCCGGGCAATACTTAAAGGTTATCGGTTGAAACCGGCCCTACCTTTAACAATTGACGTCCCAAGCGTGGGGCCCATCAGCGACACGTGGATCCAGTGGGAGAGGTCCTGACGACAGAGTGAATGACTGCAACGATCAGGAGTGCACCTGCCCGATAGACCCTCGTCTGGAAGCCGATCATCTGAACTTCACCGGTTCCGAGCAGACCTCTCTCGATTGATCTGCGGTCCTGACTGGGAACCATCAGGAGTGCCGTGGCAATTACGGAGAATAGAGGACGATCGGGCGCTGGAAGCAGAAGACGAGAAACTGTCCATGCGGTCCGGGTAAGGTCGTGTAACACGACAAATTGCGAAATGATTGCTTGATTGTTTGAAAATACTAGTATTGCTCATTGATTGTTTTTGAGATATTCTCTGCCAGCAAATGGGGAAGAATAGAAATATTCTCTCTTCCTTTGCAGATAGTGAAGGGTAGGTAACGCGGACTTTTGTCCCCCGTTGTAATTTGTCGTGCCTATTTTTCTCCCCACTGATTAATTGATTGTCCGAACATTGATTGTTCGAAGTTGGTTCTTTTGAGATATTCTCTGTTTGCAAATAACGTAGAATAGAAATATTCTGTCTTTTCTTTGCAAGTAGTGAAGGATAGGTAGTGCGGACCTTTGTCCCCCTTTGTAATCTGTCATGCCTATCTTCTCCCCACTGATTGGTAGTTGGTTCAGCCTGGACCGCTAATTAGAGATGAACCATCCAGCTCCACTGGAAGGCACCCCTAATAAAGACATGTTCACCAAGTATGGATTAGTCGCTGTAGCTTATAGTAAGCTATGGCATAAATATACGAGAAAGGATCAGGAAAGTCAGTGGCCACTGATAGGATCCTTTGATGACGATAAAATAAACTTGCTAGAAACAGCCCTTCATAACAATAAGACAACACCCACTATGCTTGATAGTCTCGGCATGTGGCGCAAAGAAGCAGAACAACGAAAAAAGAGAAACGAAGTCAGATTAGAGAAAGAGTTACGAAAAGCAGCACACCTAGCTGCCAAAAAGTTAGAGGTAGAGATAAAGGAGAGAGAGGAAGCCAAACAGAAGCAAGAGTCTGAAACATCGGGGCAGTGTCCCATTATAACACCCTCTACGCTGTACCCTGAGTTACCCTCGAAACAACGAGTGAATGATGATTTATTACTAGGTCCTCTAATCATCTACATGCCCCCTCCATACGCCCCTTCCCAACCCTTAGTACAGCACCCGCAGCCCCCAAGCACAGGTGAGAATAGTGCCAGGGCCTCGGTCCTCACTGCCTCCGCGCCGGCCGAACCCCTCGTACTCAACGCAACGCAAGCGACAACATTAGACAACCTTGAGACCCGAAAGAAAGATTCCACTAGAATGAACCGGTTGAGCAAGGATGAAAGAGCAGGGATCGATAAGATAGTAAGGACACTGGTGGAACGGATGGAGCGCGAGGAATACGTAACGGATATGTACAATTCATATGCCGATAGCCGCAGACGACACTTTGTTGTGCGATTTTGTTATCACACCCTCAATGCCTATGAGGACCGATACCAAGACAAAGGTCCTAAGAGCCTAACGACTTTGTATAGGAAAGTTGACATTGGGGATGGAGGCGAGTGTGACGTGACCGACCTCTTTACGCGTACGCTTAAAGTTTTCCGCCACCTCACTGAACAGAGGTTAGAAGCTAAAACTACAACTCCCGTAGCGACCGAACCCCGAACAGAAAAAATTGACACGATGATTCCTATAAAGGAGGCCGCTCCCTACTGGGTTCCCCCACGTGGTCAGGGGACGCACGATGACATTAACCATCAAGATGCGAGAGGGAGGGTAGTTTATAACTGGGTCTACCAACCATGGGATCGACAAGATATCCTGACGTTCCGAAAATCCCTGCCCGATTTACGGAAGAACCCCACTGCCTTTTACACTGAATTAGGTACAGCCTTAGGTTCAACGATTATGACCCTAGCTGACATTGATTTGTTTTTCGGGTTATGTCTGCCAGCTGATGTGTGGAAGCAAATCCGGAAAGACGACCACCTTGAGCTGTTCGGACATACCTGGTCACAACTCGATGGCATAGACAGACAACTTGAGCCTGGACAGAAACCTTTGAAATCCATTTTAGAACTCCCAGACAAGATTGACCAGAAATTGAAAACCCTGATCTCAGAGAAAAAGGTGGACTGGTCGATAGTAACGGCCTGCCGCCAGAAACCCCAGGAAGACGTATCAGAATACTTCTCCCGGTTTGAGACGGTGTTTTCCGATTACAGTGGCCAAGACATGACCACTGCAACCGGACATCATCTGTTTGTCCAGAATTATGTTAAAGGTCTGTCACAGGAGGTCTCACAGAAACTACAGACTAGCGAGAGTAGTAGGGCGGCCTCCAAACCTGCGGCTATCCTTCAGATGGCCCAGTATTATGAGCACCAGAAAAACGAGAATGATAGGGTGACTGAGAAAAAGAAAAAGGATCTGAAGGAAAGGGTGATGATCGCACAGTTGCAGGGAGTGACTATAGGAAGGGAGCAGTACAAAGGAAATTACCAGTCAAATGCTCCTAGAAATCTACCCCCTAAAGACCGTACACCCGCACCCTACGCTGGACGTAAAGACATCAATGAGAATCAGTGTGCATTTTGCAAAGGATCTGGTCATTGGAAGTCCCAGTGTCCAGTCCTGTTAGAAATGAACAAAAATAGGGACACAAGAGATGTAGCGGGTGGGCCAAGAAATAGAGGACAGGGACGAGGGTACACGAACGACACCAACAACAGCAGGCCAGGCAGACCGAACACATTTGACCGTCCCCGACAGAACCAGTACCAACAGTCTGACTGCAACGACACCCACGACTTCGCATAGGACCTCCAAGGGCAAGGGAGGGATCCAGTCGAGCTCTATGTTGACCAGCAAGGTCCTTATGTCACCGCTAAGGTCCTGGGTATGAAGTCTCCATTTGTGGTAGACACTGGCGCAACACGAAGTGCGTTATCTAAACGACTGATTCCAAGGGCACCCTTGTCTGGCTCACACGTAACATCAATAGGTTTTGATGGAACACCCTCCACTAATCCCTTGTCCACACCGATCTCCTTTGACTTGGAAAATAACACCACTGACACAACCTTTTTGCTCTCATCCAACACCCTGATGCCATTATGAGACTTGACTTATTGAAGCATTTCCGAGCTACTATTAGGTGTTCGCAAGACGGAGTTCGAGTCTTTTTGTACGACAACCCGACACTGCTCAGATTTTGTCCCACCCAATGTATATTTTCCATCACTGATGCCGACCTGTCCCTGCTTGACACTCTACCTCTATATCTGTGGGCCAAAACTAACTCGGACGTAGGGCGTATGATGATCGACCCAGTGCACATAACTGTTCGACAGGACGCAATACTCCCAAAACTTCCACAATATCGGATATCGCCCGAGGGCGGGAAGGCATTGGTAAAGATTATCCAGTCCCTGATAGATGCAGGAGTGGTAGAGGAAGTAGTTAGCAATGTTTGCAACAGCCCTATCCCACCCATTGTAAAGAAACAGGGTTAGGGAGATGAGAAAGCGTACCGCTTTATCATCGACTTACGAGAGGTCAACAAAGTAGTTGTACCTCAGTACCCCGTAGTTTCAGACATCACCACCATTCTGACTCTGATTCCTTCCACCGCCACCACCTTCACTGTAATCGACCTCAAGAACGCATTCATCTCTATCCCCATCCACCCAGACAGCCGATACTTCTTTGGCTTCACCTTAAAAGCCCCCTCATATAGATTCTGTAGAGCACCCCAAGGCTACACTGAAAGTCCCAGCATCTATAGCCAGGCCCTCAAGAGACAACTGGACGCAGTCCAGTTACCCGATGGAGTGGTGTTGATACAGTACGTCAATGATATCCTTTTGGCGGCCGACACCACTCCATTTGCAGTCACAGCCACCATCCAACTCCTGCACTTCCTCGCGGAAAATGGCCACAAGGTCTCAAAGAAGAAGTTGCAATTCTGCCAACCCCAAGTCACTTATCTAGGCCACCTCTTGTCCAAAGACGGGAGAAAGCTTACACCCGATCGAATTCAGGCCATTCTAGAAACCTCTGTCCCTAAGACCCAGAAACAAGTCCGCTCCCTGCTAGGCCTCACCTCCTTCTGCCGACAGTGGTTGCCAAATTTCAGCCTCGTTGTGAAACCACTACTTTCCCTGCTGGCTAAAGATGTCCCCTTCCCACTCCCTTGGACCCCTGAATGCCAATCCTCCTTCAAAGAACTACGAGACGCCCTTTGTTCTGCACCAGTCCTAGGAACACCCGATTACACGAAGCCCTTCTCCATCTACACTCACGAAAGGGAGGGGTGCGCTTTGTCTGTCCTGACTCAGTCCATTGGCCCCAAGCAACGCCCATGTGCCTACTTCTCTGCCACTCTTGACCCGGTAGCCAGAGCTCTGCCTGCCTGCCTTCGAGCCGTAGCTGCCACTGCTGTCTCTATCCGACAAAGTGAGGGGATCGTGCTCTCGAACTCCCTCACGGTGTTTGTACCCCATGCGGTTGACACCCTCCTGAACCAGACTAAGATGCAACACCTGACTAGCGCATGACTGACGGGGTACGAACTGACTCTGCTTGCACCCCACATCACACTGAAAAGATGCACCACGCTGAATCCAGCCACTTTGTTGCCCCTACCTGAGAACGACCCCAATGTGTCCCCTATACATGACTGTGTGACCCTCACGGAAGAACAGACTAGGAGTAGGATCGACCTCCGAGACACTGCCTTCCCAGACCCTGACGTAGAGCTGTGGGTGGATGGCTCTTGCATCAAACTCCCCGACGGCAGCACCTCAGCTGCTTATGCAGTTACCACAGCTCGAACTGTAGTAGAGACAGCCCGCATCACACAACAATCTGCTCAGGCAGCAGAACTGATTGCCCTCACCCGAGCGTGTATCCTAGCAGCAGGAACGATAGCAAATCTTTACACAGACAGCCAGTATGCCTTCGGGGTGGTTCATCATTTTGGGCTCCTGTGGAAGGAGAGGGGATTCCTGACCTCACACGGCACACCCATCCTACACGGAGACCTAGTCTCTGCCCTGACTGAAGCGGTCCTCCTTTCCAAACAACTTGCTGTAATCAAATGCCAGGCACACAAAAAGCTGACGGATATCATTGGGCAGGGGAATGCGCTGGCCGACATCACTGCCCGGGCCACGGCCGAGAATAGGACGATGACACGCATGTACGTGACCAGGTCACAGGCAGAAAAATGGACCGACGCTAGGGAAACTTTTAGGGATATCCAGATGGCCAGCTCGCCACACGAATTGACTGAATGGGCATGGGTGGGATTGAAAGACGATGAAGGCTGCTGGCGGACAAAAGACAAGAACATATGGTTGCTACCCAATTCATACCTGATCCCCATACTGACCATGACACACTCCCCTGCACACATAGGATCTGCCCCCATGGCCGAACTTGTCTCCAAAGTTTGGCACAATGACAAGATTACAGACTCAGCTAAACGTCTGGGCCAACAATGTCTGATATGCCTGCAACACAACCCTGGGAAAGGAACTGTAGTACCTCGGGGAGGGTTTGGGGTCCCCAATCATCCATTTGAAGTCCTACAGATGGACTACATCCAGCTTGAAAGATGCCAAGGTCTGAAATATGTACTTGTTGTTGTGTGCGCATTCAGCAAGTGGGTGGAAGCCTATCCAACTCGCGACAACACTACCATTGCTACTGCAAAGGTATTACTGAAGGAATTCTTCCCTCGCTACGGCCTTTGTCGAATTTTGTGGAGCGACAACGGCCCCCACTTCGTAGCCGAGGTTATCCAACTCATCCTGAAGGGGTTGGGTGTAAAACAAAAAATTCCACGCAGTCTTCCACCCCCAATCTGCTGGACTAGTTGAGCGACATAACGCCACGCTGAAGCTCAAACTAGCTAAGATAGTGGCTACCACAGGACTGAAATGGCCAGACGCTCTCCCACTGGCATTGCTATCAATGCGTTCCTCCCCCACCAAACACTATTTGACCCCTTACGAGGTCGTTTTCGGCCGACCTATTAGCATTTGGTCCGCACCAAAACCGACATCCATTCACTACGTCCCCGACATCCTAATGTCTGACTATTTGTACAATCTGACTAAGACACTGTCTGTTATCCATCAACAGGTGCTGCAGGCCATCCCTGATGCTTCCAGGGGTCCCGGACACGACATCCAACCCGGAGATTTTGTATTGATACGAAATTTCCAGCGTGCAAAGAGTCTGGAACCCCGGTGGACGGGCCCCTGGCAAGTCTTGATCACCACCCGAACAGCTCTTCGAGTGGAAGGAAAGAAAAATTGGCTGCATGCACACCACTGTAAGAAGATCTCCTCAGCCTTGACGACGACCGAAGACGTGGCTACCCAAGAAGAGCTCCTGAAAAAAGACCGACTATCCCTGAGATGTTACCCTGAGGTAGAGACACTTGAATTGGCAGAATTTCCCGATCCTACTGTGCCATCCAGAGAAGGGTATAACCTGCGACGAAAGGAGGGAGCTTCGGCTAAGCAGACCACTGACTAAGTTACAATTCTCAGAGCAGTGGCCTAACACCACTAAGGCTGCCAGGAGAGAAGCCAAACGAAGTTTGTGGTTCTGCCAGCTACCGAGCCCCTTGAAGATGATGGAAGCGCCCGACACGAAGATGATGGAAGCACCCGACACGAAGTAATGGAATCAACCGGACATCCGAAGACCCACTACAAAAACCCAAAGACTGACAAAATTCACAGCTCAAAGACTATTGCCCTCTTTATCGCCCTTCTCTTTTGCCTCCTCCTCATGACCACCCTCTGGATCGTGGAAGAGAGCGCACCAGCTCATAAGACATTTCTAACTACTGCACAGCCTACCACCATGAAAGAACACTACCTGGTCTCTCTTTCACCTCAACTCCGAGAAAGACGTAAGGAGTTTTGGAACAACTCTTTCGTGCAATTGCTGCACCAACACAACCTTGCCGCCAATGCCACAAATTGCTAGATCTGTGGGTTGTTACCACATGCCACTGGACATTCCATCCCCTTCATCCCTTCAGCTTTCTCCGTTCATGACTCCTGCCTTGCTTGGCTGATCCTCTTGCAAGAAATCTGCAGGGACAATGCCACTTCCAGCAGAACTGTGGCGCACTTTTATCATGAGGTCTGGCAGAACAAAACGGGAAGAACGGCTGCTCCCTTTTGCCCTCTGACATCCAACGCCTCTATTCATATGGACATCCCTGCCAAAGAACGGATTGAAATGCAGGTGTTCAACAACCCAGCCAGACTTTTTCCTACCTCCAGAAACGAACAGCTGCCACCCTGACTGTGGCCCTATCTGTCGTCAATGTCTCGGGCCTTGTATGCATCGAAGGCCTTGGGACACAGCTGGTAGGCCACAGAGCTTGTCGCATCACCAGAACTTTGGACTCAACTGACCCACCCTCCTTTGTCACTTCTCCGAACATGTACTTTGTTTGTGGTACGAAAGCCTACACCTGGCTCCCCAAAGGCTGGGGGGTACCTGTTACATTGCCTTCATCCTTCCTCCGGCCTATGTGGCTCCAGCAAACCATCACCGACAAAAGCGAGCAAAAGACATTGAGCAAGCCGACTCCACCGGAGCACAGTTCCTGGATGCAATGAAGGGACTTGTGCCACTTTGGGGTCCGATGGCGAACAGCCGTGCCATCCGACATTTGACCCAGGCAGTTGAAACGACAATGAACATTACAGCTGGCATCCTCACAAACAATACAGCCGAGATTCAGGCGGTCCGCCTGGTGGCTCTTCAGAACCGCCTTGTTCTAGATGTGGTTCTAGCGGATCGCGGAGGAGCATGCCTTATCATTGGGTCCAGCTGTTGCACCTACATACTGGACAATTCACCCTCAGTTTACAAAGCCATTGAACAGCTCCACAGACTTTCTTCAGAAGTTCATCAGGAGCAAGAAGAATGGTCGCTTGGGAGTTGGTTCTGGAGTGATGTAAAGGACTGGGGGTGGAGGTTGTTTATGATCATATTAATACCAATTGTCGTAATATGTGGATTCTGCCTGGGTGTTCAAGCTTGCCACCCCTGTGCTCACTTTTTGCTAACTGTATCTGCCCTAAGACTCTGGACTTCGAAGCTGAACGCATGAAAGCTTTGTATGAAGTAGAAATCCGTAAAATGATGGGGATAGACATATATTGACAAGCTGGCTAGATATGTTGAAAAGGGAGGACTGTTAAAATCTAGTTTGCGACATCAACATTATCAGCGCCATCTTGTCCCTTTTCAGGCTCATATGTGCGCGTAGGTAGCAGCCATTTTGAATGCCATGGCCTCTCTGCCCACTGCTGATAGCCAGCGCGTCTCTCTCTCTCTCTCCCTGGCCTCGCAAGCATCCCCCGCGCACTGACAGCCCCAGCTCTCACATGCTTGGGCCATAAACCTCCCCTTTAGCGCGACCTTGCCTCGGAGCCACATCCCGTACCCGGCTAACACCTCCCTCCGTCCCTTTCATGATCACACATCCTTTGATGAACCCCCTTCCTCTGTGCCCGATTGTCTGACCCGATCCCAGGCCACCACCTGGCCCTGCGGATACAGTTTATTGCCCCCTAAAATAGGAAGCTGCCCCACTTCAAAGGATCTACGATTGATCAAAGCCCCCACCCCATGAGATCCGATCAACCGCACACATTCCGGGAACCGGCGGAATGTCCAGCTGCGCGACAGTCATTACCCACTGAGATCGGGGTGGGGACTTCTACTGTAAATGTGTGTGGGAACGGGCTTGAAGCGGGGATTCCGAGGATGTCTTTCCGTACTTCAAAGTATTTGCAAGAATGTGCCACATGTAATAAACTGTAATAAAGACCATAAACCTGTGTATAAGAGGCCAGGCCTCAGAGATGCGGTTAGAGCACCTCGAGAAGATACCCTGTTGTCTGATTTGATTTGATGTGTTCTGCTCCGTCAGAATAAACTTCTGTTTCCTGCCTTCCAGTCTCCAGTGCCTGCCTCTTTGTTTGATAATTTCGAGTGGTATGAGAGGCGGCTAACGCCGGGCAATACTTAAAGGTTATCGGTTGAAATTGGCCCTACCTTTAACAAGGTGAATCCGAAGACTTTGGGCGTGCCCCTGGCGCCGCTGGTTTAAAACCCGGTTCTTCAACTGGAGCCGAACGTGGGGCGACTTCAGCGGTACCGGTCCAAGCCCGAAGATTATGAGGAGCTTCGTGAGGAAATTCTGGAGGAGGGCCCCCACTTCATCGACCCCTGCATGTCGACTGTGGACCCAAGGTCTTTACTGCGAGGCTTCTCCCTTTCCGATGGCTATGAAGGACTGCTGCCCTGACTGTCGCCCTGTCTTGGACCCTCTTGTGATGATTTGTAAGGCGAGACGTTAGACGGTCTTCTGGTGGCGTGACAGACATTTTGGTTAAGTACAAGTGGGTTGCTCCCACGACTTTGTTTGGTTTCTTGGGTTTCTTTGATTTGATTATTGCAATTACCAAAGCAGAGGGGCTCGTATATTTGGGAGTATATCATTTTTGATAACCCCTTGAAGTTTGAAGCTAGATTAGTGAGCTATAAGATGCCTGATTTTAGCAAATTTTGGAAATGGTTTTGTTGTAGTTGTAACAGGGATTCCCGATTGGAGGACTCGTATCCGATACCTCCGGTTGGAACTCCAACTTATGAGCTCTATTCAAAGCATGGCATGGGTCCAATTACGTTTAACCAAGTATGGATCCGTTATACCTAGAAGTTGTGCTATTTAGGAAGAAAGCCCGGCCGGCGATGTTTGACTCTTTCCGCCTCTGGCGTAAGGAAGCCAAACAGTGAGAAATTAAGTAAGCTAAGAGAGATAGGAAAGAAAAAAATATATCAATAATACAAGCTGCTAGGCAGTTTAAGGAAAATTAGGAAGATCGTGCGATTGATGTGTCAGATAGACAACATTGCATGGCCATTGACAAATGGTATCCGGCTTTGCCACCTCTTCTTCCGAATCCGACAAATGACCCTGAAAAGGATCCTTTGATGCCGCATTTGTTGAGATTACCACCCCCTTATGTGCAGAGTGCTGCTGCACCTCCGCGACCCCCAGTTGTTCAACCCCCTGTTGCTGTTCAGCCACTAGCTCTTCCCCAGGTGGTTCTTCCTCCATTGGCGCAGTCTCCTTTAGGGCCGCCAACTTTGCTCACAGTTCTGCCTCAAACTCCTTTGCCTTCCTCTCCTTTACCTTCGACTTCCTTTGCTACTGACCCTACGTCTTTGTCACCTCAAAACACTTTGTCTCCTGTCCTTATGTCAACTTCTTCTCCTTCTACTCCAAAACGAATGACAGAGACAGTTGCTAGTCTTTTGTCTCCACTCTTTGGGTCACTGAGTATGACCCCGGTTTCGGAACGTAAGCAGAGTCGTAGTCAGCTTCCTGGTCCGGAAGAGCGGGCAGTGTTGGATCTTTTGGCTCGTATATGAGTTTTGAATGTTTTCAGGTATAATTTACAAGCAGTTATGGATGTTTTCTTACAGTGGGATCCGCCTAAGCAAAGGTATGTTTTTGATGTAATGTGTACTTTCCTTCGTGAAGAATGGGAAAATAATGAGTTGGGTCTGATTCCGCAGGAAGTGCTTGATGTTCAGTCTGAATTTGCTAAAGGGATGATAGTGGGTCCCGATGTTGAGGAAGCGGTAGAGACGCTTCTTGCGTTTAGGTGTAGACTTCCTTCTCAATCGTTGTTTGAACCTGATCCTTCTGTTAGGAGGAAAGTGAAGCAGTATCCTATGAGAGAGGTTCCCTTTGTAAGGAGAGAGGCAGTTGTTGCTGATCCTAATAATGGTATTGTGGCTGTACCGGCTCATTTTCTGCGAGTATGGGTACATGTTCCTTGGAAGAGAGTTGAGGTCCTGGCTCTTAAACAGACTTTGCCTGACCCCCGTAAAAATCCTTCTGGTTACTACAAGGAGTTGTCTCAGACAGTTGATGCGTGTGTTATGAATTTAGCTGATGTGGATATGTTGATGGGTAATGTAGTTCCTCAACCTTTGTGGGCGAAGATCCGTCACGAGATTCATGCGGCAGAGTTAGGAGATACGTGGGTTAATATTGTTGCTGCAGATGGTCGACAGGAAGGAAGTGCCAAACCTGAGCCCTTAGTTGCAGAATTACCTGGCAGGATTATTAATTTAATGAAAACCTTGATGCCTCCTATGCAAATGAATTGGGACAAGTTAGCAGCATGCAAACAAAAGAAAGACAAGAGTGTGTCTGATTTCTTCACTAGGTTGGAGGAGACATTTATTGATCACAATGGTCAGGGCATGAGTACAGAAGGTGGTCAAAGGTTGTTCGTGGATAAGTTTGTTTTTAATTTGCTCCCTGAGCTTTCTAATAAGTTGAAGGACTCTGAGAGTTCATGGGCTGTTTCTTCCTCAGCCCAGATATTGGCTACTGCACAATACTACGAGAACAGAGATAACGATGAGAGGGATAAAGCAGAGAAGAAGACTAAAGAATTGAAGACGAAGGTTCTTCTACAGCAGGCGTATCCGCCTCGCCCTAATCAGCGTGAGCAGCCTTCCCAGTTTCAGCAGCCCCCACAGTCTCAGAGATTGTTGCAGAAGCCTGAGTCTTTTCCTGTGCGACTTCCGCTAGGCCCTAATCAGTGTGCTTATTGTAGGGAAGAAGGTCATTTCAAGAATAGTTGTCCGATTTTGCTACAACGTACAAATGGTGTGTCTGGTCCGAGAGGTCGTGGTGGTTTTCAACAAGTGCCTAGGGGTAGAGGATGTGGTACGTTTTCTCAGAATGAACGTTCCTTTCCCCCTCAGAATTCTATGAATTATTTTGATGACTATTATGTTGAAAGCGAGAGCGCTGATTTTAATGATAGCTAGGACAGCCATGGACAAAGGGAGGGAGTAGTGTCAGTTCCAGTAGGCCAGAGTGGACCTTATGTTGAAGTAATTACATCAGGTGTGTCAGAACCTTTTCTTTTGGATACTGGTGCGGATAAGAGTTCTATCATGCACTCTAAACTCCCTGGCGCACCTTTGTCTGGCTTGATGAATGTCTTGGTAGGATTTTCTGGCGCCCCAGTTCGTAATCCAGTTTCTAGTCCTTTGCCTCTTTCTATTGGGCGTTGTGAATTGGAAGCACCCCTTATTCTAACGACAGGTTGTGGTGAGAATCTGTTGGGTTTGGATTTGTTGAAAAGATTGCATGCAACATTACATTGTTCTCCTTCGGGAGTACATCTTACGTTTGGTAAGAGAGGGATCTCTCCGATGTATTTGTCTAAAGATCGGCTTCCACTGGAATTGCTTTCGCTCCCTGATACTCTCTGGGCTACAGGTCCGAATGATGTTGGCCTCTTGCAGATTCCACCCTATGTTGTTACCCTCAAGTCGAATGCTAAGCTACCTCGCATTCCCCAATACAAGATCTCTAGTGATGGTGAGAGATCTCTTTTAGCAATTATCTATGATTTGGTTGAGAAAGGTGTGATTGAAGAAACAAGAGGTAATGTGTGTAACAGTCCTGTTCTGCCTGTCCTTAAGCGTACTGACTCTTCTCAGCCACCTGTGTATCGGTTTGTGATCGACCTTCGAGAGGTTAATAAAATTGTCGTGCCACAGTTTCCTGTTGTTCCCGACATTACTGCCTAACTGACTATGATCCCTGCTTCAGCTGCTTGGTTTTCTGTTATTGATCTGAAGAATGCTTTCTTTAGTATTCCGATTGCTGAAGAAAGTAGGGATATTTTTGGCTTCTCTTTAGGAAGCCGAAGTTTCCGGTTTAAGCGCACTCCTCGAGGTTATTGTGAAAGTCCCTCCATCTATAGTCAGGCTTTGAAAATTCAGCTTGATGCTTTTGTCTTGCCTCCTGGTGCGACTCTTGTCCAGTATGTTGATGATCTGTTGGTTGCTGCTGATGATGAAGAGATTTGTAATGCAGTTATACTTTCTTTGTTGCAAAATTTGTCTGACCTTCATCATAAAGTATCACCTTCGAAGTTACAGTATTGCCGCCAAGAAGTGACCTACTTAGGCCATCTCTTGTCGAAGGAGGGAAGACGATTGACCCCAGAACGTATTCAAGCGATTGCTCAAATGACTGTGCCATCCACACAGAGAGAGGTGCGTGCCTTTCAGGGCATCACCTCGTATTGTAGACAGTGGATTCCGAACTTTTCTTTGTTAGCGAAACCTTTGTTGGCACTTACTCTTAAGGATACACCAAGCCCTCTTCCTTGGACTGACAAATGTCAGAAGAGTTTTTCTGAGTTGCGTGATGCATTGTGTTCTGCTCCGCTGTTGGGTACTCCCGACTACAGTAAGCCTTTTCCACTCTACATACACGAGAGAGAAGGTTGTGCGTTGTCAGTGTTGACGCAACAATTTGGAGACAAGCAGCGCCTATGTGCGTATTTTTCAGCTACTTTAGATCCGGTAGCTAGGGCGTTGCCTAGTTGTTTGAGAGCTACAGCGGCAGCGGCTGTTTCTATCCGACAGTCTGCTGGTTTGGTATTGGATAATACATTGATTGTGATGGTCTCACATGCAGTGAATACCTTATTGAATAAAACAAGGACTCAGCATCTTACTAGTGCGCGTTTGTCAGGTTATGAGTTGACGCTTTTGGCTAGTCATGTGCACATTAAGCGGTGCAACACATTGAATCCAGCTACATTGTTGGCGATTTCTGTAGGGACAGATGCTCAGGAACAGCATGATTGTTTTCTTGGGACAGAGGAGGAAACGAAGGGTAGAGTTGATCTGAAAGATACTCCTCTTTCGAAACAGATGGTACCCTATGGGTAGATGGTTCATGCTTTAAGCTTCCGAATGGCGATAAGACTGCAGCGTATACGGTTACGACTTTGCACACGATTGTTGAAACTGCACGTATTGCACAGAATTCAGCTCAAGCAGCAGAGTTGATTGCACTGACGAGAGCGTGTGTGTTATTAAAAGGAAAGAGCGTGAATGTGTATACTGATAGCCAATATGCATTTGGCATGGCTCATAGCCTTGGACGTTTGTGGAGAGAGAGGGGATTTCTTACTTCTCATGGTACGAAAATTCAGCATGGACAATTAGTGAATGAACTTCTTGAGTCACTTACTTTGTCGACACAAGTTGCGATTGTGAAGTGCAGTGCACACAGGAAAGTTACGGACGATGTTGGTCGTAGTAATGCGTTTGCAGATGAAGTAGCGAGAGAAACGGCGAAAGATGTGACGAGTCGAATGTATGTTGCAGGTCCTGCTAGATGGGTTATGGCAGGAGGTATGTGTGAAGAAACAATAGAAAGTGTGAAATCGATTCAGGCAAAAGCTACTGAGAAAGAATTGAGTGTGTGGAGAGAGACTACGGGAATGTTGGATTCGACTGGCTGTTGGATTGAGTTGTCGGAGCACCAGCGATGGTTGTTGCCTGATGCGTATGTGCTCCCAGTAGTTACGATGGCTCATGTATTGGCTTACATCAGTTCAAAAGGGATATGTAAGTTGTTGGCTCCGGTATGGCAGAATGCTGGAATTCCTAAATGTGCTGAGAATCTGGTTAAAAAATGCATGATTTGCTTGATGTATAATCCTGGCAAGGGAACCCCAACTCCAGCGGGTCATTTTGCTCCTCCAACGTATCCGTTTGAGGTGCTACAGTTGGACTTTATTCACATGAGATGCAACTACCTAAAGTATGTCCTTGTGGTTGTTTGTGCCTTTTCCAGATGGATAGAGGCCTACCCCCTCAAGGATAATACTGCTTTATCTACAGCCAAGGTTTTGCTTAAGGAATATTTCCCTAGGATGGTTTGCCGAGAATGGTATGGAGTGACAACGGAAGTGAATTTGTGGGTCAGATTATGAAGAAAGTGAGTGCGGGTTTGGGAATCAAACAGAAATTCCACGCTGCGAATCACCCCCAGTCAGCTGGTTTGGTTGAGTGCTACAATGGCACTCTTAAGCTTTAATTGGCCAGGATACAAGCGAGCACTGGCCTTACATGGCCCGATGCTTTGCCGTTTGCACTTTTGTCAACGAGGACAGCAGTACATTCTCGTGTGGGACGTAGCCCATACGAAATTGGTCACCCGGCGAATGTTTGTGGTGTGCCGAGGCCGAATGAATATTGCGACATCGAGTATCCTATGTTGGTTGATTACTTATATGACTTGACTGCTAAATTGCGTGTTCTTCACCAACAGGTGCACGATACTTTACCTTCAGCTTCTGTGGATGCAGGTCACTCGATTCAACCTGGAGATTGGACTCTTGTGAGAAATTTTGAAAGGACAAATAATCTGGAACCGAGGTGGACGGGTCCATACCAGGTTTTATTGGAGACTCGGACTGCCGTCAAGGTTTGCGGCAAGAAAAGTTGGGTGCACTGCACCCATTGTAAAAGGATACCCTTACCCTTACCATACGACCAGTGGGTCAGAGATGGTGTTGCTGATTCTGAGACTGAAAGGGTTCCGAGATTTGTGCCTTTTAGTGATGCATATTTGAAATGGACTCAGTCGGAACGTGCGGATGACGAAGTTCTGCAAGAAGCTGTGCCATTGCATTTGAGACTTGATACTACGCAACCAGAAACGCTTTTCGAGGATCAGACGGTGTCTGGTAAAGAACGTTATAATTTGTGATCTAAAAAGGACAAATAAAATTCAAATGTTTTTTGAGAATTATACACTTTCAGGCAAGAAACTCTTTTGTTCTATTTTTCTTTTTTGAGCTACCATCCGAGCTCAGCTGCAGGGTCACGGTATAAGTTCTTAAGGGGTGACGCACGTATTGACAAAAGGTCTGCGGTTCTAGGGACGTCTAGGACGCCTGGACGCACACTTAAGTGAAGAAGGAAAATTGCCGGGAGCAGCACGTTAGAGGATAGAGTTTTTTGTAACTGAGAGAGTTGTTGATAAAATGGATTTTAAGATGAGATTTTGTACATTAATACGTAGCAAATGTTTTATCATATTGTGTTCTTTTATGTTTTTAAGTATCACATTAGCTTGTGTGGGTTGGATTGTTTATGCTACACCACTGAAATCTGCACCCACTTCCCAACCTATGCTTTCTTTTACTACTGTTTCTTTGCACCAATTTTATACGTTGCCTGAACATGAACAGACAAGGAGGTCAGAATTTGTCAACAATTAGTTTATACAGCTGTTGCATCAGCATCAGTTGGTAGTAAATACCACTAATTGCTGGGTTTGTGGTCTTATGCCTCATACGACAGATAGAGGTATGCCTTATTTGATTTTGCCTTTTTCTTTCAATAGGTCTGTATGGGCTTTTCAGACTATGTTTATCTATGCAAATGAGGTATATCCCTTTCGTTCCGTGAAAGACAATCCGAGTAATAGTGCCTTGATAAAGGGAATAGTAGATATGATCCGAGATATTGATGCATATAATACTGTTCCTAAGGATGAGGTGCAGGCTTATGTTGGTTGGAACATGACTGGATATAGTACCAGTTTGACAGAGAAGGAGAGACGAAAAAGGTCCCCCCCGATTTGGATTGTACCTCATCGAGGCCACTTTTGTTTGCAAGGTAGTGGTTGAAATCCGAGAGCTCAGCTAGGTAAGAGTGTGTGTTCTCAAACCTATGTCTATACATCTCAGACTTCTCCTCTGTTCGTGCCAGCTAAAGGCACGTATTTTGTTTGTCACAACAGAGCCTACACATGGTTGCAGCCTGATTTTTCGGGAACTTGTTATGTGGCATTTTTGCTTCCCCCTACATACACTACAACTCCAGACTATCATAGGACAAGATATGGTAGAGGTGTCTTCGATCAGGAAGATACCACAGCACAGGAAGTAGGAGACTTTTTCAAGGGTTTCCTACCGTTTTGGAGTCCTATGGCCAATAGCAGGAATATTCAACAACTTACGAGAGTGGTTGAGGCCACTATAAATGAAACTGCAGGTGCCTGAGCTTCAAGCGGATCGTCTTATGACGTTACAAAACTGTATGGTTTTAGACATTATACTTGCATATAGAGGAGGGGTATGCAAATTGATCCAATCTAGTTGCTGTGTTTTCATACCAGACAATGCCCCTACAGTATACCAAGCCATTTCTAGATTGCATAAGGTTTCTGAGTCTATTTATGTAGACGATGGCGACTGGTCATTGACCGGATGGTTTTAGGGACTACTGTCCAAATGGGGATGGAAGATTCTGATGTTCTTTGGTATGGTTTTAGCTATCCTTTTCTCTTGCTGTCTTTGCATTCAGTGTGGTCCCGCCATTTGTGGTCTTTGTGCTGCCTTGTGTGTGTGGAGACCTGTCTCGAGAGAAATGGAGAGTAGTAGGATGATGCTCCAGCAAAACCTTGATGATCTGATGAATACTGATATAGACCTAGATTCAGATTAACGTGAGTTTGGGTTATTGCCTACGTAATGGCAAAAGGAGGGTCTGAGGTTCTGTAAAATTCTGTTTTGTCCCATGAGGTTATGGTTCAGTCACGATTTTGGTGATGTTGTACCGTATTTAGTAAGTACAGCTAATATGGAGTGAATTCGTCACATTAACTAGCGAGTTCATTACTTATTCAGAGACTTTGTCTCGAATATGGGTTCCATTTTGTCCGTGCCTCCATTTTGTGTTGCCATCACGTAGGCCCGTGGGCCCGTGGAGGTAACCGAACGAACAAAGTTGCATGGGCTTCGTTGTTCATGTTCTTATTAACTGGGCCTTTCTTGACTCTAAGGTGAACTGGAAGAAACTGACCCCTTCACCTGAAACTGACCTCGCTAAGCCAATTTCCTTAGTTGATCGTTGTCTGAGATTGGCATTCAATGTTCAGGACATCGTTAATTTTAGGTTCTTTACACATGCCTTATCTTGCTTGTTATCTTTCATTGTTTCCTTTCTATGTTTCTTCATTACATGCATTGTGCTTTCAATTATGGGTTTGTCCGGCTTGTGGAGATTGGATTTGGGACATTCCTAATAATTAACTTGTGGGTTAGGACAATGTAAATTGAGGTTTTTTGCTATGTGATGCTGCGTGGGAGAATGTACCTTATTGGTTAGAATTTTGCGCAGTGGGTGTCCATTTGTAATGTGAATATTGGGCATAAAAAGGGATGTTTTGCATTACAAAATTGAACAGTTTCCTGAGTTGTACACCGTGTTGTATTTCTAGGACTTCTGTTACTAGCTGCAGCTAATAAATTTGGTCTTTGACGCCACCCAGAAGTATTCTGTGTCTCTGTATGCCAAGACAGGTGAATCCGAAACTTTGGGCGTGCCCCTGGCGCCGCTGGGTTTAAAACCCGGTTCTTCAGCACTCACTAGC
This sequence comes from Lissotriton vulgaris, assembly GCF_964263255.1. NCBI lineage: Eukaryota > Metazoa > Chordata > Amphibia > Caudata > Salamandridae > Lissotriton > Lissotriton vulgaris. The sequence goes on from NC_141693.1 coordinate 1,577,087,351, forward strand.
AGCAGTAGCAGGGCGCTTCAGAAAAGTCAATTTGTTCACTCTAGGACGTCTTGTAATTTACTTTTGACAGTCCCAAAGGAGGCTGCAGAGACGTCCTCGGACTCAGAGCAGTGAAGTGTAGGGGCTCGCGCATGCATGCCTCATCTGCTGCTGCAAAAATCACCCATAGAAGGAGCATGCATTTCCACAAGTTGAGCTTCTCTTGGTTAACAAGCCTTTGTGGCATCACAACAGAGGTTCAGGACTCCACAGCTCCGTGAAGCCTGTCTTGTGCCTGTAATAAACAAGTGAATCAAGGCTGGAAGGGCGTTGCTTGGCCCGTCCACCCTTCAGCAAACATGTGCTAAGTATGTTCTGATAAGCAAAAGTACGGAATGTATAGGGGAGGGTGTGAGAGGGAGGATGGGGAAACTCAAAACAAGGAGGACAGAGGAGATTAACACAGTAGAGAGAGAGCAATATAAAGTGAAAACAGGCGTAAAAAGCACTCAGTCTGAGTGCTTAAGCAAAGAGAACAAGCACTGAAATACAAGCATGGCCCGGTGGCCGCGAAAGTTAATTGTGAGAGGGGGAGCAGGAGGTGAGCCCGCGAGTGATGCGCGCGCATGCGCTGGGGAGAGCAAGGTCCCTCCAAGCAGGGAGAACACAGAAGGGAGTGGAGGCCAAGACATGCGCTGCTGACGAGAGAGGAAAGCGAGACGGCGCCTCTGCTCGTAAGAGCGTGCTCGCGCGCATAGGCCGATTCACAAAAGGGGGTGGTGATGAACAGAGTGTCTGAATTGAGCAGACCACTCTTACCCAGTCCAAAGATCAGGGCTTGATCCATCACCGTTATTTATCTCACTGCCCCATCCCAGCTCAGAACCTGGCTATATGCAAATCAGTCTGTCCCTGGCCCAGTGCATCATGGGAACAGGGCAGACTAAACTACCAAGCCAATTCTTTACCAGAAAGGAGACAAGCTACCGGGGACCCGCATAGGCCGTCACAAGCAAAAGCGTATCGTAGCATTTTCTGAAGCCCACTTACTAAAAGTCTCGCCAGAGCAGCACATTCGCTGGCTCAGGCGAGACCGAAAAAATGTGAGCGGGGCGAGGTGGAATAAGATTAAATAAAGAGAGGGGCAGAGAAGGGATTAAGAGAAGGGACGAGAATAATAAAGAGAAAATAAAGGGCCTGTTTCCCAGAGGTAAGTACATCTGCCCCTGTGTGGTATATTCCTACAAGCAATAGAAGGGGGAAATCGGAGATATTGGACGGTCCAGTTTACAGTCTCCAGCTATATAGCTAATAATAAACAACAGCTACTCTGTTCCAAACTAACAACTCCACACTACCAAGTTGGGAGAGAAGGGGTCACCCAAAGCAATAGCTTGTTAGGAGCAAATGCCCTCACCCACCATTAATGGGGGAGAGGAGTTGGCCTAATGGCTAGGGTGGTTGTCCTCGAATCGGGGGAACGGGGTTCGATCTCGGCATCGACGCTGAACATCCTGTGATTCTGGGCAAATCACTTAATCTCCCCGTGCCTAACAAAAGAAAAATGAATGTGTCCTCATGTAAGGCAACTAGTGCTATATAAAGTGCTCTGATGCCCAATTCGGGTCAAGTTTGCGCTATATAAAACTCTGTAAAATAAAAAATTAGTTTGCATGCTTCATCATCAGGCTTGCTCCTCATTGGGCCGGCGCTGCAATGACCGACGGGCCCTGCAAAAGGGCTCTTTGCTGGAGATCTTTTGTTGAAAGGTGCGGGGAAGGTGGCAAGAGAGCTCAATGTTTCGCGGTATGTAATTAGTGAAGGTCTGGAAAAAGTGGGCATTAAAATTGACTATAGGTGCGGATGCTGTATCTTTACTCTTTAGCAGTGCGACCTATGCTAAAATCACAAACTAAAGATGGAATTTGTCAGAAATATTGGTCTGCTATTCCCTAAGTGTGAGTCTAAATGTGAAATCCCTGTACTACTGGGATAAAGTTGGGTAAGTGTGTGTGTGGGATTACCTACAATACAGTTATGTGGTCGACATGTTTCATGCCCTAAGTAGTCACAAACGACCTAATGGCGTTTCATCAGGACCTAATTGGAAAACAGCCTAGTCTTCACTAAGGGAGTAAGGGTGCTCTCAAGATCATGTGAGCCTACAACCTATCACACTTACATGGGTGTATGTGTTGCCTAGTTGGGTAACCTGTAAAAAATAATAAAACATAGATGAATAACAACACATTGATAATATGGACTCTCCATGTAGTTTCAGGGGGTGTGTCCACATGCACACACTGGTGAGTCAAATGAATTGTGAGCAAAACACGCCAGACTCATGCCTTCACATCTGAGAGATGGAGTGAGGTGTGTCCCATTGTGTAAATCACATGGAATGGTAAAAGTCACATAACATATCATGCCAAACACATAGAGCAAACCTCTTACCCTCCTAGATTCAGGCAAGGGTACCTTGGGATATTGTGGATACTACAGCTTCTACAATACTAATCAAGCGGAGTCACTAAAGTATAAATATGGAGTAAGTAAACAGACAGGCTCTGAATAGGCGCATTATATGAAATTATTTATGTATGTAGCAACCTCCTATCCGAATATGAACGGAGAAGGGTAGTAGCTACTTATGTGTATTCAACCTGGTGCATTATACATTAATGGACAGGAGGGAATATTGGAAAAAAATCTCACCTGGAGTGCAAATAAGTATTTATTATTGTGAGATTATAAAATGCTTTTAAACATAGTAACATTTGTCTGTATATCATAGTTTACCAGTCATAATCGGCACATGGCAATATTGCTGTCTGTGACGCAGAAGGGCATTGTTGGACCTGGCCCTTTTTGCAGGGTTATCCCCAAACTTTTTGCCTTCTTCCTCCTATTTTTTCTGACCTGTTTTTGTTGGCTTTAGGACGCTGGGCACTTTGGCAATGCTAACCAGTGCAACACTGCCTATGCTCTCTGTCTAATCTACATTGATGATTGGTTTATCCATGCTTGTATTTGATTTACTAGTAAGTTCCTAGTAAAGTCCACCAGAGGTGCCCAGGGCTTCAAATGCTACTAGTGGGCCTGCAGCACTGATAAAGCCACCCACTTGAGTAGCCCTGCAAACATATCTCAGAGGTGCCATTAGTAGCACTTTGTCAAGAATGCCAGACACATTCATTGGGTGTTTTCTTAGGCCAAGAGATATGTACAACATACCTGCACTAGAATTTGAACCTTGATACCGCCTTATTTCATGGGTTAACCATATGTTAATAATAGTATGTTAGGGCTAGTATTTTCTTCTGACCCTCCCACCACCCCCATGATTGCCATGATTGATTACCCCCCTTGGTGCCAATATTTACCTCCAATATGCAAGCACCAATATTTTGCCAAGGGGCCTCATATACAAAAAATTTCCTCCAGTGTACCAGGGTCTGTCTTTTGTGAAGGGTGCCCTCATATGCCAAGAATTTTCACCAGAATTCCAGAGCATGTATTTTGCCACAGATGCCCTCCCTTATACTAATAAAGTCCTCCAATACGCCAGTGCCACAATGTCGACGTGTGTGCCCTTCTAAGGCAAGAATAAACGTAACTAAACCATTTCCCCCTGGCAGACTCAGGAGCCCAATGCAATAACACATGTATATTTTCACTTATTTTCTCTCCCTCAATCACCCTTTCTAAATCACTTTTACTACTCATTCGTATTCCCTCACTTAGGGGCCTATTTACAAGGACTTTATCTCCGCGTTTTTGGCTTAAAAAGCCAAAAAAGCGGTGATAAAACTATCGCCCTATTTACAAGAGGGTGCTAACATGCGATTTCCCAATAGCTCCCTTTCCATCTCTAATGAGATGCAAAGTGGGCGTCACTGGGCGTACCTCGAATGGACTACCTTGTAAATATCGCTGATGTTCACATCGCAATATTTACAAGGCAGCCCACAGGATTTTAGCACACGTTAGATATTGGAAAAAAAACTCTGTTTTCTCCATAAATTAATGACTGCTAAAATGCAGACTTACCTATCCGTGACATTGGGGTGGATTATGCTGATACAACCCTGTGGGTTGTATCTGCAAGGTTATCGCCGTTTTGTAGGGAACATCGCTGGAAAACCAGCGATGTTCTTTGCAAAACCGTGATTTACCCGCTATCTCTGGAATTTTTATCACCCGGGTGATAAAAACGCGCTACCAGGGTAAGAAATTCCAGAGATAGATGGCGATAAATAACACAGTGCTAAGCGCGCTTTGCGTTTATTTATCGCCATCCTTGTAGATATGCCCCTTACTTTCGCTCATTCTCACTCATACTAATTTGCTTAACTCATTTTAACTCCCACCAAACTGCCTAACTCCCTTATTCTCACTCCCTCATTCTCACACTACCATTCTCCCTAATGCCCACTCCCACTCATGCACTCGATCATACTCACTCTCACTGATTCTCAGTCACTCTTGCCAACTCACAAGACACTCATTAATTTACACACAATATAATTTACTCACAAATACACCCACACACTTACACACCCAGACTCTCACTCACATGAAAACAGAGCAGTGACATTTGATTTTTGTTATTTACCTTTGTTGCTCTACTGGCAACTACTTGATTGGAGAACTATGACAGAAGTAGAGTGCTTGACATAGGGCCAAGCAAGATATGATTCCTGTGCTGGAAATGATCAGTCAGATAGAGAAGCTGGGACAGTGATGAGATCCAACCCATGCTGCTCTTTGTGTACTCTCGACGGGCACAGGATGCACCCATGCACACTCCAGCAGCCCCATTTTAGCTGCTACATTGTGCTCTCTGAGGCAGAACAGTATGTCAGCTAAATAAAATGGATTCCACCTGTGCAAGGGGAATGTAGTCGAATGATGCCCCTCAGACAATCACAATCCCGATATTCACCTACAGAATGTTGTGTTTTTAAACAGCAATCTGTAGATGGCTCATCGCGCAGCTCCAATGTCCTCTCTCCTTCTGTCACCAGGAGCCTGGAGAGACCAAGAGGCTTGATCTGCACACTGGCAGTGTTCAAATCGTGTTTTCATGAACACTGCTGAATTAAAAAAAAAATAGTAGTGCCGGGGATAGCTCAGAGGGGATAGGGCACGGCCTCAACACCGCTGTTGATGAGCCGCCACTACCTGAATTCATCTCCATCTCATCACCCTCAAGGAGAGCTGCTTTGCACAATGCATCCTTATCTGCTTAGAATGGTAAGTAGACATAATATCGAGTTTTTAATTTCGACTGAACATAATATCGAGTTTTTAATTTTGACTAGACATAATATCTACTAGACATAATATAGACTACAAAAATATCGACTAGAAAAATGTAATATCGAATAGAATAGCAATAATATCGAATCGAAAATTTAGAATTGACATAATATCGACTAGACATAATATAGACAACAAAAATATCGAATTTAAGGTAAGTTAATATTAATGTTTAATTTTTGTGTAATATAAATCTGTAGCGGGTTGTGGGTTTATAGGGGAATAGGGTGGGAAGTAATTTAATTATAATTAATTAAATATGTTAATTATTTAATTTTTATTTATTTAAAATTGATTGTTAATTCATAATTAATTGGTAATTAATTTAAATATAAGTGGTAATTAATTTTAATTGATTAATTGATAAATATAGAATTTTTTGTACTTTATTATCTGTAGCGGGTTGTGGGTTTATAGGGGAATAGGGTGGGAAGTAATTTAATTATAATTAATTAAATATGTTATTAAATTAATTGATATTTATTTCAAATTAATTGTTAATTAATTATTAATTGGTAATTAATTAAAATATAATCAGTAATGAAATATAATTCATTAATTGTTAAATATGTTTTTTTAGTAATTTTTTTTCTGTAGCGGGTTGTCGGTTTATAGGGGATTAGGGTGGGAAGTAATTTAATAATCATGAATTAAATATGTAATTTAATTTATTGGTATTTATTTCGAATTAATTGTTAATTAATTATTAATTGGGAATTAATTACAATATAATTGGTAAATACATTTAAATGATTAATTAATAAATATGTTAATTTAATTAATTTAATTTCTGTAGTGGGTTGTGTGTTTATAGAGGAATAGATTTTGAAGTCATTAAATTGTAAGTAATTAAATTGTTTAAATAAATATATTGAGATTATTTTGTAAAATATTTTAAATTTTTAAATTAATTGATTGTTAATAGGTAAATAATTAGTATTAGTAGGTAATTTATATTATTAAATCATTTTTATTTATCATTTAATAGAATATGTAACATAATGTACACAATTCTTAAATATTTAAATTAATTTGCAATAGATTTTACTATGTATGATATTTATATTTATATAAGAAGTATTTACTTTCCTTACTGTTGCACTCACTGGAGTTGGAATAGTAATTTTAACCCCTACGCTATCCAACGTTTTCCCTACTGTTACACTCTCTGGAGTTGAAATAGTAAATTTTACCCCTACGCTATCCAACGCTTACCCTATTGTTACACTCTCTGGAGTTGGAATAGTAAATGTTACCTCTACGCTATCCAACACTTACCCTACTGTTACACTCACTGGAGTTGGAATAGTAATTTAAACCCCTATGCTATCCAACGCTTTCCCTACTGTTACACTCTCTGGAGTTGGAATAGTACATTTTACCCCTACGCTATCCAACGCTTACCTTACTGTTACACTCTTTGGAGTTGGAATAGTAAATTTTACCCCTATGCTATACAATGCTTACCCTGCTTTTACACTCACTGGAGTTGTAATAGTAATTTTTACTCCTACGCTATCCAACGCTTTCCTTACTGTTACACTCACTGGAGTTGGAATAGTAATTTAAACCCTTACACTATCCAACGCTTTCCCTACTGTTGCACTCACTGGAGTGGGAATAGTAATTTTTACCCTTACGCTATCCAACCCTTTCCCTACTGTTGCACTCTCTGGAGTGGTAATAGTAATTTTTACCCCTACGCTATCCTACGCTTTCCCTACTGTTGCACTCTCTGGAGTTGGAATAGTAATTTTTACCCCTACGCTATCCAACGCTTTCTCTACTGTTGCACTCACTGGAGTTGGAATAGTAATTTAAACCCCTACGCTATCCAACTCTTTCTCTACTGTTGCACTCACTGGAGTTGGAATAGTAATTTTAACCTCTATGCTATCCAACACTTTCCCTACTGTTACACTCTCTGGAGTTGGAATAGTAATTTAAACCCCTACGCTATCCAACGCTTTCCCTACTGTTACACTCTCTGGAGTTGGAATAGTAATTTTTACCCCTACGCTATCCAAAGCTTTCCCTACTGTTACACTCTCTGGAGTTGGAATAGTAATTTTTACCCCTACGCTATCCAACGCTTTCCCTACTGTTGCACTCTCTGGAGTTGGAATAGTAATTTTTACCCCTTCGCCATCCAACGTTTTCCCTACTGTTGCACTCACTGGAGTCGTTACAGTACATTTAACCCTCTCGCTATCCTATGGTAAAAATATTGTATATGTTTAGGTAATAATATGTATATATATATATATACTAGCAGCCCGTCCCGATGTTGTCCGGGTATGAATTGCTGCCGGCCAGTAGTATATTGTTTTGTAGGATTTCGTTTTGATAGCATTTCTTATCTGTGACAGGCCTGTGAAACGCTCCGATTCACTGTGCACTGCTGATGCACTTAAGAGTGCGCGTTCAGTAGTGTGTGAACTCGAGTTTCCCTACTTTATTTTTCCTTGTAATAATATATAACGCGAATTCGACAACATGGCATGAGCACAATTTACAATACAGAAGAACACATTCATTTGTGGTAGGCATGGGGACACAAAGCGATTTGCCTGGAATCACAGGATGTTGAGCTGATGCCGAGATTCGAACTTATCTCCCCAGCTCTAAAGTTCGCAATTCTAGAACTTGTGGTGGGAGGTGTGTCTAAAAGTGTATGTCGGTGCTGGCCATCAATGAGAGAGACCTGTGCATTTTTCTAATGGGTGGTGAAAAAATATAAGTATGTTGCTGGAGATGTGGGCCGCCGTGCCACCAATGTACTTACCAGGGGAGGGTAAACACCCATTAATCCGCAACTTTCTTTCTGCATACCATCACTTCGCATACTTTCATTACGAAAGTACCATGACTCTGCAATGCCATTATAACGCATGACATTACATTTTATATGCTTTTACCATGCATACATTTATAACGAAATTCGTTGTAAATGCATGAATGGTAAAAGCATGTTTTTTTGTAATGTTTGGATAAGGTAAGTATGGGTATAGGGGTATATGTTTTGGGGTACTGAGGTATCTGTTTTGGGGTGTTTGGGTATTTTAAAGGTTCAGATATAGTTTTGGGTTATGGGGTACAGGGGTAGTTTTAGGGTTTAGGGATAGGTATGGGTTTTGGAGTACAGGGGTATTTATAGGATTCAGGGCTAGGTTTGGGTTTTGGGGTACAGGGGTATGTTTAGGGATAGGTTTGGGTTTTGGGGTACATGGTATACTTATAGGGTTAAGATTGGTTTGTGTTTAAGGGTATTGGGGTATTTTAAGGAGTAAGGGTGGGTTATGATTATGGGGTGCATTATATTAGTATAGCAGCCCGTCCCGACATTGTCCGGGAGCAATCAGGCTTCCCCGACCCCCGTCCACCCCGACATTGTCCAGCAGCCCGGGACCCCACCCGCCCTGACATTGTCCAGCAGCCTGGGCCCCCGTCTGCCCCGTCCCCCGCCTGCCCCGTCCCCAGCCTGCCCCGTCCCCCGCCTGCCCCGACATTGTCCGTGGGTCCCCCGGAGCCTTACCTCAGCCGCCGCTCCTCCCCCGCACTCCTCAGTTTACTGCTCCACCGCTCCTTGCCGCTCGTCACCGCTCCTCGCACCTGTCCGCCGGTCCTCACTGCCTGTCCGTTGCTGGTCACCGCTCCTCCCCCGCGCCATGTCCGCCGCTCCTCCTCGCGCACCAGGACGCCGCTCCTCCCCGCGCTCCTGACGTCAGCACGCAGGTCGCGGCCGGCGCTACTTCGAAGGGACTACTTTTTTTTAAAGGTACATTTTTTAAAGAACGCATATTTTTATAGTTTACTAGCAGCCCGTCCCGACCTTGTCCGGGAGCATTCAGGCTTCTCCTACCCCCGCCTGCCCCAACATTGCCCAGCAGCCCGTGCCCCCGCCCGCTCCGTTCCCCGCCTGCCCCGACCCCCGCCTGGCCCGACATTGCCCAGCAGCCCGTGCCCCCGCCCGCTCCGTTCCCCGCCTGCCCCGACCCCTGCCTGGCCCGACATTGCCCAGCAGCCTGTGCCCCCGCCCGCTCCGTTCCCCGCCTGCCCCAACCCCGGCCTGGCCCGACATTGCCTTTCCTCTTGCTTTCTTTTTTCCCGCCTGGCCCTGACATTGGCTTTCCTTACCTCAGCCGCCGCTGCGCTCCTCAAGTCACATTAATTATTTCTTAATTTTACGTTTATTTTAGTATTTTAAGTATGTTTATATTAATTTAATTTGTTGTTATATTACTTTTAATTTACTTTTAACATATTTAAAAAAGTTCGATAGTTTGACATTCTATATTTTTTACACTCAATATTTTGGAGTCGATATTTTTGCACTTACCTGTTTGAAGATAGGAAGTCGATATTCTGTCAGTCGATATTTTAACCTCGATATTTTGTCCTCTCGATATTTTGTCTGTCGAGGTTCTGTCAGTGATCCGCTAAGAATATGATACTATTAATATACATTTTTGTGGACACTTGCTTTCCCTCATTCAGTCACAATTACAAGTAATTTGGTTAAAACAGCTGGGTCAGGAATACTTCAAAATGCACCAGGAAAACATACAGGGCCTGTGTCCAAACACTGATATGTAATTGTGCTATCAATGTCACTAACACAGTACAGGGGATTTGTAATATTGGAATTGTACTCCTTGTGTGAACATAATAATATTACGTTTTTTGTCATTTCATTTTATTGAGCTATTTTATTTAACTGCTCCTGAAAATTGCCAAGTTTGTAACATATTATGCTCATCCCCTTCTTGTTTTAAACAACTTTTGGGGCCTGTGCTGTTATCTCATTCACCCCTTTCCACCACATCTACTTCTTCTTCGGCCGCTGCATCAAAGCCACGTCCGACCACACACAGCAGACAGACATTAGATACTGGTAAGTACACCATCTGCTCTTTTGGGGCTGGGGGAAACATATCTTTCTCTTCTTAAGTGACAGATAAGTAGTGAAGTGTAGTGTAGTTTCTCTATCCCTGATAGGATCTACGCATTAGAATAATATGCACTATAGATTTGACATAGGACTGAGGTCAGTATGTCTCTCTTGAGTACATTTAACTTAATTACTTGTGTGTGCCAGCTAACTCAGTGGTCACTAGAAACTTCTCGAATAAACAAGAAGGGATTTGTTTCTGACAACTGCATAAACATGACAACATTGTTTCTCTTAGAATCAAAACAATCTCAGAATCGTGGAAACAATAGATAACAGTTTCACTCAGTCAATCGTGCATGCTTTCTTTCTACAGAGTTGCACAGAAATAGAGAGACGGGTGTTTCAATAAAAGGGGTTATTGAACAGTCTTATTTCTCATGCAAAAGAAAGGAGCTGCTACAATCGTAAGACAGAATGTGAAGTATTATACGTACAGAGTTAGCAATAAAATAAAATAATACTGCAATAGCAAGGTGTGTAGCTACGACATATATTCATAAAAATACATACATAAATAACACAGGCTAAAATGCTCATCTGGTGCTTCTAAAATAATCCTACCCCAGTGTACCTAACCTAAGTGTAGTACGAGGGAAGAAGTAGATGTTATTTAGCTATAGTCTAGTTTAGCCAAGAGTTGCCAAAAGTTTCTCTAGGTTCTAGTCTGCTCCGTACCTTAGAATGAGAGAGGTGGGAATCTCTTTCCGGGTCTTGATCTCTAACACCCCGCAAGGGGAGTCAGAAACACTAGAGCTGGATTCTCTGCAAGGGGGATGACAGCATCTGGTCAGTGCGTCAGTTGAGGACTTGACTTCCTTCCAAAATTGCTCTGGCGAGCCGTGTCGTGCAAGAAGGCAGCCGAACCGTGGTTTGCCATGGTAAGTGAAGGTATATTTATACCTTGAAGGTGTTTAGGAATGCCAGTATTGACGTAGAAGTCGGGCATAATAACGTCATGGATGAACCCCTAAGGAACAGATGTTCATGCATAATAAATGAGTTCTTGGAGAAATCAATATCCAAGCAAGGTGAAGTCCTAAAGGCTTATGAGTCTGGTGTTCCAATAACTCGTTATGACGTAGATGTACGGATGTAGTTGACCATACCTGTATTTGGTTAGCATGAGCAATTCCTAAATAGGGGCTGGAATTCTATGCCTTAATAAGGGCAATGGGAATTGTACCTATATAAGGGCATAAATTGGGAAATCTATATACTGTATCTAAATCGACACACAACAGTATGTGAGCTGTCGCTCAATTGTATACCCATACATATTCCCATTTTATTTCATTGCTAGCAGCCTGTCCCGACGTTGTCCGGGTACGAAAAAGAATGTCTTAAATGGTTAAAATAGGCAAGGCAAAGTTTTTTAAAAGTTCATGGCATAGTACATTTATTGTTTCATGCGAATTGCCTGTACGGCTGCTCAGAACCCCTCTTTCTGTTGCGCGGAAGGTGAGCGTGTGTCTGAGGTTTGTTGTCCTTTCCACAGAATGCGAACGTGTGTGTCCGCTCCTGTCGATGCCCCTCATCAGTCCTGGCATGCACACTGAGGGCGTGTGCCTTAGTAGATTCACGTACTCCCCAAAGACTTGGGTGCACTTAGATGCCCCACATAGCGTCGCTGCCAAACGCCACAACTCCAAGGACGCTATTCCCCCTCTCTGCAATGATTCCGGCGTCTCTGAAGGCAAACGTCCACAACAATGCTAAACGACACGCCCACTTCAAGACGTGTCAGAACGCTATTCTCACACAGAACGCTTTTCGCAAGCATTGCTTTACAGCAGAACGCCCACAACGGACTACTTTGTCCCAAAACGGTCTTTTTCACTTGTAATGAATATATTGGGCTGGTGTATAGCCTATGTCCATCCGCTTATACTCACCTTTCCAATGCTGTATTGGGTGTTCTGATTGGCGCTGCAGTTCCGGAGCTTACCCGCCTCAAAGGTTTGGGCTCTCTCTTTATAATATTAGTATGGATTGACTTGATATAATTTGTGACTATTTTCCCTAATGCAATAACATGGCATTAGAATCTTTCCTTTACCCAATTGATAATATACTGGGAGAACCTTGTGTGTTAGTTTCACTGTGTATACAACTTGTCATTGTACCATGAGAAAGGATGTTTTTAGATGCTGTATTACTCTTTATAAGCTGTCAGCGACAGTGTGACAACAGCCTTGTCCATAATGCAACAAATACCACAGATGACCCCAGGGGCATACTGGCCACAGCAATTCACCCCTCTACCATCAGTAAATCTGGTAAATCTGTACACACCTTAGTTCTAATACTATAGCTAATAATCTGTATTTTATCTGCATCATTTGTACTTTGTTTCAAATCTCTGCATATTCATTTTTAAGATATTTGCTATGAATTATTGTTCATCGTTCATGTACATCTCTCTGCATTGACATCATTTGGGTCAAGAACCACTTTGATTCATAACTCATTAAGTCAGATTTCATATCTTTGCAGTTGCTGGATCAAGAGATACCTCACCACTACCATCTTCAAGGACACAAGTTCAACAGCTGATGTCATGGGGCACATCCTCAAAGAAAGCATTCATAAGTACTCTCTCATGTCAATAAGTTAAAGTGTGACTTCTTTCAGAAATCATTTGGAAACAAATCTGGTGGAGTGTTATGCACAAACATTATTTTATGTATTTCGACTGTTATCTTCTTCCTGTTGCAGGTACGAGGGACGCTGAACCTGGAATCAACACAGATGTTGCACCAATGAAAAGTGAGAACTTTGCACAATGTAAATTCTAAATTTTGCCAAACAGCTTTTTGGTGACTGCTATTTCAGAATAAGAGGAGGATGAGCAGGAGATTGTGGAGGAGAAGGAGGAGGCCATGTTTGGCTCCACTCAGTAATTATCAGCTAAGATCCCCACATGACCAGCTGTTGTCCTCTATGATTTCTCCTGACTATTGCTAGTTCTCAGTAACTAGCCCCAGCCACGCATGCTTGTCTCACAGGACTCACTGTTACACAGGTTCCTTAGTTGACACCCCTTCACACTCATTCCATGCAAGTGCCTCTCCAGTTTTCACTCAATCCGATGAGAAAGGGGACACTCCTAGGCAGAAGGTACTCTAACCCCATTATCTATTTCCAACCTCAACTCCCAAACAGCAGACCTTTCTATGATGGATAAGCTGCTGGCCAGGTCAGACTGCGGAGCATGTCTTTAGGAGTAGGGGCCACCATGGCCAAATCCTGATGATCATTTTTATAATCCATATTCCTCTATGCAGAGGACTGAGGTTTATTCATGACATGTGGGCAACTCTATGAGACTCTAAACCATCATAAAGCACTCACTAAGATAGTTGAAAAGCAGAGCTGGACCTTGGATAATGTTATGAAATGTTAACAAGTCATGGCAAAAGATGCACTCTGATCATCTTAGATTTTTGAGGGAAAAGTGTGTAAAGCAACATGCTTTGACCAGAAGATGACAGAGGAAATAACGAGCAAGTGCCAATGTCAGTCTGCAGGGGCACGCTATCCGCACTGCTGGCAAACCAAGATGTGAATCTCCTTGGAACACCCACTTACCCACCATCTCCAGTACCACCACCACAAGCACATAATCAGAAACACATCCAATATTACTTAGCTATAGATGTGGATTGTCCCCTCCAAAGCCCCTTCCCCTCCCCGGGGACATCGTCCAGTTCACTACACTTCACTCATTCAAACACAGATTTAAACATACATTATTTTTATTTAAAGTAATTTATATTGGGGTTTAGAAGAAAAAATACATAGAAGAAATAATACAACCGGATTCTACGGGGAAGAAATGTTGTCACCTCTTTCAATGGTTAGGTACGCTATGAAGGGAGACATACCATGTATGTATGATCAAATGACTATTATTCATATCAATATGTTAGTGAATAGATTTGTCAGATAATGGGCTAATTGACATAGATACTGATATAGTTGAGGCTTTATAATGATACATCTCTTGTAATGCAGCACATTGGAAAAGAAAGAAGAGTAAGGAAACTAGAGCAAGGGTTTACAGTGTTGATAAAGAGAAGCCCACTTAGGGAATCAGTAGGGGGCTTCATGGGGAATGACCGGTCTGTGACCGGGTTGGGATAAGTATGGGCCACCCGGGGAGGTATGCTTTCAGCCGGTCAGGGCGGTTTAAAGACATAGGAGGAGGAATCCAACAAGTCCCACATCTTTTTGCGTGGTGGGCACCATGGAGAGAGTGGTAAAGTTATGTGATCAGCACCTCTAAGGAAAGTTATACATTCCTGCAAATTTTTGAATGAGATTATTCTAGAGTTTTTCCATGCTATACAGAATTATTTTGCTTGCCAGGGTAAGCATCAAGTCTAGAAGGTCACGGTTGTTATCATTCCATATTTGAGGATCCAGGAAGCTTAGCAAAATGTATGAGGATTCTCTAGTAGGGTCAACATGGAGGATATGATTTATACACTTGAAGACCTTATCCCAGAAGGGTTGCATAATCTGGCAGTGAAATAGCATGGGTGCTAAGTCTCCCAATGCAAATTGCGGTTCCAGTGTGGAAATTTGGCAGAGATCGCTGTTAGCGTTTGGCTGAAGCCATCTTGCTTCCGGCAGCCATCTTACTGGCCATGTGCTTTTCCCTCTTCACTGCTGCTTGCCCTTGTGCTGTGCTCAAGAACTGGCTATACTTAGCCCCTGCTTCTCTGCACATGCTCAGAAGAGTCTGTAGCTGCCCATGCACCTGCTTTAGTCTGTAACTGTCAGGTTGTTTTTACCAAAGTCAGCAACTCATTGCTCCTCCTTCTTTGTTGACTGTGCATTCTCTGTATGACCATCTATACATGTAACTCTCCTATGTGTGCTTGTACCGCCTTCTTTTGAGCTCCTGTGTGGGTATAAAAGACCCATGGTTCTTCTACTCCTTGTGCTACTTCATACACTGCCGAAGGGTGTAGTGTGAATGTAGTTCCACCTCATGCGGTTTAATACATTGTTTTCTTGATATTTCAGCTTTTGTGCCAACTTCTATCTATTGGTCTGAGGACTTGTGTGCAGAGAAGGGTGAACCCCTAGCACTGGTAGGCCTTGCTGAGGTCTACTTCTACACCAGCAGTGGCGAGTCTGGTTAAGGCTAAGTTTATGTAATCTGGGTGGTGTCCAATAGGCTCTGGTAATAATCATATAGTTAATTTGGGAGAGTGCAGGTGAGATCTTATTCATGAAGGGTGTCATGTGTATGTGTTTCCAATCAAAACCGATAAATTTGGTATTAGATTCTGCCTCCCATTTCCTCTAGGTTTGAATATTGGATTTACGTGGCTTAGGGAGGAGCAGTTAATTTATTCTTGATAAGGTCTGAACTGCTTTAATTAATTGGGCAAGCTTGAGGGATAATAAAGGACAGACTGGTTTTATGGGATGTTTAGTAATCTTGACTTTGTATGGGTCTATTTCACCAAGTTCCCTTTCTGTTTGCAGTTTTGAGACAGGTTTATGGGAGGTATCTTCATATAGATCTTTGATCATATTAATATCTCTTGTGACCAGTCCTGTCATAATGTTAGTTGGCCATCTATTTTTATTCTAGGGTTGTACCAGATTGTAGCCAAGTTAGAGTTGCCTAATTTAATGGGGGAGAGTATATATAGGCATAGAAGCGCTTATTTTGTGTTCTGGAGAATATATTTAGATTGTGGGAGTATAGAAGTATGCATTGCTATGATGGCAGGGACAGTAGTAACTTTTATGAGGTGGTTTTCTATTTCCAACCAAGGTGGGTGGTATTCTGGGTTTTCGATGAAACATGCAGCTCCTTGTTTGCAGAGAAAGCCCATTTGGTAGTTCCTAAAGTTAGGGAGGCCTACTCCTCCGACTTTGGCCAGTTTGAGTTTCATGAGAGAGATTCTTGCTGTTTTCCCCTTGCCATAGAAAATGATTAATTGTCTTGTAAATATTTTTCAAGAAGTCCTCTGATAGAGTCATATGTGGCACACTAATAAGATAATTGATTAACTGTGTGATCATCATTTTTAGGGTTTCTACTCTTCCTCACATGATAGAAATTTCAGAGACCATCTATATAGTAGTGCAGTGTTTTTTTTATAGAGGCTACTTTCATTCATTTCCAGGACAGAGAGGATCATTGGTGAACTCTATGCCTAAATATTTAATGGTCCCTGGTTGCCAAGGCAATCCAGTACCCCATATTATCTCTTTATTACCCACATTGTTAAGTTGCGTGACTTCAGTCTTGTCCTTATTGAGCGCGTAACCTGTGCTGTATCAAATTCATTAAGGCGGGGATAGACATCCCTGCATCTTCTTATTCTATCAGGATGCCATCTGTATAATCATCTACTTTGAAGGTTGTGCTACTAAAAATGATACCTCTTATCTCTTTATTCTCTCTCAAGTGTTGTAGGAACGGTTTTATGGCTAATAGAAAAATTGACGGGAAGAGAGGACATCTCTGTTTGGTCCCTTGTCTTAACAAGAAGGACATGGAGATAGAGCCACCAGATCTGACTTTTGCTTTTTGGTTGTGGTAAAAGGTCATGATCATACAAATTAGTGTGTCTCCGAGATTAAACTATTCTAGTGTCGCTCGTAGGTATTACCAATCAACCTTGTCAAACGCTTTTTCTGCATCTAGGATGATAGAGGCAGTTGGAGATTTTGTTAATTTTGACTCTTTGATTGCATGGCAGAAATTCCTAGTGTTGTCACTAGGGAATCTGTGTTTCAGAAAGCCTACCTGATGTGGATGGATGAGTTTAGAGATATGTTTTTGCACTCAGTTAGCTAAAATCATGGTGTATATTTCACAGTCTAGATTTCTTAGGGAGCTTGGTCTATAGTTTTTTGTGAGAAGAGGATCCATACCTTCTTTCAGTATAACTGTTATGATGGCTTCGGCTGGTTTGCCTGATATTAGTCCTGTGGATGCAAAGTGATTATAGAGAGTAAAGACAGGTTGGCCTAACTGGGTACCAAATGTTTTTTAAAAGGTGGCATTATAACCGTCGGGACCTAGGGCCTTGCCAGATTCTAATTTGTTAAAGGAGGTCTCTATTTCTTGCATAATGATAGGACCGTTAATGGAGGTCATATCTTGATCAGATAATGTGTCGAGGGTGTGTTGAGGGATACCCCGTCTAGATACTTCCTGGTGTTTGAATGGTTTACCCCGTCTAGATACTTCCTGGTGTTTGAATGGTTTAGGTTGGGGTTAGATTCATACAGCTTTTAGTAAAATTATTTGAATGCGTCTGCTATCTGATTTCAATTAGTGTGGATGGTACCAGCTTCATCTTTGATAATGTTGATAGAGTACTCCTGAAGTTCGAATTTTAGGTAGGATGCCAGAGACTTCCTGGCTTTGTTGGCTTCACGTATGGGTAAACCTTTTGTTTGTTAAACCAGACTCCCTCCCTAGTTCTAACTATTCTGTTGTAATCATATTTTTTGTTAATATTTTGTTTAAAATCTGGGGATATTTCTTGGTTACAAGTAGTTTCTCTAGTTCTGAGATATCTTTCTCCATGATCAGTAGTTTCCATATGTTTCTTTATTCAGATTTGATCTTATTTGCAATGCTACTCCCCTTGTTGTTTTCAGCCCCTCCTACCTAATGAGATGTGAGGTATCATTGTCCTTATTCTCCGGTAGAAGATTCTTAATCGCTTCTTCAATGTGGATTTTGTTGTGTTGTGTGGAGAGGACTTCATAATTGAATGTCCAAAGGGGTCTTTTTAGGGGTGGAGTTGAGTCTGTCACAGTTAGAGTGATGCAAGCGCAGTCTGAAATTACTCTTGGCACTATCGTGGTTTGATCTATCCTCCTAGTAAAGGTTCCCGAAATCAGGAAGTAATTGATTAGTGAATATGAGTTATGTGGCAAGGAATGTGTCTATCGTATTGTATTTACTACATAGATTAGTAAGGGCTTTGTGTGATTTATTAGGGCGAAAATGACATGATGACTTCCTGTCTAAGCAAATTAAAATCCCCTGCAAGTATGATTAGGTCATCCCAAAAATCAGGATCATCATTTGTGGGTAGTAAATGTTAGCTACATAAAAGACAGAGTTGTGTTTTGCTAATTTTGCCTAGTGCTGCTGAGCAGGCTACATTTGAGAATTGGTGGTTCTTAAGGGAGTTGATATCTGCTTTTTGCTTGTGTATGTAGTCAAATATCTATTCATCGGGTGATTTAGGCCATTAGCATTCAGTGAGATCATTTAATATTTTGGGGTGGAGGTATCATTTCAGACGATATTCATGATGTATGAACAGCATCCTCACCGCTTTAGTAGAGTTGGTGTACAGTAGTGGTACACCACGGTGTAAGTCAGAGGAGAGTGACATGTGATATGTTTTTGGGTATCGCTTGTGAGACCCATGTGAAATAGGGTGCAGATGGGAAAGAACCCCACTAGTTTAGATAGGTCAGGCAAAGGTAAGTTGGACCTGAGAGCCAGTGATCAGAAAGAGAACAACATAAAAGGGAAAAACTAAGGTAACAACACCCCTTCCTCCCTCTCCCTCCTCACAAACTCCCTCCACCCCATTTAGACAGTAGGCATAGTGAAAGCAGAAGAAGCATCCTTCTCGCAGGACGAAGATGAAGGTTGTTGAGCTCCTGTGCTGTTGCAGAATTTAAATATAGATATAAATATGTGTTAACCCATCGGCTCGGGATGCGTATTGTTCCTAATAATCTGCATGTGAATTATATAAGGACAAGAACAATAACTTTAAAACTATTCTTTTGTGAACTAGCTAAGCAGTGCGATAACATCTAGTTATTCTAATGAGCATAGCATACACAATAACATTTCCTTAAAAATGACATGTAATACAAGTATAACAACAGCATGCATATTATACCAGGTACTCTTGGAGCGATTTTCTCAAAACATTTCTTAGTTATGGAATGACTAGAAGACTGATTTAAAATGTCAAAGCCTCCTTAAATGGCTGAAAGTCACAGTAAGGATGTGTATAAACTAACAATTTCATAACCAACTATGAGTGAAATATCACAGGCCACTTAGCTACGTCCTTCGCTGCTGCAGTCGGGGGTAACTTTTTAATGTGTAGACAACAGCCTGGTGAGCGTCAGAGCTTACTGCATGGACTCTGCCATTTGAGTTAAGGTTGTGCGGCAAGATTCAGTACTTATAGTGTTCAATGCCTGGATTTTACAGCAGGATCCCTGTGCGAAGAGGTGTCCATTGTGGAATCTTTAATACCATCTAGGAATTTCTCGAGGGCTCCGTGGTCAGAGAAGACATGTGGGAAGCCTTGGACCACTACCCGGTATCTTGCAGGGCCAGCAAAGGAGAATTGATATCCCAGTGTCTTCAGACTAGGTCGAAGGGCTAGAAAGCTTTTGCCATGTCATGAGTGATGTAATATGTGAGGTCATAAGCAGTGCATTGCCGGGGCACGAATTATATTCAGCCGAGCTAACTATAACTGCTGAATTTCACTGGTTTTGTAAGAGTGAAACCTGAGCCTAACTGTAACGTCCCTGTGACATTTTAAATATAGGGAGGTGCACCAGGAAATGTCCATATCCAGTTTGAATATCAAATCATCTTCTTTATTAACATAAATCAGTATAAAAGTTAAACTCCAGCCAACGCGTTTCAGTCCATACAAACAGGAACTTCATCAGGGTTCAAAACAATCACATAAAGAATGACATACATATAAACATATATACAACATAAAACAAAATGACACAATATAAACAAATATTTTAGTAAAGTGGTCCATCGAATATATAAAACACAATGGAAATCATCACATACCAATTTCCATGAAGAACATTCTTATTATGGGAATTGCACCTTTTGCATATGTAGTCACGAAAAAATACCCATACTTGACATAAACAATTATACTATATAAAACATAAATATATCGGAAAAAAGGAAAGAAACTAAAAGGGGTATGTGAGACTTCACAATAACAACAAACCATATCTAAAGAATATTCGGTATCTCTAAACAATACTGACAATACGGGTATGTAAAGAAGCTATATATAATTAAAAATGCCTGTATGAGATGGAATGAGGGCTTAGTAGGTAATTGACTGTCCTAAATCTACGTGAAAAAATTTGATGCGCATGGCAAACCAAACCGAATTACGTTTCCATAATCATACTGATCCGCATATTCCTAAATCCTCATAAAATATATAGTTGACCTCACCTCTGATGTTTAAAGAGATCTTATTTGTAATGAATGATATGGTACTATTGCGTCCTTAGTCACATAGATACAACATCCCCCACATTGGTTGTATGGAGGTACAACGCAGGAAATTACTTTGTATGCCTTTGCCATGCATGTTTTCACTGCGAGTATGCATTTACAATGCATGCCTATACCATGCATTGTTTTTAGATTAAAAAACAATGTGTTTGTGGGAGGAGACCCCCACCCCGCAATATTAACTTAAATGCATGGTATTGGCGTGCGTTGTAAATGCATATTTGCAGTAAATATATGCATGCTAAAAAATTCATGGTAAAGGCACAATGAGGTAAAAACCTTGTTGTAAAGGCTGTTTCCCCTCTGCATTCAGTATTTTCAGTTGATTAGAGGACTACCACAAATAACAATGGACATTATCAGACCCCATACTTGATACCTATACAAAAAAGACATCAAAGACTTAGTTCAGACAGGTTGTTGGCCTAGAGTATCAATTGTCTGTATCACAGAGTCAAAGAAAGGTCACCATGGATAAAAACATTCAAGACTTCCCACCTTACAAGATTTATCTAAATCAGTGCAATCTGACTCGACATAACCTAATTTGTAAACCAACCTCAAAGTGAGGGAATCACAATATGAAATGATCACTGAACATCACAAATTCATTGGACTGCTTAAGCAAAAAACCCAATTGTAAAGCCATATTAGAACATTATATTCCAGAACGCAGAAGCCCGAGATCATGTGCCCCTGTCCCACAAAAATATTCCCTTTGTCTAAGAAAAATCATAACTATCCAATTAAATGGTAGGCACTGTTTATTTTTAGGCACTACCGTCATTCCCACCATCTTGTTCCAATTCACTCACCATATTTGGTGTTCAAATGTGCATGCCTTGCGGTCTGGTTTCGAAAAACCTGTGCCATCTTTCCCTTTGTTTAAAAAGCATCCCAAAACGTCATCTGGCCAGCATCGCTTACCCGAGGACGCATCAACATAGAATACCACATGATGTCAGTGGGAGGAGCGGCAGCCATATTGGAACATGTTCAGTCAAGTTCAGAAGTAATGCTACCTATCGTATTGGTGGCCCAAAGTTTCAATCCTACAGCGCGAGGAAACCTAAAAATCCAAACCCCCACATTAGGGGAAATACTCCTACTAGAAGTCATAACCCATTATATACCAAATAAACGAGGCATTTTATAATGAAACTCCCCCAGTGTGCGCATGCCCTTGTCGAAATAATGTCCTGAAGTTGGTCCTAGGACCCAGGACATAAGCAGAGACGATGTAGACCCCACGCAGTGCTTCAAAACAGCTATAAAAGCTCAACTAGTATCTATGAAAAGAGTTGCAGCCATATTGGAACATGCTTTATTCCCAGGATAGAGAAAGATGTTCAAATAACATATAGGTATCCCTAAATAAAGGTATAAATAGACCCCATGCAGTATTTCCAAGAGGCTAAATTTTCCCCAATGGCCATCATTAGATTGATATCAGAGTCCAAATAACGCCTTATAGCAATGCAACACCCAGCTTCAATGGATTTGCCACCTCAGCCCAATTTCCATGGGGCACAATTCAACGAACCCAATAAAAAATGGACAAACAAAAAATACTCAATAAAAAAATAGACAAGTATCACACCATTAACTATATACATATTACAACCAAAATCATGTAAACATATGGAAACGATTATTAATGCCTATAACGAACTTTTTCATGCAGTAATTCATGAGCAAAAAATGTAACCTTCTTCCTTCTAGTTATGTGCGGTTGTCGGTAGGAACACACAAAGGATTTGAGTGTAAAAAAAATAAAAATGAGATCAGTCACAAATAACACCATCACAGAGATGTCATATCTGTCCCAAATGCATACAGAAATTATCCTTACTATAAGAAATTATGGAATTCATTATCAGTGTTATGACCATAGCTGGTTGCCCATAAACAGCATATCCATTTAGCCTCTAATTGCCTCAGAATCAAGTCTCTATCCCCACCTCTGTTTCCTATGGTGACATGGTCAATCCCATGGAACGAAAAATTGAAGTCATCAGCATGCACAATTTTATAATGTTCAGCCATGGGGTATCCAGTATCACCATTAAGAATAGCCATACAATGTTCTTGTATCTGTAATTTGAGGCAAAGGGTAGTGCTGCCCACATATATCAAATCACATATGCAGCCCAGTACATAAACAACAAAAGTTGTGTTGCAATTATTAAAATGCCTGACGCTGTACTGTTATAAAGTATTGAAACTACACTTCTTGGTTTTAGTCCTACTATATGGGCAGATGTTACAAGAGTTACATGTGAAAAAACCCTCTGGCTTAGGTTGCAACCATGTACTCTTTTTTTGTACTGTGGTAATACACCTAGGGCAGAGTGTGTCCCTGAGGGTGCACCTCCTTCTGTATGTTATAGAGTATTTTTTGTAAAGGAATCCTGTAGACTAGGGATGTCCATAAATAGGTGCCAATTTTTCCTGAAAAGTTTAAAAATCCTATCACTATAAGTATTGTATTTAGTGATGAACCACAATTTTCTCTTTTGTCCCTCCCCCTTTATCCGCCATTGGTTATTCAGTAGTGTCTCACCCCTTTCTTACCATTGTATCCTTACCTCTGCATTATTTGACACCTTGATTTCAAATCCCCTTTTGTGGAAACGTGGAAACTTCGTTCAGCTCATCTCTACTTACTTACCATACCTTCATTTAAACAGAAGCGACAAGGAGGCTGTTGTTTCGCCTACCTTGCCCCTAAGATCTGGAATGCCCTCCCTCTGACAATCAGGAGCTGTAAAAATCTTATGGTGTTCAGGAGAGCCTTAAAGACCTGGATGTTTAAGCAAGCATCTGTATAGGTTACCCACTGGCAATTTTCCTCACTCTCAGCGCCATGAAACCCTTGGGTGCCCGTGCGCTTTAGAAGTTGTTGCCTGGCTTATCTAGCTATGGTCCCCCACAATTCCTGTCTGGGGCAGAGTTACTATTCTTAGGTGGCAAACATGGATGGGATGTAGAGGAGAGAAAAGCTTTGAAAAACTTATTCTCACTCCCTAAAAGCTCCATGGTGCAAGCTGTAAGGTTAGAAACATGTGTAACCTCATGGAAGATAACAGTTTGTATGGCCTTAGTGAGATGTTGGCAACGCCTGGGTACTGAGGACGAACTAAAGGTCTCGCAATGGTGTAAGAGAGAAGTGCTGGTGAGTGAACGAATATGGGCTAAACGGGTTAGAAATTCCCTCACTATAGTTGGTAAACAGCTAAGTCTTGATGTAAATCCTGTGTCTCTGCAAATGGAGATCACGGGAAAGGTCTTGAGGGAGGTAGGATATGAGGTATCCTGAGCCGAGGACCTAGCTTATCTGGCGATGAAAAAGTCGGTTCAGTTTATGGCTCAGGCCTGGCAAAAAGATATACACTTCCCTTATATGGATATATTACCGAATAGATGGCTGAGGAAAGAAATTCTAAGACTAAGATCGGGATTGAACCCCTATTATGGAAATATTAGAGCAAAATCAGAGATGTTTGATAGGGCTGGAAACTGTAAGTGTATAGTGGGAACCTCGTGTGATATGATGCATATTTTATTAGACTGTTCAAAGCTCTTAGAACTTCGAAAGGAGATTTTAAGTCCAATTTAAAAAAAATATGGTATCCATAATAGACTTGCTGCAAGTATGCTCCTAACAGAAATGTTCTCTTTGGATATCGCTTGTGCTCTGGGGAGTTTTATGCAAAAAGTTAAACGAACTATGAATTGCGATTAGTCTAAGCCCTGTGCGATGAATTTTAATGAGTTATAGGTGTATATGGTTTTAAAGTTTTTATCTGACAATGAATTGTTTTTAGAATGTTTTATCTGTTTAAGGACAATGGTCCAAATAAACTTGATTTTTGAACTGAAGAAGTTGTTATTAACATAACATAACATAACATAACATAACATAACATAACATAACATAACATAACATACCAAACGTCTCTTGATGTCTAAGATGTTTGCTCAACATTTATCACCCTTACTGCAGTTCCTTCTCACAGGTACCATCTCTCCGTAAGGAATATTCTTAAATACTGACCATGAATGCGCACTTGATGCATGCAAGACCCCATTACATTCTATATCCTTGCGGAATAGGGTGCTCTGTACCACCCCATCCTTCACATAGAAATGGAAAATTAGAAAATAATTTTTTTCTTTATATCAAGCCATAGTCAGTCCGACATTGTACGGGTTATCATTTAAAAAGGAAAAATAATGTTGGTGTGCTTCCTCTGACTCTGACCAGAGACAGATAATAGCATCAATGTACCTCCCCAGAAGACTTTATATTCAGTTAAGGGGGAGGCATCCCTGTAACCTTTGGTTCTTTCACCGAATTTCTAAGGTTTTTTAAATGATAATTCCTAACTATAATATTCCTGCAACCTCTTGAACCAGTGAATTTCTATGGTTTTTTAACTAGTAGTTGCATTTGCAGAGTGGTATAGAAAGGAGGCAGGGCCTCCGACCAGCTCTCAGAAATCCTGCTGTCTGGGACTTACTGAAGGTAACAGAAGGGGTTCCTGGCCCCTAAGAACCCTCAGCATAAAAGGGGACTTCATCCTCTAACTAGCAGCGGGCCAGGAGGAGTGATTGCAGAGTGGTGGAGAAAGAGGACATGGCCTCCAAAGACCTCTTTGCAATCCTGCAGTGTGGGACTTACTGGAGGTAACAAGAGAGGTAGATGGCCCCCAAGGGCCCTCTGGAGCCAAGGAAACTTCATTCCCCAACCAGCAGTGCAACAGAAGTTACGTTTGTAGAGCGGTGGAGAAATGGGGTGAGGCCTCAGAAGTCCTCTCAGCAATCCCACTGTTTGGGACTTACTGGTGGTAACAGTAGGGCTTGTTGGCCCCCAACGACCCACAGCATTCATGGAAACTTCATCACGCAACTAGTGGTGTACCAGAAGGCGCTTTGCAGAGTGGTGGAGAAAGCGGGCGTGGTCTCTGACCACCTCTCAGCAATCCTGTTGCTTGGACTTACTGAAAGTAACAGGAGGGGGTTCTGGCCCCAAGGGACCCTCAGGAGGTAAGGGGACTCCATCCCCCAACAAGTAGTGTGCCAGGAGGCACATTTGCAGAGTGGTATAGAAAGGGTCATGGCCTCCGAAGACCTCTCAGCAATTCCAATGTGCTGGACTTACTGGAGGTAACAGGATGTCTTATTGGCCCGCAAGGACCCTCAGCAGCCAAGGGGACTTCATCTTCAACCAACAGCATGCCAGGAGGCACCTTTGCAGAGTGGTGAAGAAAGGGAGAAGGGCCTCTGGCGACTTGCCTGTCTTTTTTTTTAATGTATTTGGGGAGGGGGTCACATGGCCATCCTTTCCTGGGCCAATTTTTGCCACGGGGACCCCAACTTCCAGTACCAGGCCAATTTTGAATAGGGACTTTGCACAAACAGGTAGTGAGGTATACTTAGCGTACAGCCCAAGCAGCAATTATTTGAGATGAATTATTCTTAA
This sequence comes from Lissotriton vulgaris, assembly GCF_964263255.1. Classification (NCBI taxonomy): domain Eukaryota; kingdom Metazoa; phylum Chordata; class Amphibia; order Caudata; family Salamandridae; genus Lissotriton; species Lissotriton vulgaris. Next base: position 1,577,113,397 of record NC_141693.1, read on the forward strand.
GTTGCATCAAGGGGAACCAAAGACAACGACCACCTACCGCTGTCAAAAAATAACAAAGGTAACCAACAATTGTTATTGTAACATTAGATCCAAAGAGGAACCCCAAGCTTGGAAAAGTGATAGCAATATAAATACAAATTTTCAAATCATTTGTCCATATACACGCATTGTAGTCGTCAGTCCTTTGTCTTTTATTTTCTTATCAGAAAGATGTTTGCGAAGACTTGATGGTACACATGTTGAGTCTTGATAATACAAACAACAGCCAACAGCCAACAGAGGTTTTGTCAAAGCCACCTGCTATACAGATCATCCCGTAACTTTCAACACAGCAGCTTCACCAAAAAAGTGAAGTTTTTTTTTTAAATTTCGTGAAGATTTGTCAAGCGGGGACAAAGTTATTGACAAATGCTTTTCCTAAGGAAACTTTGGTCCTAACTTCCAAAGAAAAAAACTTCAAAAGTTTATTTACACCATTGGAATGTCTCCTCAGGAAGCAAATTTCTAAAAGCTGGGAAATAATCACCATGGAAAAATACATAGAGATTGGCAGAGTACTGAGAGCTTTACGATTCTTTACCCTACCTAATAACCCAGACACACAACCGGAGATGTTAGAAGAGTGGGGCAACAATAATATGCAATGCTCTAAAATGATGATGTTAATCATCATCAAATATGCAAAAAAAGACATGGAAGATATTCATAAATCAGTCAATGCCATTGAAACTCAAATCCAATCCCTGAAAAAGGATGAAAAAGTGAAACAATTGAGATTGGAAATGGAACAAAGACTGGATAAATACGAAAATCAAGTGGAGGAAAGAAAACAACGAAAATTCAGAAGGAATGAGAGAGATTATGAAGGTGGCACGATTGTAACATTTGCGAGTAGATTCGACTATTTAAAACAACAAATGAAAGACCATAAATTGGTGAGCAATGAGTCAGATACAACAATCAACAAATCGGACACAGTTACAAGTGAGAGTGAACAAAATCCTCAAGGTACCCTTAAAATTACTTTTTAGAGGAAATTAAGTTACTGTACATAGATCAAAGACCAGAAAGAGGCAAAAGGGAGAGGTCGTGGAAGGGGTTGAGGTATGGTAAGGTGAAAAACCAAAAGAGGAAGGGCAAAAAGAGACAAATACTCTTTACGCAATTGACAGAAGAAATACGTGAATCTACCATGCAGGAAAACCTCATTATTAATTTATCAACCATTTCGCTGAATCAAGATCAAATCAAACTTGTAAACAAAGGTTTAACCTTTTGTCCCAAGAAACACCATGACTACACGAAACCAAAATACACATATACAAATTTATCAAAAAGCTCACACTGGCAACATTCTTTGCTAGAAAAAGCAATGTCAGCAAAAATTCCTCCAACCGAGAAAGGATCCAAGAAACTCACCTCACTATGGAACAGACACTGGATTTAGTAACCATCTATGCACCTATGCACGACATGCAGGAAAATGAAATGATAAGTATTCAAATTAAAAAGGAGTTGGAAAGTGACACCATGGGTCATTAACATATTTAGTTTAAGACGAAATCCACATTTTTCCCCACTTTGACACCTAGAAACCGGATAGACATGTATTAAGAAATGGTCATCTCGGATCGTGAAAAAATGGCAAATTTACATCAAATCAAGAAAAGGGAAAATCTAACAAAGGGTGAAAGAAAAGCATTGGAGGAGCTCACCAACAATGATACAATCCTAATAAAACCAGCGGACAAGGGAGGAAACGTGGTGATCATGGCGAAATCGCAATATGTGAGAGAAACAAGGAGACAACTGAATGATACTAAGAACTACAAAAAATTGAAAGGTAATCCTACAAATGAACTCACTATATTGCTTAACAAAAACAATTAAAAGATGGACGGAAGAAGGATTAATAAGTGAAGAAGAAGCAGATTTCTTCAAGAATGAGAATCCCATCATCCCTACCCTATATTTTCTTCCCAAGGTCCACAAAACGCTTGCGAATTCACCAGGAAGACCGATAATATCAAGTTGTGGATCACTTTATGAGAAAATCACGCTGTATGTAGATCATTTTCTAACTCCTATGGTTACCGTATGGAACTCTTACATCAAAGATACAGGAGACTTTTTTAGACTTCTTACTATAGATGTGATTTCATTGTACACCTCCATAAGTCAGGAAGTGGGCCTCAGAGCCACTAAATGTTTTCTGGCACAAGGAAACATCCAGTATTTAAAACACTCAGAATTCTTACTTGAAATGATCGAGTTGTGCTTACGGAACAACATCTTTCTGTTCGATCATCATTTTTAAATGCAGATCTGTGGTACTGCCTTGGGAGTTCCCTTCTCTCCCAGCTACGCAAACCCAACGATGGGTTGGTGGGAGAAAACAATAGCTTGGGGAGAAGGCAAAGAAAAATACATCAACAAACGACACCTGTGGCTTAGATACATGGATGATTTGTTTATCCCGTGGAGTGGAACTGAAAATGATTTTATGGAATATTTCAATAAGCTAAATCAAAATGAAATTGGCCTCGCATTTACATGTAATACAAGTACAGCGACAGTACAATACCTGGATCTCACAGTATGCATCGAAGATAATCAAATCAAAACAACAGTGTATCGAAAACCCACTGCAACAAACAGCATTCTGCATGCAACGAGCTTCCACCTACAATCCCTGAAAAAAAACATTCCTTATTGCGAATTGAGAAGGAACTGCTCCGATGAATGGGAATTTCAGGAAAAATCTGCAGACACGGAAGAGAAAATAAAAGCAAGAGGTTACAGTCTAGATGACATCAGAGAAGGCAAAGCAAAAGTTAAAACAAATCCACGTTCAGAAACCTTAAAAAACATAACACAGAATTGAAATACTAATGACAACCAAAATACAATTCTATCATACAGTAAGAGCATAAATCGATCATGAATATTATGAACAAGCATTGGGACATTATAAATTGATTGCATCTAACAGTATAACATCACAAGTTGTTACTCAAGTATATTCCAGGGTCTAGCTAAACAGCAACAATCGTATCATCTTAGTCTAAACCTTAGGCTGTTTTGACATAGTAGGCCAATGCACCATATTCTGTTATACATCTTGTTGCTTATTATACTCTCTACCTGAGTTTCCCTTTCCCTATTACTTTTTCACCCATTTCATTTATATATGTATGCATGGGCGGCCGTCGGCCAGACTGTAGAGTGTCATCATTGCCCTAAATGAAAGGATTTATTTTGAATAAACTGCAAAACTTTAAACATAAACTTAAACTGGCGCAGAGCAGTGGCAGTAACTTATTGTCTATCTGTTTGGTACTGAGGTTTCGGTAATTGGTGGTGGGGAGGAGGGGGGGGGTTGCACAGGGGTATGGGCAGGGATGGGGAAAAGTCCTCCCCTCTCAGCAGTCTCCTTCATTAAACTAGTCTCGGCTCGTCATGTTGCGCATGCATGAGAGTTCCATACGGTCCAGTCCGCACCTATAGGATTGGGCAGAGATTTTATATTTCAGGGTCCCTTCCTGGAGCAATCCTCTCCTCTTCCCCATCATTACTACTGGCTTGTTGTGGATGTTCCCATTCGGCCATCAATTCTTTCCACTGCTCAGCTTTGGGGTGCTGCCTCATCCCCTGGCTTCTTCCCGACATAACACTCGTCCCTCTGCCCCAGCCCAGTTAATCACATCTTGATTCCAATTTTCAGTTCTGGGCCAATGTATTGATTTCCATTTCAGTGCGAGTCTACCAGACCCAGGGTTAAGTCAAGTAGCCTATTCCCAACTTTTTTCTTAGGCGGTTGAAGGACTAGAACTTCTCTTGGTTTGGCTATTATTCCTTCCCAGTAAGGGTGTAGCTGTCAGAATTCCCATGTCATATGTATAAAGTTGGCATCAGGGTGGGCACATCTTGGGCACAGCCGCACGTCCCCTCCATAGGTGACATTAAGATGATGGGGAGTCATGCAGGTCATGTGTATGAAGTTGAATTGTATACATTTTAAGTGTGTATTGCGGGAGATCCTATTAGGGGACTGCAACATCTTACCCCACTCCGCAGCTGTGAACTCTCCCCCTACAATCCTCTCCCATCTTTCCCTTCAGCCGCAAAGAGGCCCCAGGGATGCTTCAAGTAAGGCAGCATGGAACCATTTTACTTGGTGTCCAGCTGTGCCCAAAGTGAGCAGTGTGTGTAGGATTTGGTGCGTTTAAGGCTCCTTCCTACCCCCACACCATAGCTGCCTAAATGTGCGGCTCAGAACCTCTAGAGTAAAAACGGACCTGGGGGCAGCCCACAACTGTCCACCAACTCTTCAAAAGGGACGGAAGTTGTCTCCACATAGCAGTCTCCTACGTTCTCCAACCCTGCTTCAGTCCAAGGAAGCACTTGGGGTGCTGAGAATATCGACAACGGTGTTCCATGTGGCAAGCCCACCAGAGGGAGTATAGGTGAGTACTTCGGGCCCCGTTTACCCTTGGTTAGTAATCTTTTCCAAGCTTGTAGGTCAGTAGCCTTTAGAACTGAATTGTACTGAGTGGGGGTAGTTGGGCCACTAATATAGCTACTAAAAGACTTGGGTGCCCAACAGGTTGCAATAGACAGGTGCCCCCCTCGTTTACTCCCTTCAACCATTGTGCCAGCCACTGTAACTGGGCAGCAAGCATTTAAAACTCAAAATTCGACACTCCCAATCCGCCCTCAACCATGGGCCATTGTAACACCTTTAGAGAGACTCTTGGGCACCCATCTCCCTACACCAGTTCTCGCAACAAGGAATTCAGAGGCTGATACCAGCCCGCAGTCACCAGTATCGGTAAATTAACAAAATAATACAAGAGGCGGGTAACATAACCATTTTGGACAAAGAAATCCTAGCCATATTGGGGAGTTGCAGAGTGTGCCACAAGAAAACACAAGACCTAAGGGATCGCAGGGCACTGCCAACATTTTCTTCCCCCAAATCCTCTAGTGACTGGCAGATATGTATACCAAGGTATTTAAATGTGTGGGGGGTCCAGTGGATATCCATGCGCAAAGCCTCAGGTCAAGGATGTGGGCCCGCGACAGGGAACAAATATGTTTTAGCTTTGTTGACCCGGAGGCTTGATATTTGTTCAAAGACCTCCATGATCTGTAAAGTTGTAGTTGCGCCCGCGGCCGCATTTCATAGGTACACCAGCAGGTCATCTGCATTAAGTGAAATATTATGTACCTGGGTACCCACCTTAAGATCCAATCCATCTCCTCCCAAGTCTGATTCGCTCAGCAAGTGGCTCTATCGCTAGGGTAAACAAAAGGGTCGAGAGCGGACACCCCTGTCGCATTCTCGGAGAACCCTGTGTTGACCAGAAATTGTTTTGCCCGGTTAGACCCTTGCAGTGGGGGTTGCGTAGAGCATTCCCATTCCCAATCATTCTCAAAGGCCCATGCACAGCATTACTTTAAATAGGACCGCCGCTTGATGGTTAAGTTATGCTTCCGCTCCGTACAGGATAGAATAGAGCCTGCAAAGGTTTAGGAGGTATTGGGAAATGGAATAAACCTGTTCTGATCAGTTTGTATTAGAGATTTCATGTGTGGAAGTAACCTACTCGCAAAGACCTTGCCAAAAATTTTGAAGTCTAGGTTGAGCATGGTGAAGGGCCTAAAATCTGCTACTCCCGCACCCACCTCTTTGGTCTTGGTGAGGGGGATAACATGCGCGGTCAGAGTGTTGTCAGGGAGTTCCCCCCACTCCAACGATTTGGCATACAAAATCTCTAATTATGGCGCCAGGTTAGTTACGAATTTCTTATAAAATTCAGCCAGAAGGCCATCTGGACCTGGCGTTTTAACTGGTCCCATATCCGCAATGGCCGCACAAATTTCTGTTTCGTCACTGGGCCTCCCTGCTGGTCTACAGCCTTGAGTGTGAAAGGGTACAAGAATACATCGACCAGGTGCCGGTTTACTGCTGCCGGGGCGGCATCCTGGCTGCCATTTAGCTCTATCTTTTATTCACCACTTTTTCTCAGTTATTCCTCCGTAACTCGCCCAGCGCCATGATGCTCCCTTGGGAGCGAACGCTCGCGCTTTACAAATACCCACAAAATATCAAAATATCAAATACAGGCCTTTGTAATATTTCTGAAAGGCATTATTAATGTAATCTCGGTTATAAAGTAAGCCACCTGTCTCAGATCTTAACTGTGTGATTGGTGTTCCTCTGGACTCAGGTTTAATTAACCACCCTAGGAGCTGTCCTGCTCTTCCCTCCTCCCTCTGCACTCTATCCAGATATTCTTTATAACTGTAGCACCTAAACCTAGCTAACACCTCATGGTAACTTGCTTGTGTTTCTTGCAACCAGGATAGGGAGGCAGGGTCTATTCCCTGTAAATTGTCTAATTGGTGCAATTTCCCTTCTAAGTCTAGTATTTCCTGCCGTATTTCTTTTTGTGCTCTGATCGATTCCCCCATACAATGACCCCGTACAACCATCTTGAAAGCCTCCCAATCCACAAGCGCCGAGGACGTCGAATGGGCATTCGAGCTGAAATAAGATTCAATAAGTGTGGCCAAGGATGACCGGTAGGGGGCATCCTCCAGCACCATCGGGTTAAGTCTACAAGAGGGAATCGGCGGTTGGTCCCCCAAAAGGTAATGTGTCATTAACAATGGGCTGTGGTGCTATAGTGTTCGCCCCAAATATTGTGTGTGCCTCATAGAATCACTAAGCACTGGTGTACAAAGGAAGGTGTCTAGCCTAGATTGTACCTGGTGGATCAGTGAAAATAGTGAATATTCCCTAACTCTGGGGTGTTGTAGTTTCCAAATACCCTCCATGCCCCAGCAGGGTATCGAGTCTCGGAGCCTGGTGCCCTGCGATGAGATTGCTCCCCTGGTAGAGGGAGGTGAGAGCGATCAGCCGCAATATCTGCAACGCAATGAAAATGTCTGTTATGAAGTTAGCAGGCTAGTGGTTGTGGGTGGAGCCTAGGGGGAACAGGAAGAGGAGGAGATGGACAGAGGAAGGGGCAGTTAGAGTAGGGACAGGAGACAGGCTGGATGTATGAGAATAAAGCTCCAGTATTAATAATTACTAGTGTCTGTGGTTATTGGTAGCAGGATGCGACAACTGGCGACGAAGGTGGGATATCACTAATTATAGCCCACAAGACCACATAGAGACACCCTGTCCCTTGCAGCGTCGAGAGAAGAGCTCCGCTGCTGAAAGAAGCTGAGGCCGGACGAGGAAGGTCAAGAGCAAGCGACCGCGGCCCTAAAGACGCCGGGGAAACCTGAAGAAATTCTGACCTGGGAGCGCTGAAACGCTCGGTCGAAGAAACCCCTGAGTGCGAGTCCCGCCGGGGGTGTGTCCCCCAGCAGCCGTGCAGAAACAGGAGTCGGGAGCCCACTCCGACCCTGTCCAGTGCCCCACAGTGAGTGAAGAGACGCCCTGGCGGAGGGGGCGCTGCCCCGAGAAGCTGCCGTCAAGCGCGGCCAAGCGCGCCAGAACCGGAGCCTGTGCCGGCGGAAGTGCCTACCTCACGCCTGATGCGTGGGTTTTGGCACGCGGTCGGCCGAGAAAAGCGGGAAACCGAAAGCAAGGTGGGAGACCACCCCAGCCCTACCTGGTCGCAGCAACAGATGAGGAGAGGAAGATCCTGAAGTGTGCTGTTGCTGAGAACTGCCAACCGGTGAGTCCAGAGTGGACGAGTGAGCAGGGGGAGAAAACCTCGTGTGTCTGCAGTGACGGCGGCCATCTTGAAGTCAGGCACGTTTCAAGACAAACCCCTTGACTGTTACACGGCTGCCATTTTGAAGTCAGGCACTCGGCAAGGAAACAAGCATTGGCAAATAAACAAGCATTGGCACCTGAAATTAAACAAGCATTGGCAAATAAACAAGCATTGGCAAATAAACAAGCATTGGCACCAGAAGTCAAACAAGCATTGGCAAGTAAACAAGCATTGGTATCTGCAACTAAACAAGCACTGGCAAATAAACAAACAGTAGCAAGTAAACAAGCACTGGCAAGTAAGCAAGCATTGGCAAGGAAACACGCATTGGTGAAACCAAGTGAGATTGCTGCAAAATGGCGTCCGACGATGAAGACAATCAGCCTCAACCAAATGACGCCAGTCCCAAGGCCACAGGTGGGTCACACCTGCGAGCACCCAAGCCTCTCAAAGTGACAACTGGGGGAAGCATGGGTCCCAGATGTCAAGAATGGCTGGAAGAGTTTGAAGATTACATTGAAGGATCGAATATTATTGTGGACAAAAGAAGCTGATCGCCCTGCGCAACCTGGCGGGGCGAGAGATAGTTAAAATAATCAAGGACCTTCCTGCTGCTGAGGCGGATACGTATGTCAAAGTGCGTGACGCTTTGAATAAAAGATTTCTTCACAAAAAGAACGTAGACTACGAACGCCACACGTTCCACTCTGCTCGGCAAGGGAAGGATGAGCCCATGAGTGCCTTCATGATGCGCCTGCGTAGACTAGCCAAACACTGTGAATTTGATAATTTCTCAACGGATGCTGCAATCAAATTACAAATAATAGATGGATGTTACTCTGATCAACTCAGGAGGCGCCTACTGAGAAAAGTACATGAACTAGATGACATAGAGGAGATGACACGAGTTTATGATCAGGTGGAGGAGTACGCAGCCGATATTGAAACAGGACACAAAGGAAGTCATGAACAAGTGCGACGTGTGCACGCCAAAAGTGACAGTCGAAGGAGCTCGAGAGACAGACAATGGAGGTCACGCACGTCCTCCCGTCAAGAACAATGAAAATATCAGCGACGAGAACCGTGGAAGAAAGAGAGAAAATCGGAAAGAGTGAGGAAATGTTACCGATGTGGGTATGATTACCCTCATGTGGACAGTTGCCTTGCCATGGGTCAGAGATGTCGGAAGTGCGGTCGAACTAACCATTTCGAAGTGATGTGTGGGGACTACAATAAGGAGAAACGAAGTTGTACCACAAGGACACCCCAACCTGACACACGAAGCAGAGCCCCAAGAATGTCTCGGTCCAACACCCGAAGACACCATGCGCGAGCTGTCCAAGACCAGACGGAGCAGTCCTCTGGGTCGTCGCACTCTAGCATAGAGTCACGTCGGTCCAGGTGGGAACGGAGGTCACCCTCCAAAGAATCCAGACCGTCATCCCGAGACTCAGCATACACCATCGAGTACCTGAACCTAGTGGCAGACCCGGACCAGCTTAAGAAATATCCTCGGCTGGATATCAAAGTTGGCAATCATGACACAAAGTTCGTATTAGACTCTGGTGCATCCTTAAACTACATTCCAGTCACCGAATACGAAAGAATGAGTCCATGGCCCTCTCTGACATTTGCACCCGTGAGAGTCTTCACGTGGATGGCTAAGAAGCCACTTCCCTGCCTGGGGAAGTTCTCGATGACCCTTAAACATGACAACACAACAATATCAGCGGTCATCCACGTCATCAAGGGCCCAGAAGCAGACTGTCTACTGAGCTTGCCGACAGCTGAACGTCTTCACCTAGTAGAAATCCTTTTTAAGGTCAGCGACAACCAAGATGTGACCCGCCAGTTTCCCAGATTATTTCAGGGATTAGGCAAATTGAAAGACTGTCAGGTGCGACTGCATATTAATGAACAAGTAAGACCCGTCGCTCAACACCCTCGACGGGTACCATTCCATCTACAGACCGCTGTTGAGGAAGAGCTCCAGGATCTGTTAGCTGCAGATATCATCGAGCGCACTGATGGCCCGACCCCGTGGGTATCACCAGTAGTTATTGTCCCGAAGAAGGGCACGGCCAACAAAGTCAGACTCTGTGTAGACATGCGCCTGCCCAACACTGCAATTGAAAGAGAACGACACCCGGGACCACATCTGAGCGATATGATCACAGCTCTCAATGGGGCCACCGTGTTTTCCAAGTTGGATTTAAATAAAGGATACCATCAGCTGGAACTGGATGTAGGGTCAAGATATATCACCACCTTTGCAACTCATCTGGGGTTGTTCAGATATAAAAGACTGAGCTTCGGAGTTTCCTCAGCGGCCGAAATATTTCAGGAAGCAATTCGGCAAGTCATTCAAAACATTCCCAACACGCTCAACTATAGCGATGACATCTTTGTCTATGGTTCTGATCTACGAGAGCACGATATCGCACTCAATTTTGTCTGTCATGCCCTATTGGAGGCAAACCTGACTCTGAACAAGGAGAAGTGCGAATTTCACCAGGCCACACTGAAGTTATTTGGCCATATCTTCTCTGGAGCTGGCATGAAGCCTGATCCTGACAAAATTGTGACTTTAAACAACACCAAGAGTCCCCAAGATGTCAGTGAGCTCAGGTCGTTCCTTGGAATGGCCAGCTATTGCGCTCCTTATATTAGGGACTACGCAACAATCAGCCATCCCCTCCGCATCTTAACCAAACAAGGTTAACCATTCGAATGGACTCCCCAATGTGAGCAGTCATTCAAGGAAATCAAGAGAGCGGTGGAATCGGCGGATCACCTGTCATACTTTAACCCAAAGCGAAAGACTGAGATAACTGTGGATGCCAGCCCCGTGGGGCTTGGAGCCATCCTAGCACAATATGAGAATGACTCAGATCAACGCCGTATCATTGCATACGCAAGTCGTAGTCTGACTGAGCCGGAACGGGCCTACTCGCAGCCCGAAAAAGAGAGCCTAGCCGTAGTGTGGGCATGTGAACATTTTCATGTTTTCATATATGGCAAACATTTCACCTTAATCACAGACCTTCAAGCTCTTGTCACCATTTAAGGAAACCCACGATCCAAGATGCCCCGAGGATTGAAAGGTGGGGCCTTTATAGTTACAGGAATATACATTCACCATAATCCACAAACCGGGGAAGTCTGAAAATCCAGCGGACTACATGTCCCGGCACCCACTTCCATCGCCAGTCTCCAATCCATCCATCGCGGAAGAGTACATACATTTCGTGACTGACCAAGCCCTACCTCCAGCTATCCCCATGGATACCATTCGAGAGAGTACAGCACAGGAAGTCATCCTGCAGAAAGTTCTTCACAGAGTTCGAAACAATAGATGGAGACACGACCCTCAGGATGAAGAGACTGATCCCTCTGTTAAACGTGAAATGCAGGCCTTCCGGCATGTATGTGGCGAACTGTCAGCCACCACTGACGGCATACTATTGCGAGACCAGAGGATTGTGATCCCCACTCAACTGAGACAAGGAGTGGTTGCTCTTGCACATGAAGGGCATCGGGGGATTGTGTTAACCAAACGAGCGCTAAGGGAACGAGTATGGTTTCCGTACCTCGACCAATTGGTGGAAGCCACCTTGAAGGATTGTCACCTCTGTCAACTCACCGGCAAAAGTGATCCTCCAGCACCATTACACATGACCACCCTGCCCCTTGGAGTGTGGCAAGAGATCGCCATTGATTTCTATGGACCCCTGTCATCGGGCAAATATGTGCTGGCCATCATTGATGAGCATTCTAAATATCCCATTGCATGCTTCGTACCGTTTACAAACGCCTCTAGTACTCTTAAAGTACTTGATGAAGTCTTTGCAACATGGGGAGTTCCCAAGACAGTGAAAACAGACAATGGGCCCCCTTTCAATGGGCAAGACTTTGCAGCATTTGCGAAACACCTAGATTTTCATCATCTTAGGATTACACCCCTCTGGCCACAGGCAAACGGAACAATCGAAAGATTCATGGCCACGCTCAAGAAGACCTTTCAACATGCTACCGCGGAAGGCAGAGATCTGCAAGTGGCACTCAATGAAGTCCTCCGAGCTTACCGCACAACTCCTCATGCAACGACTGGCCAGTGCCCAGCGACACTCATGCTGGGACGCCCCATGAGGAATCGCATTCCAACGTGGGATGGAGCCTTGAGAGCATCATCATCTGCAAGAGATCAACTAGAAATGATGGCAACTGACAAGCGCAATAAAGATAAAATGAAGTCATATGCAGATCACCGGAGAAGAGCGAGGTCGCTATCATTACATGAAGGGGACCATGTTCTCATCAAGCAAGAGCAGCAGAAAAAGACCGACTGTCTGTTCAAGGACGAACCATTGTTGATCACGAAGAGGAAAGGAACTATGCTGACAGCGGAGTCCGAGCAGCAGCGAGTCACGAGAAACATCTTGCGCTTTAAGAAATTGTCACGAGATACCTCCAGAACCATGACGAGTGAAATGGACACTCCCAGTTCGGAAGAACCACATTCTGCTGATCGTGAGAGCACTGCTCCGATCAATGAGCCACTGAATACCAATAGTCCGAGAGCCAGGTCGCCACGACCTCATCATGACATACGTCCACCCAAGAGACTTATCGTAGAGATGGACTAAGAAGTCAGTATGTTTGTTTGTTTTGTTACAAAGGGGGGAGATGTTATGAAGTTAGCAGGCTAGTGGTTGTGGGTGGAGCCTAGGGGGAACAGGAAGAGGAGGAGATGGACAGAGGAAGAGGCAGTTAGAGTAGGGACAGGAGACAGGCTGGATGTATGAGAATAAAGCTCCAGTATTAATAATTACTAGTGTCTGTGGTTATTGGTAGCAGGATGCTACAATGTCCGCTAAATAGAACCTGCCCGTTCATGTGGGCAGCTATCTTGCACGATAGAAAAAGATCAGGAAAGCAATCTGATCCTGATTCGGCGCAGAGATATTACCCAACGTCATCTCTCAACCTGCCAATCTGCCCGTCAGGATGACATACCTACCCTCCCCATCTCTCATGGTGTGGACAAGATCGATGGGGAACCCAGGCCGTATCCATATTAATGCTCCCCTTGAGAATGCCGAGAAAGTTGTTGCCAAAACCTGGCCCCTCTAGCGTTTGTGAAGTTTCTCGAGTTTGGTTTCAATAAAATGAGCCTCCTGTAGGAGGGCAATATGTATGTCCCTTCGTTTTAAATATGCATAAATGGTATGGCGTTTAGCCATAGATCCCATCCCTCATATGTTCCAGGTTAGAAACCTTATAGAGTTGTGTGTACTTGCCATTATGATACCTTATTTCTCAGAGGAGGTTCCCGAGACTCCCCCATCTCTCACCGCCCGTCACACTTAACCACTCCAATCTACAAGTGCGATGTAAAGAAATTAACAAAACAATCCCTATACTGAAGAACTCCCCGATCTCAGGGCAGTCCGACAACTGCCGGCTGCTCAAACTGCATAGAAAACATTTAGGGCCAGATGTACGACCAAGAAAATAGCGCCTCGCAAATTGCAAGTTTTTTGCAATTTACAATTTACGAGGCGCTATTTCCTACGTACAACAGTGTATTTCACATTGTTTGCGATTCCTAATGGGGTCAAAAATTGAGAGGCTCATGCAAATGAATGAGTCTCTTGCAATGTATGACCACATTGGGAATGGCAGGCCCTCCCCGGTATGGTGGCCTGCTGGGCTCAACAGACCACCATGTCTGGGACTGCTTTTAAATAAAGCAGTTTTTTTTAATGCAGCCCGTTTTCCTTAAAGGCAAACGGGATGCATTAAAAGAAAATAATAATACGTTTTCGTTTCATTTTTTAAGAGCAGGTAGTGGTCCCCGGGACCACTGCCTGCCCTTAAAAAATATTTCCCCCCGCATTTGCAAAGGGGAAGGGTTCCCCTGGAGACCCATTCCCTTTTGTGAGTGCATTACCACCCTCTTGAAGAGGGTGGTAATTTGCAAGTGTTTTGCGCCCACAATTGCGGACGCCAAACATTCATACATGGGGTTACACTAGCTATTAGGAAGGGAATGCCCCTTCCTAATAGCGAGTCACAAAACACTATTTTGCGACTCGTAAAATAGGCTTTATGCATGGCGCATGCTGTTTTTGCATGCGCAAAATGGTTCGCAAACCCTTTTGTGCATGCAAAAACGGTAATACATCTGGCCCTTAGATTCTAAATGAGGCCCAACCCAATCAGGCAGGGGTCTCGGGGGGTGTAAGGAGAGGGAACATCAGAGGCGTGCAGGCTACCCATGCTGCACCGGCACAGATCAACTAAAACTATTTTAGTTCCCTTGCAGGCTTCCAGGACCCCTGCAACTCCCAGGGAGTCTTTTACTGTCTCTGGTCAGTTCTTGAGGTCAACTTATCTCATCAGCCGTGTTAGGGGTCACCACTGGCAATGCCTCGCTGCTATGGCGGTAAGAGTCTGGGTCAATCCCCTTAGTGTCCTTCAAGGAACAGAACCCTGCCTCCGAAGAGGATTTCCTGTTCAGCATGATTGCCACCACAGCTTGTAGTGCTTCTGTTCTCTCTTTCTCAGTTTGAGAAGATGATGGGCTGTTTGTGACACTGCGTCTGGAGTGTATCCTGGACCTCTTTCTGGGCTCTCTGCTGTTAGGTGGCAATCCTACTGTCAAGGTGAGCCGGGGGACCCCAGCCTAGTACATTTCAATCCACTCCCATGCAGCTTTAGGATCTTCGTAAAAGTGTGTTTTTCCACCAAGGATTATGCGCAGATCAGCAGGGAAGATCTAAGAATACTGGAGACCCTCTTCTGTTAACACTTTTTTGACCTCCAAGAAGGAGGCTTGCCGCTTTTGGACTTCCAGTGTGTAGTCAGGGAAGATGGAAACCCTGCTATTGTCCACAGTATACGGCCCCTCTGTCCTGGCTTTGAATAAGAGGGTGTCCCTGTCTCGGAAGTGCAGCAGCCTATCTACCACTGGGCGAGTGGGTGGCCTGGAGCTGAAGTTCTGGCTGGCACACAATGCGCTGTCTCTCGTGTAGAAAAGGGTGATAGCCCTTCTGGGGCCACCACTGTTCAGAGCCATTGTTCTAGGAAGGACACCATGTCCTTGCCTTCCGCCCCTTCAGGTAGGCCAAGGACTCTGGCGTTATTCCTCTGATTACCTCCTTCGGCATCTTCCTCTCTCCGCTCCAGGGTGCAGATTCTATCTGTGAGGTCCCCCACCTGCGATACCGAGGTCTGTTGAGTTGGTTCAAGGACTGCAATGGTAACCTCTGTGTTTTTAACACTGTCAGCCAGGTTTGTTTGCTCTTCACGAAGGAGACCCAATCCCACGGACACCGTACTGATATCCTGGTGCAGGGTGGCCTTAGTATCGGCAATGGCCTATAATATGTGGGTCAGGGTCTTCAGGATATTTCCACACCCTTTCCTGCGAGGTTTCTTCCGATTTCTGGATGGCTCCCGTCTGACATGCTCTTGGTTTGTCCATTACATCGGTGGTGGTGTGGGCACCACGCAATTTGGTAACAAGACTTGAAATGTTATTGACTGGTCCTGTTCTTGAGATATAGAGTTATATTGCAAACGTGCCCTCAGCTACTCGGACAGGAAATGGCAAAGAGACTCTGCACTTTGTCTGTGGAGATCTGGGTGGTCTGTCGCGTTCCCACGTCTGCAGTGTTAAGGCGCGGATATCTGTATTCTATGAGGGTGTCTCCCCGAGACGCCGCTCCTGTTTGCCCCACTAAAAGGGTCGTAGTTCCTGTGTCGCTCTGCTAACCCCTATTGGGCGATTAGTGGAGGGTCTCAAATAGCTTCTCATATAGCTTGTGCCTTCTCCGTTTCCACGGTTTCACTCTATGCCAAAGGTATATGGGGGTTTTAAGTCACATGTGTGTCCTCTAGAGGCATTTTCCAGTAGCAACGCCCATCCCCGGGGGTGATCACAGAGCCAGGGTCTCCACTCCAAAGTCACCCCTCTGCCGTTATCACACTGACTGTAGCATGGACTCTCTTGCTAAGTTGTGTTTTGTCCTTGAATTCCAGTTCATTGCTTAGGTTCCAATTAAAAGCAGAAAAAGGGTGGTGGCACCCGCACCTCCTAACCTCCAGTGGGCCGTAAACACTCCCATACTAATTCACCCTGACACACTGTTTCAAGGCACAGAGCATTGTTCTTCTCAGTGCCACAGGTTACATCAGGGTATGAGCAGATCCTGCCACCATCTACAATGCCCTGTGCATATGTCTCAGTCTACAGACAAAATGAGGCCGCTTTCCCACTTCCGGCTGGTAAGATCCACTACTGCCTAGGTTGGGTTTTCCCGCACCACTGCACCAGGCTATCAGCCGACATCAGATCGTGCCACTTCTCACAGCTGGGTTCCCGCTGCTGTTGGAAGACAGGTTCGGGCGACAGGACCCCCAGGCTTAATTTTTTTTTTTTTTTTTTTTAAATAATTTTTATTGTAGACATACCTGTACAGGCCATTACACGTATAACAGTAGCATCATAAGTGTCAGCAGATATATAATACATTTCTTCAATCAGTACACAGCCGTCCGGCCCACAACCCGGGGGTTGGGCGGCGTTGAAGCCTCTGCACATCCATGCCTGACGTTCCATACAGAGGAGTGGTTAGTGTCCGGATTAAGTGTATGTCTACTTTTATAGTCCTACTAAACTACGTGCTAATCCCCAACTCCCCTTCCCCGTGCTAACCCATAAACTCCCCCCCCCCCACCCCATCCCGCACACCATCACCCGCCCAAGGCTACGCTATTACCATCCCTGGGTTGCTAGCTTCATGCTCCCCATATTCCTGCTGTTCCTGGGGCCTCAACTCGCCTCCTCTGTGCCCTCCTCTCCGGGAATCTCCTCCTCTGTGTCAGCTTCGCTATCCCTGAGTGCCTGCACCATTACTTCCCATGCGGTCGCAGTGTCAGCCGCTGTCTGGTTAGGGGTCCTGCGCGCAAGTTGGTATCTATGTGTGCTGTCAGCCGAGGCCCATTTCAGAAACTCCTGCCGCCACCTCCGTGGAGTAGGCCCTAGCCTTGCTTTCCAGTTCTTGGTAATCTCTCTCTTAGCTATCATCAGTCCCATGTCGATGAACTTACTCGTGAGCTTATTTTTGGGGGTGTGGGGAAACCAGTGCAATAGACATTCGGCCGGTCCGTACTCTATCGATCGTTCAGTCACCTCATTCAGTACCTCCCCTACTTCTTGCCAAAAGTCCTGTAGGACCGGGCACGCCCATAGCATGTGTACTAAATCAGCCCCCTCTTCCGGGCACCGGGGGCAGGCTGCCGTGTCATCGCCAAAATACCGCCTGATTCTACCTGGGGTCATGTACGCCCTATGCAACACGTAGTAGTGGATCAGCTGGAACCTGGCGTTCCTTGTGCTGTTGCGAGCCCTACGGACAAGTTGTGCCCAGGTCGTGTCCGGTATGTCTCTATTCAGATCCGCCTCCCATTTGGCTTTTAGGGATGTGAGAGGAGGGATATTCTCCCTAACCATTCGATTATACAGGCATGTGACCGCCTTAATCGTGCCCGCCGCCATCATGGTGTATTGGCACGCCGCTGCCGTCTCGGGTTCCCCAAGCCCCGTGCCCCAGTGGGCGTGCATCGCCCTGGTTACCGCTGCGTGTAGCAGAAATCCCCCTCTCGGGATACCGAAGCGGTCTATTAACTCCTGGAACGGGAGCAGTGCTCCACTTTCAAAGAGGTCCCCAACCACCTGTATTCCCGCTTCCTCCCATTCCTGCAGGCTCGACCAGTCGCCGCCATGTGGAAGTGCCGTCAGCATGGCCAGTGGGATCTCAGGCGCGTAAGGGCGTTGGGTACCTGCTCTCTTCTGGGTCCGGTTCCAGCATTGCCGGTACGTGCGCTGTTCCAGCGACAAATCCCGACTGTCTAACCGCTGCTGGAGGGTTATGTACGCCAGGACATGCCTGGGCGTTCCCCGCGAGCTTTCCTCCTCTGGGCCCCGAAATACCCTCGCCACCTCTTGCGTGAATACCTGTAATTGGGCCGCTAGGTAATAGAGCTCAAAGTCTGGCACCGCCAGCCCCCCCTCATCCTTCGGGCGAGAGAGCGTGGCCAGCGCTACTCTGCACCGTCCCACTCCCCAAATGAACGATGTGATTTGAGATCTAAGGAGCTTAAAGAAGGAGCCAGGTATCCAGATTGGGAGCGTCCGAAAATAGTACAGTAATCTCGGTAGGGCTACCATCTTTAGTAGGGAAGTCCGGCCCGCTACTGATAGTGGTAATGTGGACCAGAAGGACATACAGCTCTTCAGTCCACGCACACATCGTCCCAGGTTGCCCTCAAGTAAGTCTTCCGGCTTATGGTAGATGTGGACCCCCAGGTATTTCATGCAGGTGGGGTTCCAAGTCGCCTCCGACTGATGTTGCGGCTGGGCAGTGCCCTCCAGCAGCGGGTACAAGCTTGTCTTGGGCCAGTTGACCCGCAGGCCTGATATCTCGCCGAAGCTCTCAAGTAGAGCTTCCGCCCTCCTTAGGTCCTCACCCCCGTCGCAGAGGAATAGTAATAGGTCGTCGGCATACAGTGAGATGAAATGATGTCCGTCACGGGTCCGTACTCCGCGGGTGTGCCGCCCCGTTCGGGCCGCAGCCGCCAGCGGCTCAATAGCCAGTGCAAAAAGGAGCGGTGATAGGGAGCAGCCCTGTCAAGTGCCCCGCTCCACCGGGTATCGGAGGGACACCGCTGGTCCTACCCTCACTCTCGCAATCGCTTCCGCGTAAAGGACCTTGGTCCAGTGGATATAGCCAGCTCCCAGGCCGAACCGCTCCATGACAGCATAGAGGTAGTCCCACTCGAGGCTGTTGAAGGCCTTTTCAATATCAACCGACAGGACCAGCTCCGTCCCTGTCCCCTCGGTCAGCCCGTCCATGATACGGATGAGCCGTCTGATATTAGCCGTGGTGTTGCGTTTCGGTATAAAACCGTTTTGGTCGTCATGTACCAGCCCCGCCATGTGAGGCAGGAGCCTCGCCGCTAGAATGGAGCTCAGGATTTTATAGTCTGCGGTGAGCATAGAGAGCGGTCTATATGACGCAGGGTCATCACTCTCCCTGCCGGGCTTCAGCAGTGGGACCACTAATGCCTCCCTCATCGACTGCGGTAGCCGACCCGACGCCTTGGCCTCTTTATAAACAGTCTGGAGACGCGGTGCCAGTATGTCTAGATATCTGTTATAGAACTCTATGGGGAGTCCGTCTATCCCCGGCGATTTGTTCCTCGCCATGCGCCTCACCGCTGATCGTATCTCACCCACGTCAATGTCCGACCCCAAGTCCTTCGCCTGTTCAGCCTCTATCCGGCATAGGGGCAGATCAGCCAGGAAGGGATCCACCAGTCCTGCCCTGTCTCCCGGGGCACTCTTGTACAGGCCCTCGTAATATCTCTGGAAAACGTTGACTATGCCTAGTTGAGTTTGTTGTACCACGCCTGTCATATCCCGCAGCTGGAGTATGGGAGCGCATCGCCTGGAGGGGTTCGAGAGCCACGCTAGGAGGGTACCCACCTTATCGCCATCAACATGGGAGCGTAACACATACCGCTTATAGTCAAAGGCTCGAAGTCTCTCCACCTCAACGGCTACCGCCTCCCTGGCCAAACAGAGAGATTCCTGAAGTTCCGGCCGTCCCGGCCGCCTCCTCTCCGCCTCCCTCAGTCCAGCATCCGCCTTCGCCAAATCGCCCAGCAGTACCTTCCGCACGCCTACATAATCTCTAATACAGATGCCCCTCACCACTACCTTGAAGGCATCCCACTCCGTCGCCCTTGACGTTGCTGTCCCTGCGTTCTCCGCGAAATTCGAGGTCACGCCCTCCGCTAGGGCCTCCCCGAAGAGGGGGTCCTCCAGAGTCTCAGGCCGCAGTTTCCAGAGCGGAACCCTGGGCTTCTCCGCCACCCACGCCAGCCGGATCAGGAGCGGGTTGTGGTCTGATATTGTCCTCGTTAGGTACTCTGAGCTAGTGACGCATGGCAGCACCTCCCGGGAGCAAAGTATGGCGTCCAAACGGACATGCAGGTCATGGAGCCCTGAGAAAAATGAGTAATCCCGATCAGTCGGGTGTTGCCCTCTCCAAACGTCTATGAGTCCCCAGCTCTCCTGCCAATCCCTCCTCCCCCTAGAGAGCCTGTGTACCGGGGAGTCACGAAGAGGGGGGTGAGACCTGTCCAGCAGGGGTTCGGCAATGGAGTTAAAGTCACCCCCCAGCAGGACCGGGCCCGCAAGGGGGTGGGCCAGCGTCCCTGACAGTGTAGCTAGGAAAGCTAATTGGTCCGTGTTCGGGGCATAGATGCTAGCCAATACTACATCTCTACCTTCAAGTTTCCCCTCCACCACCACATATCTCCCTTCCTGGTCAATCCATTGACGTAAGAGTTGGAAAGGCGTGCCTGCCCTAATCCATATGAGCACCCCTCGCGCATAGGCCGAATAGTTGGTGTGATAAACCTGTCCCCGCCATCTCCTTTGTAGGGCCACCCCCTCCTGTTTTGTGAGATGCGTTTCCTGCAGCAGCGCGATGTGTACTCCCCTCCGTACTAAGTAGGCATGCACTTTGTGTCTGCGTTGCATAGTGTGTAGGCCCCGGACATTCCAGGTAATACAAGTCAAACCATTTATATTAGCCATTATCCCAGTGATCCGGTCGAAACCCTCCCTCCAGGTCCAGCCCGTTGGCGGTGATGGTGCCCCCTCTGTAAGAAACAAAACTCCCCAACAGCCCTGCCCATGGTATACCCAGGGTCAACAATATCAAAAAAAGCAAACAATCCCCAACTGTGGGACCCCCCCCTCCCCCAGAACAGGCCCCAATACAGAAATACCAGTCCCCATCCAAACTCCCGTACCTGATGACCCAGGTCTCAACTACACAGCCGTAGCTGTGGGTGCCTTAAGGGCCTACGGAGCACGGCCTTGTCCAGAGGGAAGCTGCGCCGCCCATCTCCACCCTCCCTCCCCAGTTCCTCATGGTCCCTCCGCCCTGAGCCCCGCCATGTGCCCCGGCCCCTACTATGTGCGGAGGCAGCGGTCCCCCCTCCCGGTTCCCCAAGCATTACCCATTCTGCATCGATAGTAGTTCATATGTTGAGGATCTCATCCGCCGTCTGCGGTGTCACCAGCGGCCCCTCCGTGCGGTGTATCCCCGACAAGTCCGACTCCGATCCAGAGGCCACGGACCCCCAGGCTTAATGTTCATCTCTCCATAGGCAGTTCTGCTCAGGTGACCCTGCAATGTCGCAGCGATCCGGCCATAGTGCCAACATCGGCCCATACCCCAAACCGCTCACAACAATTTCCCATAATAACAGACACCACACAATGGTTTGTTGGAGAAAGTTGTTGCAGCTTTATTTGCATAATCATTATGCCAACATGTTGGGTTATCTTACTGGCGAGCCATAAACCCCCTGTGGTGTTAACCGTGGGGCGTTGTCAGTTTTGGGGAAGGGCTAAAACGCCCCCCGGCAGACCACCAGTCCACCCCTTACTCACGCCCCTCCCCCTACAGAGGGGGGCAGAACGTTGCAGGCAACCCCCGGTTGCTCACGTCCACAACCGCCCGAAGGACTAACAGGATCCCACCGAGGATCCCCCTGGGGATAATTTGCTCTTGCACCCTTACTGTGCTCCTGTAGAGGGTACCCTTCTGTACCTTCCAGCGTTGGATCACCCTGTAACTCCGCCTGCAACACAAAGCAAAATAGTATTAGATAACTACCCCCCTGCTGCCCGACAGCTGGGTTAGTGGTAGGACGGGAAAACAGCATCTGGGCAGCACCACTCATTCAGGTCAAGGGGGAGAGGGTCCGTCCACGCGGCGGATCAGGGGTCAAAGAGGGTGCCAGGCCCACGACCCCAGGCCATATACCTTCGGCCCCACCCCTCCCCCACCGGAAGTGACATCATTGGGGACCCTCCAGGTCCCAAACACTAGACCGCTCTTTGGGGGTCTGTGCCATCCTGTGGCACTAAGGGTGGCCGCCCTCTTAGGTGGCCCCCTTCAGTGGCCCGGGGCAGCCTGGCATAGTGCCAACATCGGCCCATACCCCAAACCGCTCACAACAATTTCCCATAATAACAGACACCACACAATGTTTTGTTGGAGAAAGTTGTTGCAGCTTTATTTGCATAAACATTATGCCAACATGTTGGGTTATCTTACGGGCGATCCAGGGTCAGGCCACCCCTCGCGACCTGCCCACCTGATGAGCCATAAACCCCCTGTGGTGTTAACCGCGGGGGCATTGTCAGTTTTGGCGGAAGGGCTAACCCCCTCCCCCGGCAGACCTCCAGTCCACCCCTTACTCATGCCCCTCCCCCTACGGGGAGCGGAGCGTTGCAGGCAACCCCCGGTTGCTCAGGTCCACAACCGCCCGAAGGACTAACGGGGCGCCGTCACTCCTCCAGGATCCCACCGAAGATCTCCCTGGGGATAATTACTGGGCTCCTGTAGAGGGTACCCTTCTGTACCTTTCAGGGCTGGATCGCCCTGTAACTCTGCCATGGCACTGGGTGTGGCCCCCACCGCCCCAGAGCCCCCCACCTTATATTGCTCTTTCTCTTACAACCTGCCGCTACCAATGCCTCCGCTAAATCTAGCAGGAAGAGGTCCACCCCCACCCCCACTTTGGATAGGTGTATGCCGTCCTCTTCAAAGCACCCTGTGCATTTCGTATGTAGCAACCCATGCCTGACCAAAGCTAATCCTCTTTGCTCGGTGAATTTGCGCATTGCGCTGTTCACCCACATGCACGAGGCCTCCATTGCCTCCCTTAACCTAGCGCCCCACCAAGATAGCCTCGGGGTAATTTCAGAACACCATTTCTCACAGGTCCCCCGCAAGTCGCTCAATTCGCCTAAAGTGCTCCTCATCATGTGCAGCTGGCCCCTGCGCCCCAGGTGAAACCAACTCATCACCTCCTAGGTGTATTAACAATAAACCGGGTGGTGAGTCCTCCTTGCCCAGTTTCTGAAGAATCTTTCCGCTTCAAGCTATTCCAGTGCATGTCGGGAGTTCCCAGCCCCTGACCCTTCACTTCCAGCTGCTGCCAATGCTTGGCCTTATTCTAGCAGAAAATAGGGCTATTCCTACTTTGGGCAGGTGAATCCCATGAACCTCAAAGCCCCGTTGCTCCTCCAGGGTCCAACGTGAGGACCTCCCTGTGGATTTTCAGCTTTCGCACCCGTACTCCTGTAGAGGATACCCTTACGGTACCTTACAGCCTTTGGATCATCTTGTAATTCCGCCACAGCACTAGGTGTGGCCACCGTCCCCCAAGGGCACCCCACCGCCATAGACCTAGTTACCTATAATCTGTTCATTCAGAGGTCTCCCTCGGCGCAAGCAAGGACATGTCCTTTCCTCCTCTGGACAGCTGTGCTGTCCAGCAACCAAAATACCCCATCAGTTCTGCACTCCCCAGGACTGTGAACTGTATCAGTAATGTCCCTGAACCTCTCAACTATCACTGCAAACTATGCTTTGGAGATGTCCCTATTATTGCTCCATCTCCTCCATTTCAACACTGTCAAGGCCAATCGCACCCTCCTGGGAATGGCTCACTCGCACAAAGCAAGGCCTATCTATGTGTCGCCCATAACCTTGCATTTATTCCAGACAGTGTATCAGGGTTCTGTTGAAACATAGTTTGCTTGACTGCCGAGTGCACATTGCTCTGTCCTGGATATGACTTTTCTCTACTCTGTTTCCGGATGCCAAGCTGCTGACCTTGCCCGCCCCAACCCTGGGTTAACTAAAAGAGATTATACTGCTAACCATAAGCAGCTGCTGTTGCTAATGATGGTCCTTTACAGAAATGGTAAACTTGGTGCTGTACTATATCACTGACACATGGTGCAGCACCCCTGGCCCATCACATCAACTTTACAAACCCAGGAGCAAGCCTGAGCTGGCTACCCCAGGTCCATGTTGCACACACCTTACTCTAAGGAGCTCCACCCCACGGAGCATACGTCCCCTTTCCCCTGCTGTGTGCAAACCCTATAGTGTGTCACAAGTACTGACCTTCAGATAACTTCTGAAAAAGACCCCTGGGGACCCTCCTAAAGATATCATACCAGTCTTCTGCCCATCTACCCTTGTGGTTACCCCTCCTGTGACCTAAGAGCTGAGGTCAGTATTTGCCTACGGTACCTTAGCACAACTGGGGCTGATGTGTAAGGAGGTCATGGTAATAGCACAACTGCTACCCGTAACACTTTTTCTACTCTCCCCTACAAGAAGTCAGAACCGGGTTGTCACCTTGCCCCTCAAGGGCACTTAACCAAGAACAGCATTCAGGCTCCGAGCCCGGAGCACCCCAGGCCCTTCCTGCTTCAGTTCCCACCTGACCTTCTCAGAGTGGTGCCTGTGTACTTGATCCGATTGTCCTGCTCCGAGCCCAGTCAGGCCAGCCTGCTAGGCGTGGGTTGACCAATATAGGACGAATCCCGTGTGTTTCTGGAAGAGAGAACAAAACCATGGAAACAGCCCCTAACCAGCATTGACAGGTAAGCCTATTGATAACTCGATTGCCAGGATCAGAGCCCTTTATTTGGGCACCAGTTGCTGTACCAAAGAACACATGCCCTTATTGCTCATGGGGTGCATGAAAGGCCCAGATACACCTGTTGTTTAAAAGATAACGCATTTCAAGTTATCACAGGGGATTCATGATTTGCCCGCACTCTGCCACTGCTTACCGAGAGAACACCACAATTCTTGTCCAGTAAGTCAACAACTTGCCCAGACTCATCAGGTATCTTACAATAGAAAACATCCAACAATTGCACAACAGCTACCTGCTATGCTCATACTCACCAGTTAACTACCAGTGTAAACTAATGATTACATGGGGTGTAACCGGCGCGCCCCACAACAGGGACAATAATGATACCTGGGGAGAACTTGGGTGTCCCAGACCCTAGCTCATTGCCCCCAGTGTGCTATGACCCTTATACTTGTTGATAGTTCAGGTAGCCCCCCATGTGAGTAGGGCGGTTCTCCAGCACGGTTCATAAAACATCCATTAGAAGCCCTGCCCCCCTCCATATTGCAATATGGATTCTCTGCAATGAGACAGGGGCCATTGAAGCCCCCCACGATATCCAGGTCAAGCCTGTTTATCAGTTACGAGTACTAGTTTGTCCACATTACATTCTCGTAAGGAGTTGGGTGGGACACATACTAGCGTACCTCCAGCGCCTGAGGCAGTAGTGTACTGTCTTGAAACTAAGTCAAATATGAATCACTTCTTAACTCGTCACTCTTACTATTCTTCCCAGAAACACTTCCTCCTCCCAGGCCTTCAAAACTGACCTCAAAGTTATCCTCCTTCAAAGACACTTCCAAATTTAATTCATGCCCTCTCTATTATCTGAAGGAAGACCTTTTATGATATAACATTCTATACACCTTGACTATGGAAGTGTCATCCCATGGTGCCCCTTGTGGTTTGAGAGTCTGCCACTTACTGCAGTATTACCCTTTCACCTGTGTTTGGCACTCATTTGAAATACGCCCATGTCACTTTTCTCTTGTAATGCACTGCTTGCTACCTCTTACATTGTGTTTGCTTTCGATACAGTATTGCTTTGAAAATCCGGAGGATCCAGCATAAATGGGGTCTAGTGACATACAAGTATAACATCTTTGCAGCAGGCGTATTACGCCCCTGAGTTGTGGGGGTTGGGGGCGTACCAGGAACCCCCACTCACATTTAGCCCCAATAAACTTGATCCTGCGAGGTGGCCATTGTGGGCCATACCTCACATTGGGAGTCCAGGGTTGACTTTCTCAACTACGGATATCGAAACAGGCTGGACTTAAAGCCAGGTACAAGCCAGAAAAGGGGGTATCCCTGTGTTTATAATGGCTGGGGTGAGAGTGAAGTAGTCAACCCCCCTCCCCTGCAGAAAACCCAACCCAAATTAAAATTGCTTAAAATGCTCAGTATATAAATTAAGGATGTCAACCTGGTACCCCATTTCCATCCATTCCAGAGGCGTCCGACTATGTTGCACTATATATCGTTCTATTCCAATGAAAGTTGGAATATTGAAAAGTTCCTAGTATCCTATTTGTGTTCCTACAGTGTAAATTGCAAATCCCTCTACTCTTCCCTTAGCAAAGATCAAAAGAGGGGAAGAATACCGGATGGTCACACAAAGGACCCCTTTGTGAGGCAAGTACTGTTCATTAAAAACCCAATAGGCTTACCTTCCTATAAATGCCAAGCTTCCCCTGCATAAATTCTATTGATGTTAACGATATCAAGTGCCACAACACACGTCAACATTGTATTTAGATAACGCTAGCCAGCACGAGAGAGATGTGGGGGGCCACCCAGGGTGCACAAGTCCTGGTCCTGAAAGTGCTCCGTATTCGTGCCAAATTGGTAACCGACATGACAGCATGCCCCATGAAGTCTGCAGCTCCGACCCTGCCTGCATCACTCTTCATTACCTACCCAGGTTCACGGGCTGCTGCGCCCGGTAAGTGCCCCCTGCACCGTGATGCTGGCTCCCACAAGGGACAATGTAGCTTACGACCCAGGGCACGAGAGGCACACTGTGAACATCAGGGACAAAGTATACTGTTCACAGCATCGACACCGCAAGGCCAGGAATACATCATGAGGCCTGGCAGCTGCGTAGACTAAGGGCCTCATTAGGATGGCGGGCGGACTTTGCCCGCCCGCCATCCTCATGGTAATAGGGACCGCCCGCCTTATGGGCAGGGGTCCCGTCTGCAGCATTAGGATGCGCCAGCCACTGTTGCGGGTGCATCCCGCATTCCTACCATTGCGGCGGGCAGTGCACTCAGTACCGCCCGCCACAATGGCAGGAAAGCATGCTGTGCACTTCCATGTACAGCATGGCAGGCACCGCGCGGTGCATGCCATGCTGTGCATGGAACTACTAGGGGGTATCATAGGTACCCCCCATGCGCACCCCCCACCCCCCGGAGTCCATGGAATCTCCGCATGCCTTTCCGTGGCTGCTGTTCACCTTTGCCATTAAAAACAACTGAGGCCAGATCCTGTTGTCCGTCTCCTTTCTATACCTCGCCGATCGTAGGGATTGGAGGTTGCTTGCTTATTATATATATATATGCACAAAGATTCATACATATATATGTTTCCAAATGTGTCCAAAGAAAGACGCACTTGTTGCCAGGTTCCTTACCACCATTTTATTCCGCTCTGCTTTTGTAATGGCCAACGCGTTTCGGACTTACAAAGTCCTTGATCACAGGCTTATAATGCGAAGTCACCACAAACTGATGCAGACTACCAATTAACTGTCTTCTTACTTGTATTACCCCCTGATAGGACAAGTGAGTTAATTTATGCTGGGATTTGTAGTCTTTAGAACAGTAATTGTATCCCTCCGGTGGGTATTGTGATGACAGAAAGCCAATATATCCAATATTTACATGACCTCTAGTGGGCCGCCATGATAAAAGCACAGTTTTTTATTTTCTCTCTAACCTGGAGATCTGTAGTAGCTCAGACGATTCCAAAACCAGACCCACTTCATGTTTCCATGAGGAGGTGAAGTCTTCACGCAGAACAGCCTTCCATTATATTCCCTAATGTGCCCAAAATAAAGACGCACTCTTCGCCAGGTTCCTTACAATTAATTGACAAAAACTGACATCCTATTCCGCTCTGCTTTCGAAATGCCTAATCCTTTTCAGACTGTCAAAGTCCTTGATTACAGGCTCATAATGGGGAGTCACCACAAACTGATGCATACTCCCAATTAACTCTCTTCTTACTTTTATTAGCCCCGGTGGGTTGTCACAAGTGAAACAATGTATGCTGGGATTTGTAGTCTTTACAACACTAATTGTATTCCTCCAGTGAGTTTTGTGATGCCACAAAGTCAATATGCAATATTTACAATAATTAATGTTATGAAGACTACAAATCTCAGTATGCATTGGTTCACTTATGGCAGCCCACTAGGGGGCAATAAAAGTAAGAGGATAACTAATTGGCAGTCTTCATCAAGTTGTGGTGTTTGCGCATTTGCCTGTGATTAAGGACTCTTGACAGTCCAAAATGCATTACACATTCTGACTTTTTACTCATACAAAACCATTGAAATTCCCCCGTTATAGTTAGTTGTACTCACTATAACTCGCGCGCCCGCAATCCACTGCTGATGATGTCACATATTACATCATTCATGACATGGTCAGTGACATCACTGGCGACCGCCAGTAGGTAATATAGAGAGAGAGAGATTTCTATCTATCTATCTATCTATCTATCTATCTATCTATCTATCTATCTATCTATCTATCTATCTATCTATCTATCTATCTATCTATCTATCTATCTATCTATATATATCACGCAGTTTCCGTATCGAGAGGCAGAAAACCACAATCCAGGTAGTCAAAAAAGATACGGACACGGACCACAGATACCGTGCTTCTTGTTTATTTCAGTGCTAGAGCGTCACAACGCGTTTTGGTCCCGCCTTGGACCTTGATCACATATATATATATCCAAACTACTTCTGTCTCTCCAATGCGGCACCACAGAATCACGGCCCACCAAGCAGCATGGAGTATTTAGGGTATGTTTATTATCTCTTCTTTATTCACTCTCGGCTACATATATATGTATAGATAGAGAGAGAAAGATGTAAAATAAACAAGATTAGACAGTGCAATGTATGGGAAAGGAGGCTATATGGATATAAAAAAACATTAAATAAAAGACACACTTATGTTTTAAATCAATATTTTACTTACAACTTCTCTCAGATGCTTCCAGCTCAGCGTTTATTGTTGACCAGGCTGTTCACAGGCCCCTCCTGTGGAGTGGTGTTAGTGGGAGTTGCTGCTAATGTAGCTTGGCAGACAAGACAAGAACATCTTGGGCCTAATATGTGCCCAGGGCTGAACAGCCTCTCAACGCTTGCAACACTCGTCGAGCTGCGGGTGTGAAAGACCACTATATGGCAGCGTGCACTGATCTCCCCATTGATGCAATTCTCTACCCCACATATGGAGGTCTCCAGTCCTCATGCGAAGGTCCATTAATCTAGTGGAGGGGGCTGGATCCTAAAGGGTCAGCTTCATTCTTTTCCTCAGGGCTTGTTCCACCTCCAGGCACCACCAAATCTGAATGCTGGTATAACACAAAGGTGATGGGAGTGACCAGCGAAGGAAAGAGCTTTGGGAAAGGAATTGGGAGGATGGAGATCTGCAAGCCAAACAGAGGCCTCTTAGATTACCATCTGCATCAAGATTGATCATTCCCACTGAATCTATATTATGTATTTCGTGCTCTTCGAGCCTCTCCTCTGAAATGCAGCTGTTGCAACACTCTGCTCATTAGAGATAAAGAACTTTCCTAAAACATTAGCAGTTTTCCCAAATCTTTGCACCTAAACAGGGTTTTTCCAAAACTATAATTTTGCTCTGATGCATATTCTTCCCTTTGGAACTCAAATCTGAATTGCAATAGATTATCCTTCGATCTCTCTCTTCTCTACTGAAAGGTTTCTTCAGAAGGCCCCAAAGTGTTTCTGTTACGAAACGCCTCCAAGTACAGTGCAGTTTCAAAGGCTGCTACTATCGATGACCTTTCTTTAATGTCTTGGATCAATACTAAGATACAAAGTTCAAACCAGCCCTTCAGACATCTAGAGAGTTTCATGAAAACAAACAAGAGGCGCTGAGGCACTCTTCCAACAGAGGACTGACTGTCCGCCTGGCGCGCTCTAACAAGGGTTCTGATGGAGCTCAGCGCCTCCTCTGTGTCCAGAGATCCTGCCCTCTCTGGACGTACTAGTAAGAATTAGCTCAGTTTCCTGGGTTTTCCACTGAATAGTGAGCATGTGCTCTCTGGTGGGGCTGATTTTGTAGCAGTGCCGCGTCCAAATATCCCCTATGCCTGTCCTTCTGGGACTTGTAGTTCTCATTTCCAAAGTTGTGCTTTAATGCCCATTTCACTCCACTGAATGAATTCTAGTTTGTGGCTCTTGTTCCCTGAGTGTGTCCAGCAACACCTCAACCACCACTTACTTACCCCACAAAGCTTCAAATGATGTTGCCACATACTACTTCCGACTTGGTAAGTTGAAAGACCAGAAAGGGCTTTGACATGGCCCTAGAGACATTGGAGGCTACAGGAATCATGACAGCAATGGGAGTTGACCTATAAATTGGCAAACCACAATTACAGAGTAACACAAGTACATAATGTGTTAAGTATGTGAATGTTTTTAGTTTTGCATGACTGTGAAAGGCAAATGTAAATGTATTGACTAATTGAACAAAGCTTGTTTCCTTGTTACCTTATACTAGTGAATAAACATTGTCTAAGGATGGTATATGTGGAGGCGTAAACTGCACATCTGCCCAGTCACAACAATGCAGCAACACACGTGGCAGAGCGCTCCATGAAGAAAAGACAGGTGAGGTGGAGGCAGAGATGGCCGATCTAAGGTTTTTAAATTGCATAGTGTAGTACCTAACTAGTGCTACTGGAGTACTGCTATATATACCTCAAAATGCAATTTATGAATCTCTCCCAAAGAGAGGGGAGGACGGGGAATAAAAAGAGGGGATGGGATGAAATCAAGAGAGAGGAAGGTAAGAAGAAAAAAGAGATGAAGAGAGGAATAGAAAAGTAAAGGGAGGGGAGGGTATAATAGAGAGTAGGTGAGGAAGTTAAGAAGTGTATCAGAGGGATACAAAATATACGTAGGAGAGAGGGAATAATGAGTAATGAAATGGGAAGGGAGAGTATAACAAGAAGGGCATAAATGATAAAGATCGGGAACGAGTGGAATACAACGAGAGAATATAGAGACAGACAGATTGAATATAAATACACACAGAGAGTAAATATATGGGATTAGAGAGAAGAACGAAATTGAGGAGAAAAGGGGAAGAACGCAAGGTGCGGTCTTATCAACAGAGTAAAGAGGAAAGAGAGAGAATAAGTAAAAGAGAAAAGGAAATAAGACAGGGAAAGAGAATGACGGGAAAAAGAGGTGAAGGCATAAAGAAGAAAAAGAGGGTAGGGGAGGGGGCAGG